>NC_092131.1:115962083-116265114 GCF_043159975.1 Macaca nemestrina | reverse complement strand
GGGAAAGCTGTAACTCTGTGAGATGATTTCACAGAACACAAAGAAGTTTCTCAGAAAGTTTCCTTCTTTTTTTTATCAGAGGATATTTCTTTTGGCCCTATAGTCTTCAAAGGGATCCGAAATATCTGCTCTCAGATTCCACAGAAATAAGGCTAGCAAAGAGATCCACGAAATACAGATGTAACTCTGTGAGTGGAAGTCACATATCACAGAGCAGTTTCTCAGAAAGCTTCTTTCCAGATTTCATCCGAGAATATATCCTTTTTCACCATAGCCCTCTGTGGGCTTCCAGATATCACTTTGCCAATTCCACAAGAACTGCCTTACCGAGAGGCTTCTTGAGGGGAAAGCTGTAACTCTGTGAGATGATTTCACAGAACAGAAAGAAGTTTCTCAGAAAGCTTCTTTCTCTTTGTTATCGGAGGATATTTCCTTTGGCCCTATAGTCTTCAAAGGGATCCGAAATATCTGTTCTCAGATTCCACAGAAATAAGGCTAGCAAAGAGATCCACGAAATACAGATGTAACTCTGTAAGTGGAAGTCACACATCACAGAGCAGTTTCTCAGAAAGCTTCTTTCCAGATTTCATCTGATGATATTTCCTTTTTTACCATAGCCCTCTATGGGCTTCCAAATATCACTTTGCCAATTCCACAAGAACTGTCTTAGCGAAAGGCTTCTTGAGGGGAAAGGTGTAACTCAGTGAGATGATTTCACAGAGCACAAAGAAGTTTCTCAGAAAGCTTCTTTCTCTTTGTTATCGGAGGATATTTCTTTTGGCCCTATAGTCTTCAAAGGGATCCGAAATATCTGTTCTCAGATTCCACAGAAATAAGGCTAGCAAAGAGATCCATGAAATACAGATGTAACTGTCAATGGAAGTCACATATCACAGAGCAGTTTCTCAGAAAGCTTCTTTGCAGAGTTCAACTGAGGATATTTCCTTTTTCACCATAGCCCTCTAAGGGCTTCCAAATATCACTTTGCCAATTCCACAAGAACTGTCTTAGCGAAAGGCTTCTTGAGGGGAAAGCTGTAACTCGGTGAGATGATTTCACAGAACACAAAGAAGTTTCTCAGAAAGCTTCTTTCTCTTTGTTATCGGAGGATATTTCGTTTGGCCCTATAGTCTTCAAAGGGATCCTAAATATCTGTTTTCAGATTCCACAGAAATAAGGCTAGCAAAGAGATCCCCGAAATACAGATGTAACTCTGTGAGATGGATTAACAGAACACTCAGCAGTTTCTCAGAAAGCTTCTTTACAGATTTCACCTGAGGATACTTCCTTTTTCACCATAGCCCTCTATGGGCTTCCAAATATCACTTTGCCAATTCCACAAGAAATGTCTTAGCGAAAGGCTTCTTGAGGAGAAAGCTGTAACTCAGTGAGATGACTTCACAGAACACAAAGAAGTTTCTCAGAGAGCTTCTTTCTCTTTGTTATCGGAGGATATTTCCTTTGGCCCTATAGTCTTCAATGGGATCCGAAATATCTGTTCTCAGATTCCACAGACATAAGGCTAGGAAAGAGATCCACGAAATACAGAGGTAACTCTCTGAGATGAATTAACAGAACACTAAGCAGTTTCTCAGAAAGCTTATTTCCAGATTTCATCTGAGGATTTTTCCTTTTCACCATAGCCCCCTATGGGCTTCCAAATATCACTTTGCCAATTCCACAAGAACTGTCTTAGCGAAAGGCTTCTTGAGGGGAAAGCTGTAACTCGGTGAGATGATTTCACAGAACACAAAGAAGTTTCTCTGAAAGTTTCTTTCTCTTTTATATCGGAGGATATTTCGTTTGGCCCTATAGTCTTCAAAGGGATCCGAAATATCTGTTCTCAGATTCCACAGAAATAAGGCTAGCAAAGAGATCCCCGAAATACAGATGTAACTCTGTGAGATGGATTGACAGAACACTCATCAGTTTCTCAGAAAGCTTCTTTCCAGATTTCACCTGAGGATACTTCCTTTTTCACTATAGCCCTCTAAGGGCTTCCAAATATCACTTTGCCAATTCCACAAGAACTGTCTTAGCGAAAGGCTTCTTGAGGAGAAAGCTGTAACTCTCTGAGATGACTTCACAGAACACAAAGAAGTTTCTCAGAAAGCTTCTTTCTCTTTGATATCGGAGGATATTTCCTTTGGCCCTATAGTCTTCAATGGGATCCGAAATATGTGTTCTCAGATTCCACAGAAATAAGGCTAGCAAAGAGATCAACGAAATACAGAGGTAACTCTCTGAGATGAATTAACAGAACACTAAGCAGTTTCTCAGAAAGCTTCTTTCCAGATTTCATCTGAGGATATTTCCTTTTCACCATAGCCCTCTATGGGCTTCCAAATATCACTTTGCCAATTCCACAAGAACTGTCTTAGCGAAAGGATTCTTGAGGGGAAAGCTGTATCTCGGTGAGATGACTTCACAGAACACAAAGAAGTTTCTCAGAAAGTTTCTTTCTCTTTTTGACCGGAGGATATTTCGTTTGGCCCTATAGTCTTCAGAGGGATCCGAAATATCTGTTCTCAGATTCCACAGAAATAAGGCTAGCAAAGAGATCCACGAAATACAGATGTAACTCTGTGAGTGGAAGGCACATATCACAGAGCAGTTTCTCAGAAAGCTTCTTTCCAGATTTCATCTGAGTACATTTCCTTTTTCACCATAGCCCGCTAGGGGCTTCCAAATATCACTTTGCCAATTCCACAAGAACTGTCTTAGCGAAAGGCTTCTTGAGGGGAAAGCTGTATCTCTGTGAGATGATTTCACAGAACACAAAGAAGTTTCTCAGAAATCTTCTTTCTCTTTGTTATCGGAGGATATTTCGTTTGGCCCTATAGTCTTCAAAGGGATCCGAAATATCTGTTCTCAGATTCCACAGAAATAAGGCTAGCAAAGAGATCCACGAAATACAGATGTAACTCTGTGAGATGAATTAACAGAACACTAAGCAGTTTCTCAGAAAGCTTCTTTCCAGATTTCATCTGAGGATATTTCCTTTTTCACCATATCCCACGATGGGCTTCCAAATATCACTTTGCTACTTCCACAAGAACTGTCTTAGCGAAAGGCTTCTTTAGGGGAAAGCTGTAACTCGGTGAGATGATTTCACAGAACACAAAGAAGTTTCTCAGATAGTTTCTTTCTCTTTGTTATCGGAGGATATTTCGTATGTCCCTATAGTCTTCAAAGGGATCCGAAATATCTGTTCTCAGATTCCACAGAAATAAGGGTAGCAAAGAGATCCACGAAATACAGATGTAACTCTGTGAGATGAATTAACAGAACACTAAGCAGTTTCTCATAAAGCTTCTTTCCAGATTTCATCTGAGGATATTTCCTTTTTCACCATAGCCCTCTATGGGCTTCCAAATATCACTTTGCCAATTCCACAAGAACTGTCTTAGCGAAAGGCTTCTGGAGGGGAAAGCTGTAACTCTGTGAGATGATTTCACAGAACACAAAGAATTTTCTCAAAAAGCTTCTTTCTCTTTGTTATCGGAGGATATTTCTTTTGGCCCTATAGTCTTCAAAGGGATCGGAAATATGTGTTCTCAGATTCCACAGAAATAAGGCTAGCAAAGAGATGCACGAAATACAGATGTAACTCTGTGAATGGAAGTCACGTATCACAGAGCAGTTTCTCAGAAAGCTTCTTTTCAGATTTCATCTGAGGATATTTCCTTTTTCACCATAGCCCTCTATGGGATTCCAAATATCACTTTGCCAATTCCACAAGAACTGTCTTAGCGAAAGGCTTCTTGAGGGGAAAGCTGTAACTCGGTGAGATGATTTCACAGAACACAAAGAAGTTTCTCTGAAAGTTTCTTTCTCTTTGATATCGGAGGATATTTCGTTTGGCCCTATAGTCTTCAAAGGGATCCGAAATATCTGTTCTCAGATTCCACAGAAATAAGGCTAGCAAAGAGATCCCCGAAATACAGATGTAACTCTGTGAGATGGATTAACAGAACACTCATCAGTTTCTCAGAAAGCTTCTTTCCAGATTTCACCTGAGGATACTTCCTTTTTCACCATAGCCCTCTAAGGGCTTCCAAATATCACTTTGCCAATTCCACAAGAACTGTCTTAGCGAAAGGCTTCTTGAGGAGAAAGCTGTAACTCTCTGAGATGACTTCACAGAACACAAAGAAGTTTCTCAGAAAGCTTCTTTCTCTTTGTTATCGGAGGATATTTCCTTTGGCCTTATAGTCTTCAATGGGATCCGAAATATGTGTTCTCAGATTCCACAGAAATAAGGCTAGCAAAGAGATCAACGAAATACAGAGGTAACTCTCTGAGATGAATTAACAGAACACTAAGCAGTTTCTCAGAAAGCTTCTTCCCAGATTTCATCTGAGGATATTTCCTTTTCACCACAGCCATCTATGGGCTTCCAAATATCACTTTGCCAATTCCACAAGAACTGTCTTAGCGAAAGGATTCTTGAGGGGAAAGCTTTATCTCGGTGAGATGACTTCACAGAACACAAAGAAGTTTCTCAGAAAGTTTCTTTCTCTTTTTGACCGGAGGATATTTCGTTTGGCCCTATAGTCTTCAAAGGGATCCGAAATATCTGTTCTCATATTCCACAGAAATAAGGCTAGCAAAGAGATCCACGAAATACAGATGTAACTCTGTGAGTGGAAGGCACATATCACAGAGCAGTTTCTCAGAAAGCTTCTTTCCAGATTTCATCTGAGTATATTTCCTTTTTCACCATAGCCCGCTAGGGGCTTCCAAATATCACTTTGCCAATTCCACAAGAACTGTCTTAGCGAAAGGCTTCTTGAGGCCAAAGCTGTATCTCTGTGAGATGATTTCACAGAACACAAAGAAGTTTCTCAGAAATCTTCTTTCTCTTTGTTATCGGAGGATATTTCGTTTGGCCCTATAGTCTTCAAAGGGATCCGAAATATCTGTTCTCAGATTCCACAGAAATAAGGCTAGCAAAGAGATCCACGAAATACAGATGTAACTCTGTGAGATGAATTAACAGAACACTAAGCAGTTTCTCAGAAAGCTTCTTTCCAGATTTCATCTGAGGATATTTCCTTTTTCACCATATCCCACGATGGGCTTCCAAATATCACTTTGCTACTTCCACAAGAACTGTCTTAGCGAAAGGCTTCTTTAGGGGAAAGCTGTAACTCGGTGAGATGATTTCACAGAACACAAAGAAGTTTCTCAGATAGTTTCTTTCTCTTTGTTATCGGAGGATATTTCGTATGTCCCTATAGTCTTCAAAGGGATCCGAAATATCTGTTCTCAGAGTCCACAGAAATAAGGGTAGCAAAGAGATCCACGAAATACAGATGTAACTCTGTGAGATGAATTAACAGAACACTAAGCAGTTTCTCAGAAAGCTTCTTTCCAGATTTCATCTGAGGATATTTCCTTTTTCACCATAGCCCTCTATGGGCTTCCAAATATCACTTTGCCAATTCCACAAGAACTGTCTTAGCGAAAGGCTTCTGGAGGGGAAAGCTGTAACTCTGTGAGATGATTTCACAGAACACAAAGAATTTTCTCAAAAAGCTTCTTTCTCTTTGTTATCGGAGGATATTTCTTTTGGCCCTATAGTCTTCAAAGGGATCGGAAATATGTGTTCTCAGATTCCACAGAAATAAGGCTAGCAAAGAGATGCACAAAATACAGATGTAACTCTGTGAATGGAAGTCACGTATCACAGAGCAGTTTCTCAGAAAGCTTCTTTTCAGATTTCATCTGAGGATATTTCCTTTTTCACCATAGCCCTCTATGGGATTCCAAATATCACTTTGCCAATTCCACAAAAACTGTCTAAGCGAAAGGCTTCTTGAGGGGAAAGTTGTAACTCTGTGAGATGATTTCACAGAACACAAAGAAGTTTCTCAGAAATCTTCTCCCTTTGTAATCGGAGGATTTTTCCTTTGGCCCTATAGTCCTCAAAGGGATCCGAAATATCTGTTCTCAGATTCCACAGAAATAAGGCTAGCAAAGAGATCCACGAAATACAGATGTAACTCTGTGAGATGAATTAAGAGAACACTAAGCGTTTCTCAGAAAGCTTCTTTCCAGATTTCATCTGAGGATATTTCCTTTTTCTCCATAGCCCTTTATGGGCTTCCAAATATCACTTTGCCAATTCCACAAGAACTGTCTTAGCGAAAGGCTTCCTGAGGGGAAAGCTGTAACTCTGTGAGATGATTTCACAGAACACAAAGAAGTTTCTCAGAAAGCTTCTTTCTCTTTGTTATCGGAGGATATTTCTTTTGGCCCTATAGTCTTCAAAGGGATCCGAAATATCTGTTCTCAGATACCACAGGAATAAGGCTAGCAAAGAGATCCACGAAATACAGATGTTACACTGTGCGATGAATTAACAGAACACTAAGCAGTTTCTCAGAAAGCTTCTTTCCAGATTTCATCTGAGGATATTTCCTTTTTCACCATAGCCCTCTAAGGGCTTCCAAATATCACTTTGCCAATTCCACAAGAACTGACTTAGGGAAAGGCTTCCTGTGGGGAAAGCTGTAACTCTGTGACATGATTTCACAGAACACAAAGAAGTTTCTCAGAAAGCTTCTTTCTCTTTGTTATCGGAGGATATTTCCTTTGGCCCTATAGTCTCCAAATGGATCCGAAATATCTGTTCTCAGTTTCCACAGAAGTAAGGCTAGCAAAGAGATCCACGAAATACAGATGTAACTCTGTGAGATGAATTAACAGAACACTAAGCAATTACTCAGAAAGCTTCTTTCCAGATTTCATCTGAGGATATTTCCTTTTTCACCGTAGCCCTATATGGGCTTCCAAATATCACTTTGCTAATTCCACAAGAACTGTCTTAGCGAAAGGCTTCCTGAGGGGAAAGCTGTAACTCTGTGAGATGATTTCACAGAACACAAAGAAGTTTCTCAGAAAGCTTCTTTCTCTTTGTTATCGGAGGATATTTCGTTTGGCCCTATAGTCTTCAAAGGGATCCGAAATATCTGTTCTCAGATTCCACAGAAATAAGGCTAGCAAAGAGATCCACGAAATACAGATGTAACTCTGTGAGTGGAAGTCACATATCACAGAACAGCTTCTCAGAAAGATTTTTTCCAGATTTCATACGAGGATATTCCTTTTTCACCATAGCCCTATATGGGCTTCCAAATATCACTTTGCCAATTCCACAAGAACTGTCTTAGCGAAAGGCTTCTTGAGGGGAAAGCTGTAACTCTTTGAGATGATTTCACAGAACACAAAGAAGTTTCTCATAAAGCTTCATTCTCTTTGTTATCGGAGGATATTTACTTTGGCCCTATAGTCTTCAAAGGAATCCGAAATATCTGTTCTCGATTCCACAGAAATAAGGCTAGCAAAGAGATCCACGAAATACAGATGTAACTCTGTGAGTGGAAGTCACACATCACAGAGCAGTTTCTCAGAAAGCTCCTTTCCAGATTTCATCTGAGGATATTTCCTTTCTCACCATAGCCCTCTAAGGGCTTCCAAATATCACTTTGCCAATTCCACAAGAACTGTCTTAGCGAAAGGCTTCTTGAGGGGAAAGCTGTAACTCTGTGAGATGATTTCACAGAACACAGAGAGGTTTCTCAGAAATCTTCTTTCCCTTTGTTATCGGAGGATATTTCCTTTGGCCCTATAGTCTTCAAAGGGATCCAAAATATCTGTTCTCAGATTCCACAGAAATAAGGCAGGCAAAGAGATCCACGAAATACAGATGTTACACTGTGCGATGAATTAACAGAACACTAAGCAGTTTCTCAGAAAGCTTCTTTCCAGATTTCATCTGAGGATATTTTCTTTTTCACCATAGCCCTCTATGGGCTTCCAAATATCATTTTGCCAATTCCACAAGAACTGTCTTAGCGAAAGTCTTCTTGAGGGGAAAGCTGTAACTCTGTGAGGTGATTTCACAGAACACAAAGAAGTTTCTCAAAAAGCTTCTTTCTCTTTGTTATCGGAGGATATTTCCTTTGGCCCTATAGTCTTCAAAGGGATCCGAAATATCTGTTCTCAGATTCCACAGAAATAAGGCTAGCAAAGAGATCCACGAAATTCAGATGTAACTCTGTGAATGGAAGTCACATATCACATAGCAGTTTCTCAGAAACCTTCTTTTCAGATTTCATCTGAGGATATTTTCTTTTTCACTGTAGCCCGCAATGGGTTTCCAAATATCACTTTGCCAATTCCACAAAAACTGTCTTAGCGAAAGGCTTCTTGAGGGGAAAGCTGTAACTCTGTGAGATGATTTCACAGAACACAAAGAAGTTTCTGAGAAAGCTTCTTTCTCTTTGTTATCGGAGGATATTTCCGTTGGCCCTATGACTTCAAAGGGATCCGAAATATCTGTTCTCATATTCCACAGAAATAAGGCTAGCAAAGAGATCCACGAAATACAGATGTAATTCTGTGAGTGAAAGTCACATATCACAGAGCAGTTTCTCAGAAAGCTTCTTTCCAGATTTCATCTGAGGATATTTCCTGTTTCACCATAGCCCTCTATGGGCTTCCAAATATGACTTTGCAAATTCCACAAGAACTGTGTTAGCGAAAGGCTTCCTGAGTGGAAAGCTGTAACTCTATGAGATGATTTCACAGAACACAAAGAAGTTTCTCAGAAAGCTTCTTTCTCTTTGTTATCGGAGGATATTTCCTTTGGTCCTATAATCTCTAAAGGGATCCCCAATACGTGTTCTCAGATTCGACAGAAATAAGGCTAGCAAAGAGATCCAAGAAATACAGAGGTAACTCTGTGAAATGAATTAACAGAACACTAAGCAGTTCCTCAGAAAGCTTCTTTCCAGGTTTCATGTGAGGATATTTCCTTTTTCAACATAGCCCTCTAAGGGCTTCCAAATATCATTTTGCCAATTCCACAAGAACTGTCTTAGCGAAAGGCTTCTTGAGAGGAAAGATGTAACTCTGTGAGATGATTTCACAGAACACAAAGAAGTTTCTCACAAAGCTTCTTTCTTTTTGATATCGGAGGATATTTCCTTAGGCACTATAGTCTTCAAAGGGATCCGAAATATCTGTTCTCAGATTCCACAGAAATAAGGCTAGCAAAGAGATCCATGAAATACAGATTTAACTCTGTGAATGGAAGTCACATATAACAGAGCAGTTTCTCAGAAAGCTTCTTTTCAGATTTCATCTGAGGATATTTCCTTTTTCACCATAGCCCTCTATGGACTTCCAAATATCAGTTTGCCAATTCCACAAGAACTTTCTTAGCGAAAGGCTTCCTGAGGGGAAAGCTGTAACTCTGTGAGATGATTTCACAGAACACAAAGAAGTTTCTCGGAAAGCTTCTCTGTTTGTAATCGGAGGATATTTCCTTTGGCCCTAAAGTCTTCAAAGGGATCCGAAATATCTGTTCTCAGATTCCACAGAAATAAGGCTAGAAAAGAGATCCACGAAATACAGATGTAACTCTGTGAGATGAATAAACAGAACACTCAGCAGTTTCTCAGAAAGCTTCTTTCCAGATTTCATCGGAGGATATTTCCTTTTTCACCATAGCCCTCTATGGACTTCCAAATATCACTTTGCCAATTCCACAAGATCTGTCTTAGCGAATGGCTTCTTGAGGAGAAAGCTGTAACTCTGTAGAGATGACTTCACAGAACACAAAGAAGTTTCTCAGAAAGCTTCTTTCTCTTTGTTATCGGAGAATATTTCTTTTGGCCCTATAGTCTTCAAAGGGATCCGAAATATCTGTTCTCAGATTCCACAGAAATATGGCTAGCAAAGAGATCCACGAAATACAGATGTAACTCTGTGAATGGAAGTCACATATCACATAGCAGTTTCTCAGAAAGCTTCTTTTCAGATTTCATCTGAGGTGGTTTCCTTTTTCAACATAGGTCTTTATGGGCTTCTAAATATCACTTTGCCAATTCCACAAGAACTGTCTTAGCGAAAGGCTTCTTGAGGGGAAAGCTGTAACTCTGTGAGATGATTTCACAGAACACAAAGAAGTTTCTCAGAAAGCTTCTCTCTTTGTAATAGGAGGATATTTCCTTTGGCCCTATAGTCTTCGAAGGGATACGAAATATATGTTCTCAGATTCCACAGAAATAAGGCTAGGAAAGAGATCCACGAAATACAGATGTAACTCTGTGAGATGAATTCACAGAACACTCTGCAGTTTCTCAGAAAGCTTCGTTCCAGATTTCATCTGAGGATATTTCCTTTTTCACCATAGCCCTCTTTGGGCTTCCAAATATCAGTTTGCCAATTCCACAAGAACTGTCTTAGCGAAAGGCTTCTTGAGGAGAAAGCTGTAACTCTCTGAGATGACTTCACAGACCACAAAGAAGTTTCTCAGAAAGCTTCTTTCTCTTTGTTATCGGAGGATATTCCTTTGTCCCTAGAGTCTTGAAAGGGATCCGAAGTATCTGTTCTCAGATTCCACAGATATAAGGCTAGCAAAGAGATCCACGAAATACAGATGTAACTCTGTGAGATGAACTAACAGAGCACTAAGCAGTTCCTCAGAAAGCTTCTTTCCAGATTTCATGTGAGGATATTTCCTTTTTCACCATAGCGCCATAAGGGTTTCCAAATATCACTTTGCCAATTCCACAAGAACTCTCTTAGCGAGAAGCTTCTTGGGGGAAAGTTGTAACTCTGTGAGATGATTTCACAGAACACAAAAAGTTTCTCAGAAAGTTTCTTTCTCTTCGTTATCGAAGGATATTTCCTTAGGCACTATAGTCTTCAAAGGGATCCGAAATATCTTTTCTCAGATTCCATAGAAATAAGGCTAGCAAAGAGATCCACGAAATACAGATGTAACTCTGTGAGATGAATTAACAGAACACTCAGCAGTTTCTCAGAAAGCTTCGTTCCAGATTTCATCTGAGGATATTTCCTTTTTCAGCATAGCCCTCTATGGGCTTCCAAATATCACTTTGCCAATTCCACAAGAACTGTCTTAGCGAAAGGCTTCTTGAGGAGAAAGCTTTAACTCTGTGAGATGACTTCACAGAACACAAAGAAGTTTCTCAGAGAGCCTCTTTGTCTTTGTTATCGGAGGAAATTTCCTTTGGCCCTATAGTCTTCAAGGGGATCCGAAATATCTGTTCTCAGATTCCACAGAAATAAGGCTAGCAAAGAGATCCACGAAATACAGAGGTAACTCTCTGAGATGAATTAACAGAACACTAAGCAGTTTCTCAGAAAGCTTCTTTCCAGATTTCATCTGAGGATATTTCCTTTTCACCATAGCCCTCTATGGGCTTCCAAATATCACTTTGCGAATTCCACAAGAACTGTCTTAGCGAAAGGCTTCTTGAAGGGAAAGCTGTAACTCGGTGAGATGATTTCACAGAACACAAAGAAGTTTCTCAGAATGTTTCTTTCTCTTTGTTATCGGAGGATATTTCGTTTGGCCCTATAGTCTTCAAAGGGATCCGAAATATCTGTTCTGAGATTCCACAGGAACAAGGTTAGCAAAGAGATCCACGAAATACAGATGTAACTCTGTGAGTGGAAGTCACATATCACAGAGCAGCTTCTCAGAAAGCTTCTTTCCAGATTTCATCTGAGGATATTTCCTTTTTCACCATAGTCCTCTATTGGCTTCCAAACATCACTTTGCCAATTCCACAAAAACTGACTTACCGAGAGGCTTCTTGAGGAGAAAGCTGTAACTCTGTGAGATGATTTCACAGAACACAAAGAAGTTTCTCAGAAAGCTTCTTTCTCTTTGTTATCGGAGGATATTTCCTTTCGCCATCTAGTCTTCAAAGGGATCCGAAATATGTGTTCTCACATTCCACAGAAATAAGGCTAGCAAAGAGATCCACGAAATACAGATGTAACTCTGTGAGATGAATTAACAGAACACTAAGCAGGTTCTCAGAAAGCTTCTTTCCAGATTTCATCTGAGGATATTTCCTTTTTCACCATAGCCCTCCATGGGCTTCCAAATATCACTTTGCGAATTCCACAAGAACTATCTTAGCGAAAGGCTTCTTGAGGGGAAAGCTGTAACTCGGTGAGATGATTTCACAAAACACAAAGAAGTTTCTCAGAATGTTTCTTTCTCTTTGTTATCGGAGGATATTTCGTTTGGCCCTATAGTCTTCAAAGGGATCCGAAATATCTGTTCTCAGATTCCACAGAAATAAGGCTAGCAAAGAGATCCGAGAAATACAGATGTAACTCTGTGAGTGGAAGTCACATATCACAGAGCACTTTCTCAGAAAGCTTCTTTCCAGATTTCATCTGAGAATATTTCCTTTTTCACCATAGCCCTCTGTGGGCTTCCAAACATCACTTTGCCAATTCCAAAAGAACTGTCTTACCGAGAGACTTCTTGAGGGGAAAGCTGTAACTCTGTGAGATGATTTCACAGAACTCAAAGAATTTTCTCAGAAAGCTTCTTTCTCTTTGTTATCGGAGGATATTTCCTTTGGCCCTATAGTCTCCAAAGGGATCCGAAATATGTGTTCTCAGATTCCACAGAAATAAGGCTAGCAAAGAGATCCACGAAATACAGATGTAACTCTGTGAGATGAATAAACAGAACACTAAGCAGTTTCTCAGAAAGCTTCTTTCCAGATTTCATCGGAGGATATTTCCTTTTTCACCATATCCCTCGATGGGCTTCCAAATATCACTTTGCTAATTCCACAAGAACTGTCTTAGCGAAAGGCTTCCTGAGGGGAAAGCTGTAACTCTGTGAGATGATTTCACAGAACACAAAGAAGTTTCTCAAAAAGCTTCTTTCTCTTTGTTATCGGAGGATATTTCCTTTAGCCCTACAGTCTTCAAAGAGATCCGAAATATGTGTTCTCAGATTCCACAGAAATAAGGCTAGCAAGCAATCCACGAAATACAGATATAACTCTGTGAGATGAATTAACAGAACACTCGGCAGTTTCTCAGAAAGCTTCTTTCCAGATTTCATCTGAGGATATTTCCTTTTTCACCATAGCCCTTTAAGGGCTTCCAAATATTACTTTGTCAATTCCACAAGAACTGTCTTAGCGAAAGGCTTCCTGAGGGGAAAGCTGTAACTCTGTGAGATGATTTCACAGAACACAAAGAATTTTCTCACAAAGCTTCTTTCTCTTTGTTATCGGAGGATATTTCTTTTGGCCCTATAGTCTTCAAAGGGATCCGAAATTGTTGTTCTCAGATTCCACAGAAATAAGGCTAGCAAAGAGATCCACGAAATACAGATATAACTGTGTGAATGGAAGTCACATATCACATAGCAGTTTCTCAGAAAGCTTCTTTCCAGATTTCATCTGAGGATATTTTCTTTTTCACCTTAGCCCTCTAAGGGCTTCCAAATATCAGTTTGCCAATTCCACAAAAACTGTCTTAGCGAAAGGCTTCTTGAGGGGAAAGCTGTAACTCTGTGAGATGATTTCACAGAACACAAAGAAGTTTCTCAGAAAGCTTCTCTGTTTGTAATCGGAGGATTTTTCCTTTGGACCTATAGTCTTCAAAGGGATCCGAAATATCTGTTCTCAGATTCCACAGAAATAGGCTAGCAAAGAGATCCACGGAATACAGACGTAACTCTGTGAGATGAATTAACAGAACACACAGCAGTTTCTCAGAACGCTTCTTTCCAGATTTCACCTGAGGATATTTCCTTTTTCACCATAGCCCTCTAGGGGCTTCCAAATATCACTTTGCCAATTCCACAAAAACTGTCTCAGCGAAAGGCTTCCTGAAAGTAAAGCTGTAACTCTGTGAGATGATATCCCAGAACACAAAGAAGTTTCTCAAAAAGCTTCTTTCTCTTTGTTATAGGAGGATATTTCTTTTGGCCGTATAGTCTTCAAAGGGATCCGAAATATCTGTTCTCAGATTCCACAGAAATAAGGCTAGCAAAGAGATCCACGAAATACAGATGTAACTCTGTGAATGGAAGTCACATATCACATAGCAGTTTCTCAGAAAGCTTCGTTTCAGATTTCATCTGAGGATATTTCCTTTTTCACCAAAGCCCTCTATGGGCTTACAAATATCACTTTGCCAATTCCACAAGAACTGTCTTAGCGAAAGGCTTCTTGAGGGGAAAGCTGTAACTCTGTGAGATGATTTCACAGAATACAAAGAAGTTTCTCAGAAAGCTTCTCTGTTTGTAATCGGAGGATATTTCGTTTGGCCCTATAGTCTTCAAAGGGATCCGAAATATCTGTTCTCAGATTCCACAGAAATAAGGCTAGAAAAGAGATCCGCTAAATACAGATGTAACTCTGTGAGATGAATTAACAGAACACTCAGCAGTTTCTCAGAAAGCTTCTTTCCAGTTTTCATCTGAGGATATTTGCTTTTTCACCATAGCCCTTTATGGGCTTCCAAATATCAGTTTGCCAATTCCACAAGAACTGTCTTAGCGAAAGGCTTCTTGAGGAGAAAGCTGTAACTCTGTGGAGATGACTTCATAGAACACAAAGAAGTTTCTCAGAAAGCTTCTTTCTCTTTGTTGTCGGAGGATATTTCCTTTGGGGCTATAGTCTTCAAAGGGATCCGAAATATCTGTTCTCAGATTCCACAGAAATAAGGCTAGCAAAGAGATCCACGAAATACAGATGTAACCCTGTGAGTGGAAGTCACATATCACAGAGCAGTTTCTCAGAAAGCTTCTTTCCAGATTTCCTCTGAGGATATTTCCTTTTTCACCATAGCCCTCTATGGGCTTCCTAATATCTCTTTGCCAATTCCACAAGAACTGTCTTACCGAGAGAGTTCTTGAGGGGAAAGCTGTAACTCTGTGAGATGATTTCACAGAACACAAAGAAATTTCTCAGAAAGCTTCTTTCGCTTTGTTATCGGAGGATATTTCCTTTGGCCCTATAGTCTTCAAAGGGATAAGAAATATCTGTTCTCAGATTCCACAGAAATAAGGCTAGCAAAGAGATCCACGAAATACAGAGGTAACTCTGTGAGTCGAAATAACGGAACACTAAGCAGTTCCTCAGAAAGCTTCTTTCCAGGTTTTATGTGAGGATATTTCCTTTTTCACCATAGCCCTCTAAGGGCTTCCAAATATGACTTTGCCAATTCCACAAGAACTGTCTTAGCGAAAGGCTTCTTGAGGGGAAAGCTGTAACTCTGTGAGATGATTTCACAGAACACAAAGAAGTTTCTCAGAAAGCTTCTTTCTCTTTGTTATCGGAGGATATTTCCTTAGGCACTATAGTCTTCAAAGGGATCTGAAATATCTGTTCTGAGATTCCACAGAAATAAGGCTAGCGAAGAGATCCATGAAATACAGATGTAACTCTGTGAGATGAATTAACAGAACACTAAGCAGTTTCTCTGAAAGCTTCTTTCCAGATTTCATCTGAGGATATTTCCATTTTCACCTTAGCCCTCTATGGGCTTCCAAATACAACTTTGACAATTCCACAAGAACTGTCTTAGCGAAATGCTTCCTGAGGGGAAAGCTGTAACTCTGTGAGATGATTTCACAGAACACAAAGAAGTTTCTCAGAAAGCTTCTTTCTCTTTGTTATCGGAGGATATTTCCTTTCGCCCTCTAGTCTTCAAAGGGATCCGAAATATGTGTTCTCAGATTCCACAGAAATAAGGCTTGCAAAGAGATCCACGAAATACAGATGTAACTCTGTGAGATGAATTAACAAAACACTAAGCAGTTTCTCAGAAAGCTTCTTTCCAGATTTCATCTGAGGATATTTCCTTTTTCACTATATCCCTCGATGGGCGTCCAAATATCACTTTGCCAATTCCACAAGAACTGTCTTAGCGAAAGGCTTCTTGAGGGGAAAGCTGTAACTCTGTGAGATGATTTCACAGAACACAAAGAAGTTTCTCAGAAAGCTTCTTTCTCTTTGTTATCGGAGGATATTTCCTTTGGCCCTATAGTCTCCAAAGGGATCCGAAATATGTGTTCTCAGATTCCACAGAAATAAGACTAGCAAAGAGATCCACGAAATACAGATGTAACTCTGTGCGATGAATTAACAGAACACTAAGCAGTTTCTCAGAAAGCTTCTTTCCAGATTTCATCTGAGGATATTTCCTTTTTCACCATAGCCCTCTATGGGCCTCCAAATATCACTTTGCCAATTCCACAAGAACTGTCTTAGCGAAAGGCTTCTTGAGGGGAAAGCTGTAACTCTGTGAGATGATTTCACAGAACACAAAGAAGTTTCTCAAAAAGCTTCTTTCGCTTTGTTATCGGAGGATATTTCCTTTGGCCCTATAGTCTTCAATGGGATCCGAAATATCTGTTCTCAGATTCCACAGAAATAAGGCTAGCAAAGAGATCCACGAAATACAGATGTAACTCTGTGAAATGAATTAACAGAACACTAAGCAGTTTCTCAGAAAGCTTCTTTCCAGATTTCATCTGAGGATATTTCCTTTTTCACCTTAGCCCTCTATGGGCTTCCAAATACAACTTTGCCAATTCCACAAGAACTGTCTTAGCGAAAGGCTTCCTGAGGGGAAAGCTGTAACTCTGTGAGATGATTTCACAGAACACAAAGAAGTTTCTCAGGAAGCTTCTATCTCTTTGTTATCGGAGGATATTTCTTTTGGCCCTATAGTCTTCAAAGGGATCCGAAATATCTGTTCTCAGATTCCACAGAAATAAGGCTAGCAAAGAGATCCATGAAATACAGTTGTAACTCTGTGAATGTAAGTCACATATCACAGAGCAGTTTCTCAGAAAGCTTCTTTTCAGATTTCATCTGAGGATATTTCCTTTTTCACCATAGCCCTCTATGGGCTTCCAAATATCAGTTTGCAAATTCCACAAGAACTGTCTTAGCGAAAGGCTTCCTGAGGGGAAAGCTGTAACTCTGTGAGATGATTTCACAGAACACAAAGAAGTTTCTCAGAAAGCTTCTCTGTTTGTAATCAGAGGATATTTCCTTTGGCCCTATAGTCTTCAAAGGGATCCGAAATATGTGTTCTCAGATTCCACAGAAATAAGGCTAGCAAAGAGATCCACGAAATACAGAGGTAACTCTCTGAGATGAATTAACAAAACACTAAGCAGTTTCTCAGAAAGCTTCTTTCCAGATTTCATCTGAGGATATTTCCTTTTTCACCATAGCCCTCTACGGGCTTCCAAATATCACTTTGCGAATTCCACAAGAACTGTCTTAGCGAAAGGCTTCTTGAAGGGAAAGCTGTAACTCGGTGAGATGATTTCACAGAACACAAAGAAGTTTCTCAGAATGTTTCTTTCTCTTTGTTATCGGAGGATATTTCGTTTGGCCCTATAGTCTTCAAAGGGATCCGAAATATCTGTTCTCAGATTCCACAGGAAAAAGGTTAGCAAAGAGATCCACGAAATACAGATGTAACTCTGTGAGTGGAAGTCACATATCACAGAGCAGCTTCTCAGAAAGCTTCTTTACAGATTTCATCTGAGGATATTTCCTTTTTCACCATAGTCCTCTATTGGCTTCCAAACATCACTTTGCCAATTCCACAAGAACTGACTTACCGAGAGGCTTCTTGAGGAGAAAGCTGTAACTCTGTGAGATGATTTCACAGAACACAAAGAAGTTTCTCAGAAAGCTTCTTTCTCTTTGTTATCGGAGGATATTTCCTTTCGCCCTCTAGTCTTCAAAGGGATCCGAAATATGTGTTCTCAGATTCCACAGAAATAAGGCTAGCAAAGAGATCCACGAAATACAGATGTAACTCTGTGAGATGAATTAACAGAACACTAAGCAGGTTCTCAGAAAGCTTCTTTCCAGATTTCATCTGAGGATATTTCCTTTTTCACCATATCCCTCAATGGGCTTCCAAATATCACTTTGCTAATTCCACAAGAACTGTCTTAGCGAAATGCTTCCTGAGGGGAAAGCTGTAACTCTGTGAGATGATTTCACAGAACACAAAGAAGATTCTCAGAAAGCTTCTTTCTCTTTGTTATCGGAGGATATTTCCTTTCGCCCTCTAGTCTTCAAAGGGATCCGAAATATGTGTTCTCAGATTCCACAGAAATAAGGCTAGCAAAGAGATCCACGAAATACAGATGTAACTCTGTGAGATGAATTAACAGAACACTAAGCAGTTTCTCAGAAAGCTTCTTTCCAGATTTCATCTTAGGATATTTCCTTTTTCACCATATCCCTCGATGGGCTTCCAAATATCACTTTGCTAATTCCACAATAACTGTCTTAGCGAAAGGCTTCCTGAGGGGAAAGCTGTAACTCTGTGAGATGATTTCACAGAACACAAAGAAGTTTCTCCAAAAACTTCTTTCTCTTTGTTATCGGAGGATATTTCCTTTAGCCCTACAGTCTTCAAAGAGATCCGAAATATGTGTTCTCAGATTCCACAGAAATAAGGCTAGCAAACAGATCCACGAAATACAGATATAACTCTGTGAGATGAATTAACAGAACACTCGGCAGTTTCTCAGAAAGCTTCTTTCCAGATTTCATCTGAGGATATTTCCTTTTTCACCATAGCCCTTTAAGGACTTCCAAATATTACTTTGTCAATTCCACAAGAACTGTCTTAGCGAAAGGCTTCCTGAGGGGAAAGCTGTAACTCTGTGAGATGAATTCACAGAACACAAAGAAGTTTCTGAAAAAGCTTCTTTCTCTTTGTTATCGGAGGATATTTCCTTTGGCTCTATAGTCTCCAAAGGGATCCGAAATATCCTTTCTCAGATTCCATAGAAATAAGGCTAGCAAAGAGATCCACGAAATACAGATGTAACTCTGTGAGATGAATTAACAGAACACTCAGCAGTTTCTCAGAAAGCTTCGTTCCAGATTTCATCTGAGGATATTTCCTTTTTCAGCATAGCCCTCTATGGGCTTACAAATATCACTTTGCCAATTCCACAAGAACTGTCTTAGCGAAAGGCTTCTTGAGGAGAAAGCTGTAACTCTGTAGAGATGACTTCACAGAACACAAAGAAGTTTCTCAGAAAGCTTCTTTCCCTTTGTTATCGGAGGATATTTCCTTTGGCCCTATAGTCTTCAATGGGATCCGAAATATCTGTTCTCAGATTCCACAGAAATAAGGCTAGCAAAGAGATCCACGAAATACAGAGGTATCTCTCTGAGATGAATTAACAGAAAACTAAGCAGTTTCTCAGAAAGCTTCTTTCCAGATTTCATCTGAGGATATTTCCTTTTCAACATAGCCCTCCATGGGCTTCCAAATATCACTTTGCGAATTCCACAAGAACTATCTTAGCGAAAGGCTTCTTGAGGGGAAAGCTGTAACTCGGTGAGATGATTTCACAGAACACAAAGAAGTTTCTCAGAATGTTTCTTTCTCTTTGTTATCGGAGGATATTTCGTTTGGCCCTATAGTCTTCAAAGGGATCCGAAATATCTGTTCTCAGATTCCACAGAAATAAGGCTAGCAAAGAGATCCACGAAATACAGATGTAACTCTGTGAGTGGAAGTCACATATCACAGAGCACTTTCTCAGAAAGCTTCTTTCCAGATTTCATCTGAGAATATTTCCTTTTTCACCATAGCCCTCTATGGGCTTCCAAACATCACTCTGCCAATTCCAAAAGAACTGTCTTACCGAGAGACTTCTTGAGGGGAAAGCTGTAACTCTGTGAGATGATTTCACAGAACTCAAAGAATTTTCTCAGAAAGCTTCTTTCTCTTTGTTATCGGAGGATATTTCCTTTGGCCCTATAGTCTCCAAAGGGATCCGAAATATGTGTTCTCAGATTCCACAGAAATAAGGCTAGCAAAGAGATCCACGAAATACAGATGTAACTCTGTGAGATGAATTAACAGAACACTAAGCAGTTTCTCAGAAAGCTTCTTTCCAGATTTCATCGGAGGATATTTCCTTTTTCACCATATCCCTCGATGGGCTTCCAAATATCACTTTGCTAATTCCACAAGAACTGTCTTAGCGAAAGGCTTCCTGAGGGGAAAGCTGTAACTCTGTGAGATGATTTCACAGAACACAAAGAAGTTTCTCATAAAGCTTCTTTCTCTTTGTTATCGGAGGATATTTCCTTTAGCCCTACAGTCTTCAAAGAGATCCGAAATATGTGTTCTCAGATTCCACAGAAATAAGGCTAGCAAGCAGATCCACGAAATACAGATATAACTCTGTGAGATGAATTAACAGAACACTCGGCAGTTTCTCAGAAAGCTTCTTTCCAGATTTCATCTGAGGATATTTCCTTTTTCACCATAGCCCTTTAAGGGCTTCCAAATATTACTTTGTCAATTCCACAAGAACTGTCTTAGCGAAAGGCTTCCTGAGGGGAAAGCTGTAACTCTGTGAGATGATTTCACAGAACACAAAGAATTTTCTCACAAAGCTTCTTTCTCTTTGTTATCGGAGGATATTTCTTTTGGCCCTATAGTCTTCAAAGGGATCCGAAGTTGTTGTTCTCAGATTCCACAGAAATAAGGCTAGCAAAGAGATCCACGAAATACTGATATAACTCTGTGAATGGAAGTCACATATCACATAGCAGTTTCTCAGAAAGCTTCTTTTCAGATTTCATCTGAGGATATTTTCTTTTTCACCTTAGCCCTCTAAGGGCTTCCAAATATCACTTTGCCAATTCCACAAAAACTGTCTTAGCGAAAGGCTTCTTGAGGGGAAAGCTGTAACTCTGTGAGATGATTTCACAGAACACAAAGAACTTTCTCAGAAAGCTTCTCTGTTTGTAATCGGAGGATTTTTCCTTTGGACCTATAGTCTTCAAAGGGATCCGAAATATCTGTTCTCAGATTCCACAGAAATAGGCTAGCAAAGAGATCCACGGAATACAGACGTAACTCTGTGAGATGAATTAACAGAACACTCAGCAGTTTCTCAGAACGCTTCTTTCCAGATTTCATCTGAGGATATTTCCTTTTTCACCATAGCCCTCTAGGGGCTTCCAAATATCACTTTGCCAATTCCACAAAAACTGTCTCAGCGAAAGGCTTCCTGAAAGTAAAGCTGTAACTCTGTGAGATGATATCCCAGAACACAAAGAAGTTTCTCAAAAAGCTTCTTTCTCTTTGTTATAGGAGGATATTTCTTTTGGCCGTATAGTCTTCAAAGGGATCCGAAATATCTGTTCTCAGATTCCACAGAAATAAGGCTAGCAAAGAGATCCACGAAATACAGATGTAACTCTGTGAATGGAAGTCACATATCACATAGCAGTTTCTGAGAAAGCTTCGTTTCAGATTTCATCTGAAGATATTTCCTTTTTCACCAAAGCCCTCTATGGGCTTACAAATATCACTTTGCCAATTCCACAAGAACTGTCTTAGCGAAAGGCTTCTTGAGGGGAAAGCTGTAACTCTGTGAGATGATTTCACAGAATACAAAGAAGTTTCTCAGAAAGCTTCTCTGTTTGTAATCGGAGGATATTTCGTTTGGCCCTATAGTCTTCAAAGGGATCCGAAATATCTGTTCTCAGATTCCACAGAAATAAGGCTAGAAAAGAGATCCGCTAAATACAGATGTAACTCTGTGAGATGAATTAACAGAACACTCAGCAGTTTCTCAGAAAGCTTCTTTCCAGTTTTCATCTGAGGATATTTGCTTTTTCACCATAGCCCTTTATGGGCTTCCAAATATCAGTTTGCCAATTCCACAAGAACTGTCTTAGCGAAAGGCTTCTTGAGGAGAAAGCTGTAACTCTGTGGAGATGACTTCATAGAACACAAAGAAGTTTCTCAGAAAGCTTCTTTCTCTTTGTTGTCGGAGGATATTTCCTTTGGGGCTATAGTCTTCAAAGGGATCCGAAATATCTGTTCTCAGATTCCACAGAAATAAGGCTAGCAAAGAGATCCACGAAATACAGATGTAACCCTGTGAGTGGAAGTCACATATCACAGAGCAGTTTCTCAGAAAGCTTCTTTCCAGATTTCCTCTGAGGATATTTCCTTTTTCACCATAGCCCTCTTTGGGCTTCCTAATATCTCTTTGCCAATTCCACAAGAACTGTCTTACCGAGAGAGTTCTTGAGGGGAAAGCTGTAACTCTGTGAGATGATTTCACAGAACACAAAGAAATTTCTCAGAAAGCTTCTTTCGCTTTGTTATCGGAGGATATTTCCTTTGGCCCTATAGTCTTCAAAGGGATAAGAAATATCTGTTCTCAGATTCCACAGAAATAAGGCTAGCAAAGAGATCCACGAAATACAGAGGTAACTCTGTGAGACGAAATAACAGAACACTAAGCAGTTCCTCAGAAAGCTTCTTTCCAGGTTTTATGTGAGGATATTTCCTTTTTCACCATAGCCCTCTAAGGGCTTCCAAATATGACTTTGCCAATTCCACAAGAACTGTCTTAGCGAAAGGCTTCTTGAGGGGAAAGCTGTAACTCTGTGAGTTGATTTCACAGAACACAAAGAAGTTTCTCAGAAAGCTTCTTTCTCTTTGTTATCGGAGGATATTTCCTTAGGCACTATAGTCTTCAAAGGGATCTGAAATATCTGTTCTGAGATTCCACAGAAATAAGGCTAGCGAAGAGATCCATGAAATACAGATGTAACTCTGTGAGATGAATTAACAGAACACTAAGCAGTTTCTCAGAAAGCTTCTTTCCAGATTTCATCTGAGGATATTTCCTTTTTCACCATATCCCTCGATGGGCTTCCAAATATCACTTTGCTAATTTCACAAGAACTGTCTTAGCGAAAGGCTTCCTGAGGGGAAAGCTGTAACTCTGTGAGATGATTTCACAGAACTCAAAGAAGTTTCTCAGAAAGCTTCTTTCTCTTTGTTATCGGAGGATATTTCTTTTGGCCCTATAGTCTTCAAAGGGATCCGAAATATCTGTTCTCAGATTCCACAGAAATAAGGCTAGCAAAGAGATCCACGAAATACACATGTTACTCTGTGCGATGAATTAACAGAACACTAAGCAGTTTCTCAGAAAGCTTCTTTCCAGATTTCCTCTGAGGATATTTCCTTTTTCACCATAGCCCTCTATGGGCTTCCAAATATCACTTTGCCAATTCCACAAGAACTGTCTTAGCGAAAGGCTTCTTGAGGGGAAAGCTTTAACTCTGTGAGATGATTTCACAGAACACAAAGAAGTTTCTCAAAAAGCTTCTTTCGCTTTGTTATCGGAGGATATTTCCTTTGGCCCTATAGTCTTTCACGGGTTCCGAAATATCTGTTCTCAGATTCCACAGAAATAAGGCTAGCAAAGAGATCCACGAAATACAGATGTAACTCTGTGAGATGAATTAACAGAACACTAAGCAGTTTCTCAGAAAGCTTCTTTCCAGATTTCATCTGAGGATATTTCCGTTTTCACCTTAGCACTCTATGGGCTTCCAAATACAACTTTGACAATTCCACAAGAACTGTCTTAGCGAAATGCTTCCTGAGGGGAAAGCTGTAACTCTGTGAGATGATTTCACAGAACACAAAGAAGTTTCTCAGAAAGCTTCTTTCTCTTTGTTATCGGAGGATATTTCCTTTCGCCCTCTAGTCTTCAAAGGGATCCGAAATATGTGTTCTCAGATTCCACAGAAATAAGGCTTGCAAAGAGATCCACGAAATACAGATGTAACTCTGTGAGATGAATTAACAAAACACTAAGCAGTTTCTCAGAAAGCTTCTTTCCAGATTTCATCTGAGGATATTTCCTTTTTCACTATATCCCTCGATGGGCTTCCAAATATCACTTTGCCAATTCCACAAGAACTGTCTTAGCGAAAGGCTTCTTGAGGGGAAAGCTGTAACTCTGTGAGATGATTTCACAGAACACAAAGAAGTTTTTCAAAAAACTTCTTTCGCTTTGTTATCGGAGGATATTTCCTTTGGCCCTATAGTCTTTCAAGGGATCCGAAATATCTGTTCTCAGATTCCACAGAAATACGGCTAGCAAAGAGATCCACGAAATACAGATGTAACTCTGTGAAATGAATTAACAGAACACTAAGCAGTTTCTCAGAAAGCTTCTTTCCAGATTTCATCTGAGGATATTTCCTTTTTCACCTTAGCCCTCTATGGGCTTCCAAATACAACTTTGCCAATTCCAAAAGAACTGTCTTAGCGAAAGGCTTCCTGAGGGGAAAGCTGTAACTCTGTGAGATGATTTCACAGAACACAAAGAAGTTTCTCAGGAAGCTTCTTTCTCTTTGTTATCGGAGGATATTTCTTTTGGCCCTATAGTCTTCAAAGGGATCCGAAATATCTGTTCTCAGATTCCACAGAAATAAGGCTAGCAAAGAGATCCATGAAATACAGTTGTAACTCTGTGAATGTAAGTCACATATCACAGAGCAGTTTCTCAGAAAGCTTCTTTTCAGATTTCATCTGAGTATATTTCCTTTTTCACCATAGCCCTCTAAGGGCTTCCAAATATCAGTTTGCAAATTCCACAAGAACTGTCTTAGCGAAAGGCTTCCTGAGGGGAAAGCTGTAACTCTGTGAGATGATTTCACAGAACACAAAGAAGTTTCTCAGAAAGCTTCTCTGTTTGTAATCAGAGGATATTTCCTTTGGCCCTATAGTCTTCAAAGGGATCCGAAATATCTGTTCTCAGATTCCACAGAAATAAGGCTAGCAAAGAGATCCACGAAATACACATGTTACTCTGTGCGATGAATTAACAGAACACTAAGCAGTTTCTCAGAAAGCTTCTTTCCAGATTTCATCTGAGGATATTTCCTTTTTCACCATAGCCCTCTATGGGCTTGCAAATATGAGTTTGCCAATTCCACAAGAACTGTCTTAGCGAAAGGCTTCTTGAGGGGAAAGCTGTAACTCTGTGAGATGATTTCACAGAACACAAAGAAGTTTCTCAGGAAGCTTCTATCTCTTTGTTATCGGAGGATATTTCTTTTGGCCCTATAGTCTTCAAAGGGATCCGAAATATCTGTTCTCAGATTCCACAGAAATAAGGCTAGCAAAGAGATCCATGAAATACAGTTGTAACTCTGTGAATGTAAGTCACATATCACAGAGCAGTTTCTCAGAAAGCTTCTTTTCAGATTTCATCTGAGGATATTTCCTTTTTCACCATAGCCCTCTATGGGCTTCCAAATATCAGTTTGCAAATTCCACAAGAACTGTCTTAGCGAAAGGCTTCCTGAGGGGAAAGCTGTAACTCTGTGAGATGATTTCACAGAACACAAAGAAGTTTCTCAGAAAGCTTCTCTGTTTGTAATCAGAGGATATTTCCTTTGGCCCTATAGTCTTCAAAGGGATCCGAAATATCTGTTCTCAGATTCCACAGAAATAAGGCTAGAAAAGAGATCCACGAAATACAGAGGTAAATCTCTGAGATGAATTAACAGAACACTAAGCAGTTTCTCAGAAAGCTTCTTTCCAGATTTCATCTGAGGATATTTCCTTTTTCACCATAGCCCTCTACGGGCTTCCAAATATCACTTTGCGAATTCCACAAGAACTGTCTTAGCGAAAGGCTTCTTGAAGGGAAAGCTGTAACTCGGTGAGATGATTTCACAGAACACAAAGAAGTTTCTCAGAATGTTTCTTTCTCTTTGTTATCGGAGGATATTTCGTTTGGCCCTATAGTCTTCAAAGGGATCCGAAATATCTGTTCTCAGATTCCACAGGAACAAGGTTAGCAAAGAGATCCACGAAATACAGATGTAACTCTGTGAGTGGAAGTCACATATCACAGAGCAGCTTCTCAGAAAGCTTCTTTCCAGATTTCATCTGAGGATATTTCCTTTTTCACCATAGTCCTCTATTGGCTTCCAAACATCACTTTGCCAATTCCACAAGAACTGACTTACCGAGAGGCTTCTTGAGGAGAAAGCTGTAACTCTGTGAGATGATTTCACAGAACACAAAGAAGTTTCTCAGAAAGCTTCTTTCTCTTTGTTATCGGAGGATATTTCCTTTCGCCCTCTAGTCTTCAAAGGGATCCGAAATATGTGTTCTCAGATTCCACAGAAATAAGGCTAGCAAAGAGATCCACGAAATACAGATGTAACTCTGTGAGATGAATTAACAGAACACTAAGCAGGTTCTCAGAAAGCTTCTTTCCAGATTTCATCTGAGGATATTTCCTTTTTCACCATATCCCTCAATGGGCTTCCAAATATCACTTTGCTAATTCCACAAGAACTGTCTTAGCGAAATGCTTCCTGAGGGGAAAGCTGTAACTCTGTGAGATGATTTCACAGAACACAAAGAAGTTTCTCAGAAAGCTTCTTTCTCTTTGTTATCGGAGGATATTTGCTTTCGCCCTCTAGTCTTCAAAGGGATCCGAAATATGTGTTCTCAGATTCCACAGAAATAAGGCTAGCAAAGAGATCCACGAAATACAGATGTAACTCTGTGAGATGAATTAACAGAACACTAAGCAGTTTCTCAGAAAGCTTCTTTCCAGATTTCATCTTAGGATATTTCCTTTTTCACCATATCCCTCGATGGGCTTCCAAATATCACTTTGCTAATTCCACAATAACTGTCTTAGCGAAAGGCTTCCTGAGGGGAAAGCTGTAACTCTGTGAGATGATTTCACAGAACACAAAGAAGTTTCTCCAAAAACTTCTTTCTCTTTGTTATCGGAGGATATTTCCTTTAGCCCTACAGTCTTCAAAGAGATCCGAAATATGTGTTCTCAGATTCCACAGAAATAAGGCTAGCAAACAGATCCACGAAATACAGATATAACTCTGTGAGATGAATTAACAGAACACTCGGCAGTTTCTCAGAAAGCTTCTTTCCAGATTTCATCTGAGGATATTTCCTTTTTCACCATAGCCCTTTAAGGGCTTCCAAATATTACTTTGTCAATTCCACAAGAACTGTCTTAGCGAAAGGCTTCCTGAGGGGAAAGCTGTAACTCTGTGAGATGAATTCACAGAACACAAAGAAGTTTCTGAAAAAGCTTCTTTCTCTTTGTTATCGGAGGATATTTCCTTTGGCTCTATAGTCTCCAAAGGGATCCGAAATATCCTTTCTCAGATTCCATAGAAATAAGGCTAGCAAAGAGATCCACGAAATACAGATGTAACTCTGTGAGATGAATTAACAGAACACTCAGCAGTTTCTCAGAAAGCTTCGTTCCAGATTTCATCTGAGGATATTTCCTTTTTCAGCATAGCCCTCTATGGGCTTCCAAATATCACTTTGCCAATTCCACAAGAACTGTCTTAGCGAAAGGCTTCTTGAGGAGAAAGCTGTAACTCTGTAGAGATGACTTCACAGAACACAAAGAAGTTTCTCAGAAAGCTTCTTTCCCTTTGTTATCGGAGGATATTTCCTTTGGCCCTATAGTCTTCAATGGGATCCGAAATATCTGTTCTCAGATTCCACAGAAATAAGGCTAGCAAAGAGATCCACGAAATACAGAGGTATCTCTCTGAGATGAATTAACAGAAAACTAAGCAGTTTCTCAGAAAGCTTCTTTCCAGATTTCATCTGAGGATATTTCCTTTTCAACATAGCCCTCCATGGGCTTCCAAATATCACTTTGCGAATTCCACAAGAACTATCTTAGCGAAAGGCTTCTTGAGGGGAAAGCTGTAACTCGGTGAGATGATTTCACAGAACACAAAGAAGTTTCTCAGAATGTTTCTTTCTCTTTGTTATCGGAGGATATTTCGTTTGGCCCTATAGTCTTCAAAGGGATCCGAAATATCTGTTCTCAGATTCCACAGAAATAAGGCTAGCAAAGAGATCCACGAAATACAGATGTAACTCTGTGAGTGGAAGTCACATATCACAGAGCACTTTCTCAGAAAGCTTCTTTCCAGATTTCATCTGAGAATATTTCCTTTTTCACCATAGCCCTCTATGGGCTTCCAAACATCACTCTGCCAATTCCAAAAGAACTGTCTTACCGAGAGACTTCTTGAGGGGAAAGCTGTAACTCTGTGAGATGATTTCACAGAACTCAAAAATTTTCTCAGAAAGCTTCTTTCTCTTTGTTATCGGAGGATATTTCCTTTGGCCCTATAGTCTCCAAAGGGATCCGAAATATGTGTTCTCAGATTCCACAGAAATAAGGCTAGCAAAGGGATCCACGAAATACAGATGTAAGTCTGTGAGATGAATTAACAGAACACTAAGCAGTTTCTCAGAAAGCTTCTTTCCAGATTTCATCGGAGGATATTTCCTTTTTCACCATATCCCTCGATGGGCTTCCAAATATCACTTTGCTAATTCCACAAGAACTGTCTTAGCGAAAGGCTTCCTGAGGGGAAAGCTGTAACTCTGTGAGATGATTTCACAGAACACAAAGAAGTTTCTCAAAAAGCTTCTTTCTCTTTGTTATCGGAGGATATTTCCTTTAGCCCTACAGTCTTCAAAGAGATCCGAAATATGTGTTCTCAGATTCCACAGAAATAAGGCTAGCAAGCAGATCCACGAAATACAGATATAACTCTGTGAGATGAATTAACAGAACACTCGGCAGTTTCTCAGAAAGCTTCTTTCCAGATTTCATCTGAGGATATTTCCTTTTTCACCATAGCCCTTTAAGGGCTTCCAAATATTACTTTGTCAATTCCACAAGAACTGTCTTAGCGAAAGGCTTCCTGAGGGGAAAGCTGTAACTCTGTGAGATGATTTCACAGAACACAAAGAATTTTCTCACAAAGCTTCTTTCTCTTTGTTATCGGAGGATATTTCTTTTGGCCCTATAGTCTTCAAAGGGATCCAAAGTTGTTGTTCTCAGATTCCACAGAAATAAGGCTAGCAAAGAGATCCACGAAATACTGATATAACTCTGTGAATGGAAGTCACATATCACATAGCAGTTTCTCAGAAAGCTTCTTTTCAGATTTCATCTGAGGATATTTTCTTTTTCACCTTAGCCCTCTAAGGGCTTCCAAATATCACTTTGCCAATTCCACAAAAACTGTCTTAGCGAAAGGCTTCTTGAGGGGAAAGCTGTAACTCTGTGAGATGATTTCACAGAACACAAAGAACTTTCTCAGAAAGCTTCTCTGTTTGTAATCGGAGGATTTTTCCTTTGGACCTATAGTCTTCAAAGGGATCCGAAATATCTGTTCTCAGATTCCACAGAAATAGGCTAGCAAAGAGATCCACGGAATACAGACGTAACTCTGTGAGATGAATTAACAGAACACTCAGCAGTTTCTCAGAACGCTTCTTTCCAGATTTCATCTGAGGATATTTCCTTTTTCACCATAGCCCTCTAGGGGCTTCCAAATATCACTTTGCCAATTCCACAAAAACTGTCTCAGCGAAAGGCTTCCTGAAAGTAAAGCTGTAACTCTGTGAGATGATATCCCAGAACACAAAGAAGTTTCTCAAAAAGCTTCTTTCTCTTTGTTATAGGAGGATATTTCTTTTGGCCGTATAGTCTTCAAAGGGATCAGAAATATCTGTTCTCAGATTCCACAGAAATAAGGCTAGCAAAGAGATCCACGAAATACAGATGTAACTCTGTGAATGGAAGTCATATATCACATAGCAGTTTCTGAGAAAGCTTCGTTTCAGATTTCATCTGAAGATATTTCCTTTTTCACCAAAGCCCTCTATGGGCTTACAAATATCACTTTGCCAATTCCACAAGAACTGTCTTAGCGAAAGGCTTCTTGAGGGGAAAGCTGTAACTCTGTGAGATGATTTCACAGAATACAAAGAAGTTTCTCAGAAAGCTTCTCTGTTTGTAATCGGAGGATATTTCGTTTGGCCCTATAGTCTTCAAAGGGATCCGAAATATCTGTTCTCAGATTCCACAGAAATAAGGCTAGAAAAGAGATCCGCTAAATACAGATGTAACTCTGTGAGATGAATTAACAGAACACTCAGCAGTTTCTCAGAAAGCTTCTTTCCAGTTTTCATCTGAGGATATTTGCTTTTTCACCATAGCCCTTTATGGGCTTACAAATATCAGTTTGCCAATTCCACAAGAACTGTCTTAGCGAAAGGCTTCTTGAGGAGAAAGCTGTAACTCTGTGGAGATGACTTCATAGAACACAAAGAAGTTTCTCAGAAAGCTTCTTTCTCTTTGTTGTCGGAGGATATTTCCTTTGGGGCTATAGTCTTCAAAGGGATCCGAAATATCTGTTCTCAGATTCCACAGAAATAAGGCTAGCAAAGAGATCCACGAAATACAGATGTAACCCTGTGAGTGGAAGTCACATATCACAGAGCAGTTTCTCAGAAAGCTTCTTTCCAGATTTCCTCTGAGGATATTTCCTTTTTCACCATAGCCCTCTATGGGCTTCCTAATATCTCTTTGCCAATTCCACAAGAACTGTCTTAGCGAAATGCTTCCTGAGTGGAAAGCTGTAACTCTGTGAGATGATTTCACAGAACACAAAGAAGTTTCTCAGAAAGCTTCTTTCTCTTTGTTATCGGAGGATATTTCCTTTGGCCCTATAGTCTCCAAAGGGATCCGAAATATGTGTTCTCAGATTCCACAGAAATAAGACTAGCAAAGAGATCCACGAAATACAGATGTAACTCTGTGCGATGAATTAACAGAACACTAAGCAGTTTCTCAGAAAGCTTCTTTCCAGATTTCATCTGAGGATATTTCCTTTTTCACCATAGCCCTCTATGGGCCTCCAAACATCACTTTGCCAATTCCACAAGAACTGTCTTAGCGAAAGGCTTCTTGAGGGGAAAGCTGTAACTCTGTGAGATGATTTCACAGAACACAAAGAAGTTTCTCAAAAAACTTCTTTCGCTTTGTTATCGGAGGATATTTCCTTTGGCCCTATAGTCTTTCAAGGGATCCGAAATATCTGTTCTCAGATTCCACAGAAATACGGCTAGCAAAGAGATCCACGAAATACAGATGTAACTCTGTGAAATGAATTAACAGAACACTAAGCAGTTTCTCAGAAAGCTTCTTTCCAGATTTCATCTGAGGATATTTCCTTTTTCACCTTAGCCCTCTATGGGCTTCCAAATACAACTTTGCCAATTCCAAAAGAACTGTCTTAGCGAAAGGCTTCCTGAGGGGAAAGCTGTAACTCTGTGAGATGATTTCACAGAACACAAAGAAGTTTCTCAGGAAGCTTCTTTCTCTTTGTTATCGGAGGATATTTCTTTTGGCCCTATAGTCTTCAAAGGGATCCGAAATATCTGTTCTCAGATTCCACAGAAATAAGGCTAGCAAAGAGATCCATGAAATACAGTTGTAACTCTGTGAATGTAAGTCACATATCACAGAGCAGTTTCTCAGAAAGCTTCTTTTCAGATTTCATCTGAGGATATTTCCTTTTTCACCATAGCCCTCTAAGGGCTTCCAAATATCAGTTTGCAAATTCCACAAGAACTGTCTTAGCGAAAGGCTTCCTGAGGGGAAAGCTGTAACTCTGTGAGATGATTTCACAGAACACAAAGAAGTTTCTCAGAAAGCTTCTCTGTTTGTAATCAGAGGATATTTCCTTTGGCCCTATAGTCTTCAAAGGGATCCGAAATATCTGTTCTCAGATTCCACAGAAATAAGGCTAGCAAAGAGATCCACGAAATACACATGTTACTCTGTGCGATGAATTAACAGAACACTAAGCAGTTTCTCAGAAAGCTTCTTTCCAGATTTCATCTGAGGATATTTCCTTTTTCACCATAGCCCTCTATGGGCTTCCAAATATGAGTTTGCCAATTCCACAAGAACTGTCTTAGCGAAAGGCTTCTTGAGGGGAAAGCTGTAAATCTGTGAGATGATTTCACAGAACACAAGGAAGTTTCTCAAAAAGCTTCTTTCGCTTTGTTATCGGAGGATATTTCCTTTGGCCCTATAGTATTTAAAGGTATCCGAAATATCTGTTCTCAGATTCCACAGAAATGAGGCTAGCAACGAGATCCACGAAATACAGATGTAACTCTGTGAATGGAAGTCACATATCACATAGCAGTTTCTCAGAAAGCTTCTTTTCAGATTTCAACTGAGGATATTTCCTTTTTCACCATAGCCCTCTATGGGCTTCCAAATATCACTTTGCCAATTCCAAAAGAACTGTCTTAGCGAAAGGCTTCTTGAGGGGAAAGCTGTAACTCTGTGAGATGATGTCACAGAACACAAAGAAGTTTCTCAGAAAGCTTCTCTCTCTGTAATCGGAGGATATTTCATTTGGCCCTGTAGTCCTCAAAGGGATACGAAATATCTCTTCTCAGATTCCACAGAAATAAGGCTAGCAAAGAGATCCACGAAATACAGATGTAACTCTGTGAGATGAATTAACAGAACACTAAGCAGTTTCTCAGAAAGCTTCTTTCCAGATTTCATCTGAGGATATTTCCTTTTTCACTATAGCCCTCTATGCGCTTCCAAATATCACTTTGCCAATTACACAAGAACTGTCTTAGCGAAAGGCTTCTTGAGGGGAAAGCTGTAACTCTGTGAGATGATTTCACAGAACACAAAGAAGTTTCTGGGAAAGCTTCCTTCTCTTTGTTATCGGAGGATATTTCCTTTGGCCCTATAGTCTTCAAAAGGATCCGAAATATCTGTTCTCAGATTCCACAGAAATAGGCTAGCAAAGAGATCCACGAAATACAGAGGTAACTCTGTGAGATGAATTAACAGAACACTCAGCAGTTTCTCAGAAAGCTTCTTTCCAGATTTCATCTGAGGATATTTCCTTTTTCACCATAGCCCTCTATGGGCTTCCAAATATCACTTTGCCAATTCCACAAGAACTGTCTTAGCGAAAGGCTTCCTGAGGGGAAAGCTGTAACTCTGTGAGATGATTTCACAGAACACAAAGAAGTTTCTCAAAAAGCTTCTTTCTCTTTGTTATAGGAGGATATTTCTTTTGGCCCTATAGTCTTCAAAGGGATCCGAAATATCTGTTCTCAGATTCCACAGAAATAAGGCTAGCAAAGAGATCCACGAAATACAGATGTAACTCTGTGAATGGAAGTCACATATCCCATAGCAGTTTCTCAGAAAGCTTCGTTTCAGATTTCATCTGAGGATATTTCCTTTTTCACCAAAGCCCTCTATGGGCTTACAAATATCACTTTGCCAATTCCACAAGAACTGTCTTAGCGAAAGGCTTCTTGAGGGGAAAGCTGTAACTCTGTGAGATGATTTCACAGAATACAAAGAAGTTTCTCAGAAAGCTTCTCTGTTTGTAATCGGAGGATATTTCGTTTGGCCCTATAGTCTTCAAAGGGATCCGAAATATCTGTTCTCAGATTGCACAGAAATAAGGCTAGAAAAGAGATCCACTAAATACAGATGTAACTCTGTGAGATGAATTAACAGAACACTCAGCAGTTTCTCAGAAAGCTTCTTTCCAGATTTCATCTGAGGATATTTCCTTTTTCACCATAGCCCTCTATGGGCTTCCAAATATCAGTTTGCCAATTCCACAAGAACTGTCTTAGCGAAAGGCTTCTTGAGGAGAAAGCTGTAACTCTGTAGAGACGACTTCACAGAACACAAAGAAGTTTCTCAGAAAGCTTCTTTCCCTTTGTTATTGGAGGATATTTTCTTTGGCCCTATAGTCTTCAATGGGATCCGAAATATCTGTTCTCAGATTCCACAAAAATAAGGCTAGCAAAGAGATCCACGAAATACAGAGGTATCTCTCTGAGATGAATTAACAGAACACTAAGCAGTTTCTCAGAAAGCTTCTTTCCAGATTTCATCTGAGGATATTTCCTTTTCACCATAGCCCTCTATGGGCTTCCAAATATCACTTTGCGAATTCCACAAGAACTGTCTTAGCGAAAGGCTTCTTGAGGGGAAAGCTGTAACTCGGTGAGATGATTTCAGAGAACACAAAGAAGATTCTCAGAAAGCTTCTCTCTTTGTAATCGGAGGATTTTTCCTTTGGCCCTATAGTCTTCAAAGGGATCCGAAATATCTGTTCTCAGATTCCACAGAAATAAGGCTAGTAAAGAGATCCACGAAATACGGATGTAACTCTGTGAGATGAATTAACAGAACACTCAGCAGTTTCTCAGAAAGCTTCTTTCCAGATTTCATCTGAGGATATTTCCTTTTTCACCATAGCCCTTTAAGGGCTTCCCAATATTACTTTGTCAATTCCACAAGAACTGTCTTAGCGAAAGGCTTCCTGAGGGGAAAGCTGTAACTCTGTGAGATGAATTCACAGAACACAAAGAATTTTCTCACAAAGCTTCTTTCTCTTTGTTATCGGAGGATATTTCTTTTGGCCCTATAGTCTTCAAAGGGATCCGAAATAGTTGTTCTCAGATTCCACAGAAATAAGGCTAGCAAAGAGATCCACGAAATACAGATATAACTCTGTGAATGGAAGTCACACATCACAGAGCAGTTTCTCAGAAAGCTTCTTTCCAGATTTCATCTGAGGATATTTCCTTTTTCACCATAGCCCTCTATGGGCTTCCAAATACCACTTTGCCAATTCCACAAGAACTGTCTTAGCGAAAGGCTTCTTGAGGAGAAAGCTGTAACTCTGTGAGTTGATTTCACAGAACCCAGAGAGGTTTCTCAGAAATCTTCTTTCTCTTTGTTATCGGAGGATATTTCCTTAGGCCCTATATTCTTCAAAGGGATCCGAAATATCTGTTCTCAGATTCCACAGAAATAAGAATAGCAAAGAGATCCACGAAATACAGATGTTACCCTGTTCGTTGAATTAACAGAACACTAAGCAGTTTCTCAGAAAGCTTCTTTCCAGATTTCATCTGAGGATATTTTCTTTTTCACCGTAGCCCTCTATGGGCTTCCACATATCACTTTGCCAATTCCACAAGAACTGTCTTAGCGAAAGGTTTCTTGAAGGGAAGCTGTAACTCTGTGAGATGATTTCACAGAACACAAAGAAGTTTCTCAAGAAGCTTCTTTCTCTTTCTTATCGGAGGATATTTCCTTTGGCACTATAGTCTTCAAAGGGATCCGAAATATCTGTTCTCAGATTCCACAGAAATAAGGCTAGCAAAGAGATCCACGAAATACAGATGTAGCTCTGTGAGATGAATTAACAGAACACTAAGCCGATCCTCAGAAAGCTTCCTTCCAGATTTCATCTGAGGATATTTCCTTTTTCACCATATCCCTCGATGAGCTTCCAAATATCACTTTGCTAATTCCACAAGAACTGTCTTAGCGAAAGGCTTCTTGAGGGGAAAGCTGTAACTCTGTGAGATGATTTCACAGAACACAAAGAAGTTTCTCAGAGAGCTTCTTTCTCCTTGTTATCGGAGGAAATTTCCTTTGGCCCTATAGTCTTCAAAGGGATCCGAAATATCTGTTCTCAGATTCCACAGAAATAAGGCTAGAAAAGAGATCCACGAAATACAGATGTAACTCTGTGAGATGAATTAACAGAACACTCAGCAGTTTCTCAGAAAGCTTCTTTCCAGAGTTCATCTGAGGATATTTCCTTTTTCACCATAGACCTCTATGGGCTTCCAAATATCAGTCTGCCAATATCACAAGAACTGTCTTAGCGAAAGGCTTCTTGAGGAGAAAGCTGTAACTCTGTAGAGATGACTTCACAGAACACAAAGAAGTTTCTCAGAAAGCTTCTTTCTCTTTGTTATCGGAGGATATTTCCTTTGACCCTATAGTCTTCAAAGGGATCCGAAATATCTGTTCTCAGATTCCAGAGAAATTAGGCTAGCAAAGAGATCCACGAAATACAGAGGTATCTCTCTGAGATGAATTAACGGAACACTAAGCAGTTTCTCAGAAAGCTTCTTTCCAGATTTCATCTGAGGATATTTCCTTTTTCACCGTAGCCTTCTGTGGGCTTCCAAATATCACTTTTCCAATTCCACAAGAACTGTCTTAGCGAAAGGCTTCTTGAGGGGAAAGCTGTAACTCTGTGAGATGATTTCACAGAACACAGAGAGGTTTCTCAGAAATCTTCTTTCTCTTTGTTATCGGAGGATATTTCCTTTGGCCTTATAGTGTTCAAAGGGATCCGAAATATCTGTTCTCATATTCCACAGAAATAAGGCTAGCAAAGAGATCCACGAAATACAGATGTTACTCTGTGCGATGAATTAACAGAACACTAAGCAGTTTCTCAGAAAGCTTCTTTCCAGATTTCATCTGAGGATATTTCCTTTTTCAACATAGCCTCTATGGGCTTCCAAATATCAGTTTGCAAATTACACAATAACTGTCTTAGCGAAAGGCTTCTTGAGGGGAAAGCTGTAACTCTGTGAGATGATTTCACAGAACACAAAGAAATTTCGCAGAAAGCTTCTTTCTCTTTGTTATCGGAGGGTATTTCCTTTGGCCCTATAGTCTTCAAAGGGATCCGAAATAGTTGTTCTCAGATTCCACAGAAATAAGGCTAGCAAAGAGATCCACGAAATACAGATGTTATCCTGTTTGATGAATTAACAGAACACTAAGCAGTTTCTCAGAAAGCTTCTTTCCAGATTTCATCTGAGGATATTTCCTTTTTCACCATAGCCCTCTATGGGCTTCCAAATATCACTTCGCCAATTCCACAAGAACTGTCTTAGTGAAAGGCTTCTTGAGGGGAAAGCTGTAACTCTGTGAGATGATTTCACAGAACACAAAGAAGTTTCTCAAAAAGCTTCTTTCTCTTTGTTATCGGAGGATATTTCCTTTGGCCCTATAGTCTTCAAAGGGATCCGAAATATCTGTTCGCAGATTACACAGAAATAAGGCAAGCAAAGAGATCCTCGAAATACAGATGTAACTCTGTGAAATGAAATAACAGAACACTAAGCAGTTTCTCAGAAAGATTCTTTCCAGATTTCATCTGAGGATATTTCCTTTTTCACCATATACCTCGATGGGCTTCCACATATCACTTTGCTAATTCCACAAGAACTCTCTTAGCGAAAGGCTTCCTGAGGGGAAAGCTGTAAATCTGTGAGATGATTTCACAGAACACAAAGAAGTTTCTCAGAAAGCTTCTTTCTCTTTGTCATCGGAGGATATTTCCTTTGGTCCTATTATCTCCAAAGGGATCCGAATATCTGTTCTCAGATTCCACAGGAATAAGGCTAGCAAAGACATCCACGAAATATAGATGTAACACTGTGAGATGAATTAACAGAACACTAAGCAGTTTCTCAGAAAGCTTCTTTCCAGATTTCATCGGAGGGTATTTCCTTTTTCACCATAGCCCTCTATGGGCTTCCAAATATCAGTTTGCCAATTCCACAAGAACTGTCTTAGCGAAAGGCTTCCTGAGGGGAAAGCTGTAACTCTGTGATATGATTTCACAGAACACAAAGAAGTTTCTCAGAGAGCTCCTTTCTCTTTGTTATCGGAGAATATTTCTTTTGGCCCTATAGTCTTCAAAGAGATCCGAAATATCTGTTCTCAGATTCCACAGAAATAAGGCTAGCAAAGAGATCCACGAAATACAGATGTAACTCTGTGAATGGAAGTCACATATCACAGAGCAGTTTCTCAGAAAGCTTCTTTTCAGATTTCATCTGAGGATATTTCCTTTTTCACCATAGCCATATAAGGGCTTCCAAATATCACTTTGCCAATTCCACAAGAACTGTCTTAGCGAAAAGCTTCTTGAGGGGAAAGCTGTAACTCTGTGAGATGATTTCACAGAACACAGAGAGGTTTCTCAGAAATCTTCTTTCTCTTTGTTATCGGAGGATATTTCCTTTGGCCCTATAGTCTTCAAAGGGATCCGAAATATCTGTTCTCAGATTCCACAGAAATAAGACTAGCAAAGAGATCCACGAAATACAGATGTTACCCTGTTCGTTGAATTAACAGAACACTAAGCAGTTTCTCAGAAAGCTTCTTTCCAGATTTCATCTGAGGATATTTTCTTTTTCACCGTAGCCCTCTATGGGCTTCCAAATATCACTTTGCCAATTCCACAAGAACTGTCTTAGCGAAAGGTTTCTTGAAGGGAAGCTGTAACTCTGTGAGATGATTTCACAGAACACAAAGAAGTTTCTCAAGAAGCTTCTTTCTCTTTCTTATCGGAGGATATTTCCTTTGGCACTATAGTCTTCAAAGGGATCCGAAATATCTGTTCTCAGATTCCACAGAAATAAGGCTAGCAAAGAGATCCACGAAATACAGATGTAGCTCTGTGAGATGAATTAACAGAACACTAAGCAGATCCTCAGAAAGCTTCCTTCCAGATTTCATCTGAGGATATTTCCTTTTTCACCATATCCCTCGATGAGCTTCCAAATATCACTTTGCTAATTCCACAAGAACTGTCTTAGCGAAAGGCTTCTTGAGGGGAAAGCTGTAACTCTGTGAGATGATTTCACAGAACACAAAGAAGTTTCTCAGAGAGCTTCTTTCTCTTTGTTATCGGAGGAAATTTCCTTTGGCCCTATAGTCTTCAAAGGGATCCGAAATATCTGTTCTCAGATTCCACAGAAATAAGGCTAGAAAAGAGATCCACGAAATACAGATGTAACTCTGTGAGATGAATTAACAGAACACTCAGCAGTTTCTCAGAAAGCTTCTTTCCAGAGTTCATCTGAGGATATTTCCTTTTTCACCATAGCCCTCTATGGGCTTCCAAATATCAGTCTGCCAATATCACAAGAACTGTCTTAGCGAAAGGCTTCTTGAGGAGAAAGCTGTAACTCTGTAGAGATGACTTCACAGAACACAAAGAAGTTTCTCAGAAAGCTTCTTTCTCTTTGTTATCGGAGGATATTTCCTTTGACCCTATAGTCTTCAATGGGATCCGAAATATCTGTTCTCAGATTCCAGAGAAATTAGGCTAGCAAAGAGATCCACGAAATACAGAGGTATCTCTCTGAGATGAATTAACGGAACACTAAGCAGTTTCTCAGAAAGCTTCTTTCCAGATTTCATCTGAGGATATTTCCTTTTTCACCGTAGCCTTCTGTGGGCTTCCAAATATCACTTTTCCAATTCCACAAGAACTGTCTTAGCGAAAGGCTTCTTGAGGGGAAAGCTGTAACTCTGTGAGATGATTTCACAGAACACAGAGAGGTTTCTCAGAAATCTTCTTTCTCTTTGTTATCGGAGGATATTTCCTTTGGCCTTATAGTGTTCAAAGGGATCCGAAATATCTGTTCTCATATTTCACAGAAATAAGGCTAGCAAAGAGATCCACGAAATACAGATGTTACTCTGTGCGATGAATTAACAGAACACTAAGCAGTTTCTCAGAAAGCTTCTTTCCAGATTTCATCTGAGGATATTTCCTTTTTCAACATAGCCTCTATGGGCTTCCAAATATCAGTTTGCAAATTACACAAGAACTGTCTTAGCGAAAGGCTTCTTGAGGGGAAAGCTGTAACTCTGTGAGATGATTTCACAGAACACAAAGAAATTTCGCAGAAAGCTTCTTTCTCTTTGTTATCGGAGGGTATTTCCTTTGGCCCTATAGTCTTCAAAGGGATCCGAAATAGTTGTTCTCAGATTCCACAGAAATAAGGCTAGCAAAGAGATCCACGAAATACAGATGTTATCCTGTTTGATGAATTAACAGAACACTAAGCAGTTTCTCAGAAAGCTTCTTTCCAGATTTCATCTGAGGATATTTCCTTTTTCACCATAGCCCTCTATGGGCTTCCAAATATCACTTTGCCAATTCCACAAGAACTGTCTTAGTGAAAGGCTTCTTGAGGGGAAAGCTGTAACTCTGTGAGATGATTTCACAGAACACAAAGAAGTTTCTCAAAAAGCTTCTTTCTCTTTGTTATCGGAGGATATTTCCTTTGGCCCTATAGTCTTCAAAGGGATCCGAAATATCTGTTCGCAGATTACACAGAAATAAGGCAAGCAAAGAGATCCTCGAAATACAGATGTAACTCTGTGAAATGAAATAACAGAACACTAAGCAGTTTCTCAGAAAAATTCTTTCCAGATTTCATCTGAGGATATTTCCTTTTTCACCATATACCTCGATGGGCTTCCACATATCACTTTGCTAATTCCACAAGAACTCTCTTAGCGAAAGGCTTCCTGAGGGGAAAGCTGTAAATCTGTGAGATGATTTCACAGAACACAAAGAAGTTTCTCAGAAAGCTTCTTTCTCTTTGTCATCGGAGGATATTTCCTTTGGTCCTATTATCTCCAAAGGGATCCGAATATCTGTTCTCAGATTCCACAGGAATAAGGCTAGCAAAGACATCCACGAAATATAGATGTAACACTGTGAGATGAATTAACAGAACACTAAGCAGTTTCTCAGAAAGCTTCTTTCCAGATTTCATCGGAGGGTATTTCCTTTTTCACCATAGCCCTCTATGGGCTTCCAAATATCAGTTTGCCAATTCCACAAGAACTGTCTTAGCGAAAGGCTTCCTGAGGGGAAAGCTGTAACTCTGTGATATGATTTCACAGAACACAAAGAAGTTTCTCAGAGAGCTCCTTTCTCTTTGTTATCGGAGAATATTTCTTTTGGCCCTATAGTCTTCAAAGAGATCCGAAATATCTGTTCTCAGATTCCACAGAAATAAGGCTAGCAAAGAGATCCACGAAATACAGATGTAACTCTGTGAATGGAAGTCACATATCACAGAGCAGTTTCTCAGAAAGCTTCTTTTCAGATTTCATCTGAGGATATTTCCTTTTTCACCATAGCCATATAAGGGCTTCCAAATATCACTTTGCCAATTCCACAAGAACTGTCTTAGCGAAAAGCTTCTTGAGGGGAAAGCTGTAACTCTGTGAGATGATTTCACAGAACACAGAGAGGTTTCTCAGAAATCTTCTTTCTCTTTGTTATCGGAGGATATTTCCTTTGGCCCTATAGTCTTCAAAGGGATCCGAAATATCTGTTCTCAGATTCCACAGAAATAAGACTAGCAAAGAGATCCACGAAATACAGATGTTACCCTGTTCGTTGAATTAACAGAACACTAAGCAGTTTCTCAGAAAGCTTCTTTCCAGATTTCATCTGAGGATATTTTCTTTTTCACCGTAGCCCTCTATGGGCTTCCAAATATCACTTTGCCAATTCCACAAGAACTGTCTTAGCGAAAGGTTTCTTGAAGGGAAGCTGTAACTCTGTGAGATGATTTCACAGAACACAAAGAAGTTTCTCAAGAAGCTTCTTTCTCTTTCTTATCGGAGGATATTTCCTTTGGCACTATAGTCTTCAAAGGGATCCGAAATATCTGTTCTCAGATTCCACAGAAATAAGGCTAGCAAAGAGATCCACGAAATACAGATGTAACTCTGTGAGATGAATTAACAGAACACTAAGCAGATCCTCAGAAAGCTTCCTTCCAGATTTCATCTGAGGATATTTCCTTTTTCACCATATCCCTCGATGAGCTTCCAAATATCACTTTGCTAATTCCACAAGAACTGTCTTAGCGAAAGGCTTCTTGAGGGGAAAGCTGTAACTCTGTGAGATGATTTCACAGAACACAAAGAAGTTTCTCAGAGAGCTTCTTTCTCTTTGTTATCGGAGGAAATTTCCTTTGGCCCTATAGTCTTCAAAGGGATCCGAAATATCTGTTCTCAGATTCCACAGAAATAAGGCTAGAAAAGAGATCCACGAAATACAGATGTAACTCTGTGAGATGAATTAACAGAACACTCAGCAGTTTCTCAGAAAGCTTCTTTCCAGAGTTCATCTGAGGATATTTCCTTTTTCACCATAGCCCTCTATGGGCTTCCAAATATCAGTCTGCCAATATCACAAGAACTGTCTTAGCGAAAGGCTTCTTGAGGAGAAAGCTGTAACTCTGTAGAGATGACTTCACAGAACACAAAGAAGTTTCTCAGAAAGCTTCTTTCTCTTTGTTATAGGAGGATATTTCCTTTGACCCTATAGTCTTCAATGGTATCCGAAATATCTGTTCTCAGATTCCAGAGAAATTAGGCTAGCAAAGAGATCCACGAAATACAGAGGTATCTCTCTGAGATGAATTAACGGAACACTAAGCAGTTTCTCAGAAAGCTTCTTTCCAGATTTCATCTGAGGATATTTCCTTTTTCACCGTAGCCTTCTGTGGGTTTCCAAATATCACTTTGCCAATTCCACAAGAACTGTCTTAGCGAAAGGCTTCTTGAGGGGAAAGCTGTAACTCTGTGAGATGATTTCACAGAACACAGAGAGGTTTCTCAGAAATCTTCTTTCTCTTTGTTATCGGAGGATATTTCCTTTGGCCTTATAGTGTTCAAAGGGATCCGAAATATCTGTTCTCATATTCCACAGAAATAAGGCTAGCAAAGAGATCCACGAAATACAGATGTTACTCTGTGCGATGAATTAACAGAACACTAAGCAGTTTCTCAGAAAGCTTCTTTCCAGATTTCATCTGAGGATATTTCCTTTTTCAACATAGCCCTCTATGGGCTTCCAAATATCAGTTTGCCAATTCCACAAGAACTGTCTTAGCGAAAGGCTTCTTGAGGGGAAAGCTGTAACTCTGTGAGATGATTTCACAGAACACAAAGAAATTTCGCAGAAAGCTTCTTTCTCTTTGTTATCGGAGGGTATTTCCTTTGGCCCTATAGTCTTCAAAGGGATCCGAAATAGTTGTTCTCAGATTCCACAGAAATAAGGCTAGCAAAGAGATCCACGAAATACAGATGTTATCCTGTTTGATGAATTAACAGAACACTAAGCAGTTTCTCAGAAAGCTTCTTTCCAGATTTCATCTGAGGATATTTCCTTTTTCACCATAGCCCTCTATGGGCTTCCAAATATCACTTTGCCAATTCCACAAGAACTGTCTTAGTGAAAGGCTTCTTGAGGGGAAAGCTGTAACTCTGTGAGATGATTTCACAGAACACAAAGAAGTTTCTCAAAAAGCTTCTTTCTCTTTGTTATCGGAGGATATTTCCTTTGGCCCTATAGTCTTCAAAGGGATCCGAAATATCTGTTCGCAGATTACACAGAAATAAGGCAAGCAAAGAGATCCACGAAATACAGATGTAACTCTGTGAAATGAAATAACAGAACACTAAGCAGTTTCTCAGAAAGCTTCTTTCCAGATTTCATCTGAGGATATTTCCTTTTTCACCATATACCTCGATGGGCTTCCACATATCACTTTGCGAATTCCACAAGAACTCTCTTAGCGAAAGGCTTCCTGAGGGGAAAGCTGTAAATCTGTGAGATGATTTCACAGAACACAAAGAAGTTTCTCAGAGACCTTCTTTCTCTTTGTTATCGGAGAATATTTCTTTTGGCCCTATAGTCTTCAAAGAGATCCGAAATATCTGTTCTCAGATTCCACAGAAATAAGGCTAGCAAAGAGATCCACGAAATACAGATGTAACTCTGTGAATGGAAGTCACATATCACAGAGCAGTTTCTCAGAAAGCTTCTTTTCAGATTTCATCTGAGGATATTTCCTTTTTCACCATAGCCATATAAGGGCTTCCAAATATCACTTTGCCAATTCCACAAGAACTGTCTTAGCGAAAAGCTTCTTGAGGGGAAAGCTGTAACTCTGTGAGATGATTTCACAGAACACAGAGAGGTTTCTCAGAAATCTTCTTTCTCTTTGTTATCGGAGGATATTTCCTTTGGCCCTATAGTCTTCAAAGGGATCCGAAATATCTGTTCTCAGATTCCACAGAAATGAGGATAGCAAAGAGATCCACGAAATATAGATGTTACTCTGTGCGATGAATTCACAGAACACTAAGCAGTTTCTCAGAAAGCTTCTTTCCAGATTTCATCTGAGGATATTTCCTTTTTCACCATATCCCTCGATGGGCTTCCAAATATCACATTGCTAATTCCACAAGAACTGTCTTAGCGAAAGGCTTCCTGAGGGGAAAGCTGTAACTCTGTGAGATGATTTCACAGAACACAAAGAACTTTCTCAGAAAGCTTCTTTCTCTTTGTTATCGGAGGATATTTTCTTTGGCCCTATTGTCTCCAAAGGGATCCGAATATCTGTTCTCAGATTCCACAGAAATAAGGCTAGCAAAGAGATCCACGAAATATAGATGTAACTCTGTGAGATGAATTAACAGAACACTAAGCAGTTTCTCAGAAGCTTCTTTCCAGATTTCATCTGAGGATACTTCCTTTTTCAACATAGCCCTCTATGGGCTTCCAAATATCACTTTGCCAATTCCACAAGAACTGTCTTAGTGAAAGGCTTCCTGAGGGGAAAGCTGTAACTCTGTGATATGATTTCACAGAACACAAAGAAGTTTCTCAAAAAGCTTCTTTCTCTTTGTTATCGGAGGATATTTCTTTTGGCCCTATAGTCTTCAAAGAGATCTGAAATATCTGTTCTCAGATTCCACAGAAATAAGGCTAGCAAAGAGATCCACGAAATACAGATGTAACTCTGTGAATGGAAGTCACATATCACAGAGCAGTTTCTCAGAAAGTTTCTTTTCAGATTTCATCTGAGGATATTTCCTTTTTCACCATAGCCCTCTATGGGCTTCCAAATATCACTTTGCCAATTCCACAAGAACTGTCTTAGGGAAAGGCTTCTTGAGGGGAATGCTGTAACTCTGTGAGATGATTTCACAGAACACAGAGAGGTTTCTCAGAAATCTTCTTTCTCTTTGTTATCGGAGGATATCTCCTTTGGCCCTATCGTGTTCAAAGGGATCCGAAATATCTGTTCTCAGATTCCACAGAAATAAGGCTAGAAAAGAGATCCACGAAATACAGATGTAACTCTGTGAGATGAATTAACAGAACACTCAGCAGTTTCTCAGAAAGCTTCTTTCCAGAGTTCATCTGAGGATATTTCCTTTTTCACCATAGCCCTCTATGAGCTTCCAAATATCAGTCTGCCAATATCACAAGAACTGTCTTAGCGAAAGGCTTCTTGAGGAGAAAGCTGTAACTCTGTAAAGATGACTTCACAGAACACAAAGAAGTTTCTCAGAAAGCTTCTTTCTCTTTGTTATCGGAGGATATTTCCTTTGACCCTATAGTCTTCAATGGGATCCGAAATATCTGTTCTCAGATTCCAGAGAAATTAGTTTAGCAAAGAGATCCACGAAATACAGAGGTATCTCTCTGAGATGAATTAACGGAACACTAAGCAGTTTCTCAGAAAGCTTCTTTCCAGATTTCATCTGAGGATATTTCCTTTTTCACCGTAGCCTTCTGTGGGCTTCCAAATATCACTTTTCCAATTCCACAAGAACTGTCTTAGCGAAAGGCTTCTTGAGGGGAAAGCTGTAACTCTGTGAGATGATTTCACAGAACACAGAGAGGTTTCTCAGAAATCTTCTTTCTCTTTGTTATCGGAGGATATATCCTTTGGCCTTATAGTGTTCAAAGGGATCCGAAATATCTGTTCTCAGATTCCACAGAAATAAGGCTAGCAAAGAGATCCACGAAATACAGATGTTACTCTGTGCGATGAATTAACAGAACACTAAGCAGTTTCTCCGAAAGCTTCTTTCCAGATTTCATCTGAGGATATTTCCTTTTTCAACATAGCCCTCTATGGGCTTCCAAATATCAGTTTGCCAATTCCACAAGAACTGTCTTAGCGAAAGGCTTCTTGAGGGGAAAGCTGTAACTCTGTGAGATGATTTCACACAACACAAAGAAATTTCGCAGAAAGCTTCTTTCTCTTTGTTATCGGAGGATATTTCCTTTGGCCCTATAGTCTTCAAAGGGATCCGAAATAGTTGTTCTCAGATTCCACAGAAATAAGGCTAGCAAAGAGATCCACGAAATACAGATGTTATCCTGTTTGATGAATTAACAGAACACTTAGCAGTTTCTCCGGAAGCTTCTTTCCAGATTTCATCTGAGGATATTTCCTTTTTCAACATAGCCCTCTATGGGCTTCCAAATATCACTTTGCCAATTCCACAAGAACTGTCTTAGTGAAAGGCTTCCTGAGGGCAAAGCTGTAACTCTGTGAGATGATTTCACAGAACACAAAGAAGTTTCTCAAAAAGCTTCTTTCTCTTTGTTATCGGAGGATATTTCCTTTGGCCCTATAGTCTTCAAAGGGATCCGAAATATCGTTCTCAGATTGCACAGAAATAAGGCAAGCAAAGAGATCCACGAAATACAGATGTAACTCTGTGAGATGAATTAACAGAACACTAAGCAGTTTCTCAGAAAGCTTCTTTCCAGATTTCATCTGAGGATATTTCCTTTTTCACCATATACCTCGATGGGCTTCCACATATCACTTTGCTAATTCCACAAGAACTCTCTTAGCGAAAGGCTTCCTGAGGGCAAAGCTGTAACTCTGTGAGATGATTTCACAGAACACAAAGAAGTTTCTCAAAAAGCTTCTTTCTCTTTGTTATCGGAGAATATTTCTTTTGGCCCTATAGTCTTCAAAGAGATCTGAAATATCTGTTCTCAGATTCCACAGAAATAAGGCTAGCAAAGAGATCCACGAAATACAGATGTAACTCTGTGAATGGAAGTCACATATCACAGAGCAGTTTCTCAGAAAGTTTCTTTTCAGATTTCATCTGAGGATATTTCCTTTTTCACCATAGCCCTCTATGGGCTTCCAAATATCACTTTGCCAATTCCACAAGAACTGTCTTAGGGTAAGGCTTCTTGAGGGGAATGCTGTAACTCTGTGAGATGATTTCACAGAACACAGAGAGGTTTCTCAAAAACCTTCTTTCTCTTTGTTATCGGAGGATATTTCCTTTGGCCCTATCGTGTTCAAAGGGATCCGAAATATCTGTTCTCAGATTCCACAGAAATAAGGCTAGCAAAGAGATCCACGAAATACAGATGTTACTCTGTGCGATGAATTAACAGAACACTAAGCAGTTTCTCAAAAACTTCTTTCCAGATTTCATCTGAGGATATTTCCTTTTTCAACATAGCCCTCTATGGGCTTCCAAATATCAGTTTGCCAATTCCGCAAGAACTGTCTTAGCGAAAGGCTTCTGGAGGGGAAAGCTGTAACTCTGTGAGATGATTTCACAGAACACAAAGAAATTTCTCAGAAAGCGTCTTTCTCTTTGTTATCGGAGGATATTTCCTTTGGCCCTATAGTCTTCAAAGGGATCCGAAATATCTGTTCTCAGATTCCACAGAAATAAGGCTTGCAAAGAGATCAACGAAATACCGAGGTAACTCTGTGAGACGAATTAACAGAACACTAAGCAGTTCCTCAGAAAGCTTCTTTCCAGGTTTTATGTGAGGATATTTCCTTTTTCACCATAGCCCTCTAAGGGCTTCCAAGTATCACTTTGCCTATTCCACAAGAACTGTCTTAGCGAAAGGCTTCTTGAGGGGAAAGCTGAAACTCTGTGAGATGATTTCACAGAACACAAAGAAGTTTCTCAGAAAGCTTCTTTCTCTTTGTTATCGGAGGATATTTCCTTTGGCCCTATAGTCTTCTAAAGGATCCGAAATATCTGTTCTCAGATTCCACAGAAATAAGGCTAGCAAAGAGATCCACGAAATACAGATGTAACTCTGTGAGATGAATTAAGAGAACACTAAGCAGTTTCTCAGAAAGCTTCTTTCCAGATTTCATCTGAGGATATTTCCTTTTTCACCATATCCCTCGATGGGCTTCCAAATATCACATTGCTAATTCCACAAGAACTGTCTTAGCGAAAGGCTTCCTGAGGGGAAAGCTGTAACTCAGTGAGATGATTTCACAGACACAAAGAAGTTTCTCAGAAAGCTTGTTTATCTTTGTCATCGGAGGATATTTCCTTTGGCCCTATTGTCTCCAAAGGGATCCGAATATCTGTTCTCAGATTCCACAGAAATAAGGCTAGCAAAGAGGTCCATGAAATACAGATGTAACTCTGTGAATGGAAGTCACATATCACAGAGCAGTATCTCAGAAAGCTTCTTTCCAGATTTCATCCGAGGATATTTCCTTTTTCACCATAGGCCTCTGTGGGCTTCCAAATATCACTTTGCCAATTCCAAAAGAATTGTCTTGCAGAGAGGCTTCTTGAGAGGAAAGATGTAACTCTGTGAGATGATTTCACAGAATACAAGGAAGTTTCTCAGAAAGCTTCTTTCTCTTTGTTATCGGAGGATATTTCCTTTGGCCCTATAGACAACAAAGGGATCCGAAATATCTGTTCTCAGATTCCACAGAAATAAGGCTAGCAAAGAGATCCACGAAATAGGGATGTAACTCTGTGAGATGAATTAACAGAACACTCGGCAGTTTCTCAGAAAGCATCTTTCCAGATTTCATCTGAGGATATTTCCTTTTTCACCATAGCCCTCTATGGGCTTCAAAATATCACCTTGCCAATTCCAAAAGAAGTGTCTTAGCGAAAGGCTTCTTGAGGAGAAAGCTGTAACTCTGTGAGATGACTTCACATAACACAAAGAATTTTCTCAGAAAGCTTCTTTCTCTTTGTTATCGGAGGATATTTCCTTTGGCCCTATAGTCTTCAAAGGGATCCGAAATATCTGTTCTCAGATTCCACAGAAATAAGGATAGCAAAAAGAACCAGGAAATACAGAGGTAACTCTTGTGAGATGAATTAACAGAACACTAAGCAGTTTCTCAGAAAGCTTCTTTCCAGATTTCATCTGAGGATATTTCCTTTTCACCATAGCCCTCTAAGGGCTTCCAAATATCACTTTGCCAATTCCACAAGAACTGTCTTAGCGAAAGCCTTGTTGAGGGGAAAGCTGTAACTCTGTGAGATGATTTCACAGAACTCAAAGAAGTTTCTCAAAAAGCTTCTTTCTCTTTTTTATCAGAGGATATTACTTTTGGCCCTATAGTCTTCAAAGGGATCCGAAATATCTGTTCTCAGATTCCACAGAAATAAGGCTAGCAAAGAGATCCACAAAATACAGATGTTACCCTGTTCGATGAATTAACAGAACACTAAGCAGTTTCTCAGAAAGCTTCTTTCCAGATTTCATCTGAGGATATTTCCTTTTTCACCATAGCCCTCTAACGGCTTCCAAATATCACTTTGCCAGTTCCACAAGGACTGTCTTAGCGAAAGGCTTCTTGAGGGGAAAGCTGTAACTTTGTGAGATGATTTCACAGATCACAAAGAAGTTTCTCAGAAAGCTTCTTTCTCTTTGTTATCGGAAGATATTTCCTTAGGCACTATAGTCCTCAAGGGATCCGAAATATCTGTTCTCAGATTCCACAGAAATAAGGCGAGCAAAGAGATCCACGAAATACAGATGTAACTCTGTGAGGGGAAGTCACACATCATAGAGCAGTTTCTCAGAAAGCTTCTTTCCAGATTTCATCTGAGGATATTTCCTTTTTCACCATAGCCCTCTAAGGGCTTCCAAATATCACTTTGCCAATTCCACAAGAACTGTCTTAGTGAAAGGCTTCCAGAGGGGAGAGCTGTAACTCTGTGAGATGATTTCACAGAACACAAAGAAGTTTCTCAAAAAGCTTCTTTCTCTTTGTTATCGGAAGATATTTCTTTTGGCCCTATAGTCTTCAAAGGGATCCGAAATATCTGTTCTCAGATTCCACAGAAATAAGGCTAGCAAAGAGATCCACGAAATATAGATGTAACTCTGTGAATGGAAGTCACATATCACATAGCCGTTTCTCAGAAAGCTTCTTTCCAGATTTCATCTGAGGATATTTCCTTTTTCACCATAGCCCTCTAGGGGCTTCCAAATATCACTTTGCCGATTCCACAAGAACTGTCTTAGCGAAAGGCTTCTTGAGGGGAAAGCTGTAACTCTGTGGGATGATTTCACAGAACACAAAGAAGTTTCTCAGAAAGCTTCTCTCTTTGTAATCGGAGGATATTTCCTTTGGCCCTATAGTCTTCAAAGGGATCCGAAATATCTGTTCTCAGATTCCACAGAAATAAGGCTAGGAAAGAGATCCACGAAATAGAGATGTAACTCTGTGCGACGAATAAAAAGAACACTCAGCAGTTTCTCAGAAAGCTTCTTTCCAGATTTCATCTGAGGATATTTCCTTTTTCACCATAGCCCTCTATGGGCTTCCAAATATCACTTTGCCAATTCCACAAGAACTGTCTTAGCGAAAGGCTTCTTGAGGAGAAAGCTGTAACTCTGTGAGATGACTTCAGAGAACACAAAGAAGTTTCTCAGAAAGCTTCTTTCTCTTTGTTATGGGAGGATATTTCCTTTGGCCCTATAGTCTTCAAAGGGATCCGAAATATCTGTTCTCAGATTCCACAGAAATAAGGCTACCAAATAGATCCCCGAAATACAGAGGAAACTCTCTGAGATGAATTAACAGAACACTAAGCAGTTTCTCAGAAAGCTTCTTTCCAGATTTCATCTGGGGATATTTCCTTTTCACCATAGCCCTCTTTGGGCTTCCAAATATCACTTTGCCAATTCCACAAGAACTGTCTTAGCGAAAGCCTTCTTGAGGTGAAAGCTGTAACTCTGTGAGATGATATCACAGAACTCAAAGCAGTTTCTCAAAAAGCTTCTTTCTCTTTGTTATCGGAGGATATTACTTTTGGCCCTATAGTCTTCAAAGGGATCCGAAATATCTGTTCTCAGATTCCACAGAAATAAGGCTAGCAAAGAGATCCATGAAATACTGATGTAACTCTGGGAATGGAAGTCACATATCACATAGCAGTTTCTCAGAAAGCTTCTTTCCAGATTTCATCTGAGGATATTTCCTTTTTCTCCATAGCCCTCTAGGGGTTCCAAATATCACTAGGCCAATCCCACAAGAACTGTCTTAGCGAAAGGCTTCTTGAGGAGAAAGCTGTAAATCTGTGAGATGATTTCACAGAACACAAAGAAGTTTCTCAGAAAGCTTCTTTCTCTTTGTTATCCGAGGATATTTCCTTTGGCCCTATAGTCTTCAAATGGATCCGAAATATCTGTTCTCAGATTCCACAGAAATAAGGCTAGCAAAGAGATCCACGAAATACAGAGGTAACTCTGTGAGATGAATTAACAGAACACTAAGCAGTTTCTCAGAAAGCTTCTTTCCAGATTTCATCTGAGGATATTTCCTTTTTCACCATAGCCCTCCATGGGCTTCCAAATATCACTTTGCCAGTTGCACAGGAACCATCTTAGTGAAAGGCTTTCTGAGGGGAAAGCTGTAACTCTGTGAGATGATTTCACAGAACTCAAAGAAGTTTCTCAAAAAGCTTCTTTCTCTTTGTTATCGGAGGATATTTCTTTTGGCCCTATAGTCTTCAAAGGGATCCGAAATATCTGTTCTCAGATTACACAGAAATAAGGCTATCAAAGAGATCCACGAAATACAGATGTAACTCTGTGAATGGAAGTCTCATATCACATAGCAGTTTCTCAAAAGATTCTTTTCAGATTTCAACTGAGGATACTTTCCTTTTCACCATAGCCCACTATGGGCTTCCAAATATCACTTTGCCAATTCCACAAGAACTGTCTTAGTGATAGGCTTCCTGAGGGGAAAGCTGTAACTCTGTGAGATGATTTCACAGAACACAAAGAAGTTTCTCAAAAATCTTCTTTCTCTTTGTTATCGGAGGATATTTCCTGTGGCCCTATAGTCTTCAAAGGGATCCGAAATATCTGTTCTCAGATTCCACAGAAATAAGGCTAGCAAAGAGATCCAGGAAATACAGATGTTACCCTGTTCGATGAATTAACAGAACACTAAGCAGTTTCTCAGAAAGCTTCTTTCTAGATTTCATCTGAGGATACTTCCTTTTTCACCATAGCCCTCTATGGGCTTCCAAATATCACTTTGCGAATTCCACAAGAACTGTCTTAGCGATAGGCTTCTTGAGGGGAAAGCTGTAACTCTGTGAGATGATTTCACAGAACACAAAGAAGTTTCTCAGAAAGCTTCTCTCTTTGTATTGGAGGACATTTCATTTGGCCCTGTAGTCTTCAAAGGGATCCGAAATATCTGTTCTCAGATTCCACAGAAATAAGGCTAGCAAAGAGATCCACGAAATAGAGATGTAACTCTGTGAGATGAATTAACAGAATACTCAGCAGTTTCTCAGAAAGCTTCTTTCCAGATTCCATCTGAGGATATTTCCTTTTTCACCATAGCCCGTTATGGGCTTCCAAATATCACTTTGCCAATTCCACAAGAACTGTCTTAGCGAAAGGCTTCTTGAGGAGAAAGCTGTAACTCTGTAAGATGACTTCACAGAACACAAAGAAGTTTCTCAGAAAGCTTCTTTCTCTTTCTTATCGGAGGATATTTCCTTTGGCCCTATAGTCTTCAAAGGGATCCGAAATATCTGTTCTCAGATTCCACAGAAATAAGGCTAGCAAAGAGATCCATGAAATACAGATGTAACTCTGGGAATGGAAGTCACATATCACATAGCAGTTTCTCAGAAAGCTTCTCTCCAGATTTGATCTGAGGATATTTCCTTTTTCACCATAGCCCTCTATGGGCTTCTAAATATCACTTTGCCAATTCCAAGAGAACTGTCTTAGCGAAAGGCTTCTTGAGGGGAAAGCTGTAAATCTGTGAGATGATTTCACAGAACACAAAGAAGTTTCTCAGAAAGCTTCTTTCTCTTTGTTATCGGAGGATATTTCCTTTGGCCCTATAGTCCTCAAAGGGATCCGAAATATCTGTTCTCAGATTCCACAGAAATAAGGCTAGCAAAGAGATCCACGAAATACAGATGTAACTTTGTGAGTGGAAGTCACACATCACAGAGCAGTTTCTCAGAAAGCTTCTTTCCAGGTTTCATGTGAGGATATTTCCTTTTTCACCTTAGCCCTCTAAGGGCTTCCAAATATCACTTTGCCAATTCCACAAGAACTGTCTTTGCGAAAGGCTTCTTCAGGAGAAAGCTGTAACTCTGTGAGGTGATTTCACAGAACACAGAGAGGTTTCTCAGAAATCTTCTTTCTCTTTGTTATCGGAGGATATTTCCTTTGGCCCTATAGTCTTCAAAGGGATCCGCAATATCTGTTCTCAGATTCCACAGAAATAAGGCTAAAAAAGAGATCCAGGAAATTCAGATGTAACTCTGTGAGGGGAAGTCACACATCATAGAGCAGTTTCTCAGAAAGCTTCTTTCCAGATTTCATCTGAGTATATTTCCTTTTTCACCTTATCCCTCGATGGGCTTCCAAATATCACTTTGCTAATTCCACAAGAACTCTCTTAGCGAAAGGCTTCCTGAGGGGAAAGTTGTAACTCTGTGATATGATTTCACAGAACACAAAGAAGTTTCTCAGAAAGCTTCTTTCTCTTTGTTATCGGAGGATATTTCCTTTGCCCTATAGTCTCCAAAGGGATCCGAAATATCTGTTCTCAGATTCCACAGAAATAAGGCTAGCAAAGAGATCCACGAAATACAGATGTAACTCTGTGAGATGAATTAAAAGAACACTCAGCAGTTTCTCAGAAAGCTTCTTTCCAGATTTCATCTGAGGATATTTCCTTTTTCACCATAGCCCTCTATGGGCTTCCAAATATCACTTTGCCAATTCCACAAGAACTGTCTTAGTGAAAGGCTTCTTGAGGAGAAAGCTGTAACTCTGTGAGATGACTTCACAGAACACAAAGAAGTTTCTCAGAAAGCTTCTTTCTCTTTGTTATGGGAGGATATTTCCTTAGGCCCTATAGTCTTCAAAGGGATCCGAAATATCTGTTCTCAGATTCCACAGAAATAAGGCTAGCAAATAGATCCACGAAATACAGAGGTAACTCTCTGAGATGAATTAACAGAACACTAAGCAGTTTCTCAGAAAGCTTCTTTCCAGATTTCATCTGAGGATATTTCCTTTTCACCATAGCCCTCTATGGGCTTCCAAATATCAGTTTGCCAATTCCACAAGAACTGTCTTAGCGATAGGCTTCTTGAGGAGAAAGCTGTAACTCTGTGAGATGATTTCACAGAACACAAAGAAGTTTCTCAGAAAGCTTCTCTCTTTGTAATCGGAGGATATTTCATTTGGCCCTGTAGTCTTCAAAGGGATCCGAAATATCTGTTCTCAGATTCCACAGAAATAAGGCTAGCAAAGAGATCCACGAAATAGAGATGTAACTCTGTGAGATGAATTAACAGAACACACAGCAGTTTCACAGAAAGCTTCTTTCCAGATTTCATCTGAGGATATTTCCTTTTTCACCATAACCCTCTATGGGCTTCCAAATATCACTTTGGCAATTCCACAAGAACTGTCTTAGCGAAAGGCTTCTTGAGGAGAAAGCTGTAACTCTGTGAGATGACTTCACAGAACACAAAGAAGTTTCTCAGAAAGCTTCATTCTCTTTGTTATCGGAGGATATTTCCTTTGGCCCTATAGTCTTCAAAGGGATCCGAAATATCTGTTCTCAGATTCCACAGAAATAAGGCTAGCAAAGAGATCAAAGAAATACAGATGTAACTCTGGGAATGGAAGTCACATATCACAGAGCAGTTTCTCAGAAAGTTTCTTTCCAGATTTCATGTGAGGATATTTCCTTTTTCACCATAGCCCTCTATGGGCTTCCAAATATCACTTTGCCAATTCCAAGAGAACGGTCTTAGCGAAAGGCTTCTTGAGGGGAAAGCTGTAACTCTGTGAGATGATTTCACAGAACACAAAGAAGTTTCTCAGAAAGCTTCTTTCTCTTTGTTATCGGAGGATATTTCCTTTGGCCCTATAGTCTTCAAAGGGATCCGAAATATCTGTTCTCAGATTCCACAGAAATAAGGCTAGCAAAGAGATCCACGAAATACAGATGTAACTCTGTGAGTGGAAGTCACGCATCACAGAGCAGTTTCTCAGAAAGCTTCTTTCCAGGTTTCATCTGAGGATATTTCCTTTTTCACCTTAGCCCTCTAAGGGCTTCCAAATATCACTTTGCCAATTCCACAAGAACTGTCTTAGCGAAAGGCTATTTCAGGAGAAAGCTGTAACTCTGTGAGGTGATTTCACAGAACACAGAGAGTTTTCTCAGAAATCTTCTTTCTCTCTGTTATCGGAGGATATTTCCTTTGGCCCTATAGTCTTCAAAGGGATCCGCAATATCTGTTCTCAGATTCCACAGAAATAAGGCTAGCAAAGAGATCCAGGAAATACAGATGTTACCCTGTTCGATGTATTAACAGAACACTAAGCAGTTTCTCAGAAAGCTTCTTTCTAGATTTCATCTGAGGATATTTCCTTTTTCACCATAGCCCTCTATGGGCTTCCAAATATCAGTTTGCCAATTCCACAAGAACTGTCTTAGCGATAGGCTTCTTGAGGGGAAAGCTGTAACTCTGTGAGATGATTTCACAGAACACAAAGAAGTTTCTCAGAAAGCTTCTCTCTTTGTAATCGGAGGATATTTCATTTGGCCCTGTAGTCTTCAAAGGGATCCGAAATATCTGGTCTCAGATTCCACAGAAATAAGCCTAGCAAAGAGATCCATGAAATACAGATGTAACTCTGTAAGATGAATTAAGAAACACTCAGCAGTTTCTCAGAAAGCTTCATTCCAGATTTTATCTGAGGATATTTCCTTTTTCACCATAGCCCTCTATGGGCTTCCAAATATCACTTTGCCAATTCCAAAAGAACTGTCTTAGCGAAGGGCTTCTTGAGGGGAAAGCTGTAACTCTGTGAGATGTTTTCACAGAACTCAAAGAAGTTTCTCAAAAAGCTTCTTTCTCTTTGTTATCGTAGGATATTTCCTTTGGCCCTAGAGTCTTGAAAGGGATCCGAAATATCTGTTCTCAGATTCCACAGAAATAAGTCTAGCAAAGAGATCCACGAAATACAGGCGTAACTCTCTGAGATGAATTAACAGAACACTAAGCAGTTTCTCAGAAAGCTTCTTTCCAGATTTCATCTGAGGATATTTCCTTTTCACCTTAGCCCTCTATGGGCTTCCAAATATCACTTTGCCAATTCCACAAGAACTGTCTTAGCGAAAGGCTTCTTGAGGGGAAAGCTGTAACTCTGTGAGATGATGTCACAGAACTCAAAGAAGTTTCTCAAAAAGCTTCTTTCTCTTTGTTATCGGAGCATATTTCTTTTGGCCCTATACTCTTCAAAGGGATCCGAAATATCTGTTCTCAGATTCCACAGAAATAAGGCTAGCAAATAGATCCACGAAATATAGATGTAACTCTGGGAATGGAAGTCACATATCACATAGCAGTTTCTCAGAAAGCTTCCTTCCAGATTTCATCTAGGATACTTCCTTTTTCACCATAGCCCTCTATGGGCTTCCAAATATCACTTTGCCAATTCCACAAGAACTGACTTAGCGAAAGGCTTCTAGAGGGGAAAGCTGTAAATCTGTGAGATGATTTCACAGAACACAAAGAAGTTTCTCAGAAAGCGTCTTTCTCTTTGTTATCGGAGGATATTTCCTTTGGCCCTATAGTCTTCAAAGGGATGCGAAATATCTGTTCTCAGATTCCACAGAAATAAGTCTAGCATAGAGATCCACGAAATACAGATGTAACTCTGTGAGTGGAAGTCACACATCACAGAGCAGTTTCTCAGAAAGCTTCTTTCCAGATTTCATCTGAGGATATTTCCTTTTTCACCATAGCCCTCTAAGGGCTTCCAAATATCACTTTGCCATTTCCACAAGAACAGTCTTAGCGAAAGACTTCTTGAGGAGACAGCTGTAACTCTGTGAATTGATTTCACAGAACACAGAGAGGTTTCTCAGAAATCTTCTTTCTCTTTGTTATCGGAGGATATTTCCTTTGGCCCTATAGTCTTCAAAGGGATCCGAAATATCTGTTCTCAGATTCCACAGAAATAAGGCTAGCAAAGAGATCCTCGAAATACAGATGTTACCCTGTTCGATGAATTAACAGAACACTAAGCAGATTCTCAGAAAGCTTCTTTCCAGATTTCATCTGAGGATATTTCCTTTTTCACCATAGCCCTCTAGGGGCTTCCAAATATCAGTTTGCCAATTCCACAAGAACTGTCTTAGCGAAAAGCTTCTTGAGGGGAAAGCTGTAACTCTGTGAGATGATTTCACAGAACACAGAGAGGTTTCTCAGAAATCTTCTTTCTCTTTGTTATCGGAGGATATTTCCTTTGGCCCTATAGTCTTCAAAGGGATCCGAAATATCTGTTCTCAGATTCCACAGAAATGAGGATAGCAAAGAGATCCACGAAATATAGATGTTACTCTGTGCGATGAATTCACAGAACACTAAGCAGTTTCTCAGAAAGCTTCTTTCCAGATTTCATCTGAGGATATTTCCTTTTTCACCATATCCCTCGATGGGCTTCCAAATATCACATTGCTAATTCCACAAGAACTGTCTTAGCGAAAGGCTTCCTGAGGGGAAAGCTGTAACTCTGTGAGATGATTTCACAGAACACAAAGAACTTTCTCAGAAAGCTTCTTTCTCTTTGTTATCGGAGGATATTTTCTTTGGCCCTATTGTCTCCAAAGGGATCCGAATATCTGTTCTCAGATTCCACAGAAATAAGGCTAGCAAAGAGATCCACGAAATATAGATGTAACTCTGTGAGATGAATTAACAGAACACTAAGCAGTTTCTCAGAAGCTTCTTTCCAGATTTCATCTGAGGATACTTCCTTTTTCAACATAGCCCTCTATGGGCTTCCAAATATCACTTTGCCAATTCCACAAGAACTGTCTTAGTGAAAGGCTTCCTGAGGGGAAAGCTGTAACTCTGTGATATGATTTCACAGAACACAAAGAAGTTTCTCAAAAAGCTTCTTTCTCTTTGTTATCGGAGGATATTTCTTTTGGCCCTATAGTCTTCAAAGAGATCTGAAATATCTGTTCTCAGATTCCACAGAAATAAGGCTAGCAAAGAGATCCACGAAATACAGATGTAACTCTGTGAATGGAAGTCACATATCACAGAGCAGTTTCTCAGAAAGTTTCTTTTCAGATTTCATCTGAGGATATTTCCTTTTTCACCATAGCCCTCTATGGGCTTCCAAATATCACTTTGCCAATTCCACAAGAACTGTCTTAGGGAAAGGCTTCTTGAGGGGAATGCTGTAACTCTGTGAGATGATTTCACAGAACACAGAGAGGTTTCTCAGAAATCTTCTTTCTCTTTGTTATCGGAGGATATCTCCTTTGGCCCTATCGTGTTCAAAGGGATCCGAAATATCTGTTCTCAGATTCCACAGAAATAAGGCTAGAAAAGAGATCCACGAAATACAGATGTAACTCTGTGAGATGAATTAACAGAACACTCAGCAGTTTCTCAGAAAGCTTCTTTCCAGAGTTCATCTGAGGATATTTCCTTTTTCACCATAGCCCTCTATGAGCTTCCAAATATCAGTCTGCCAATATCACAAGAACTGTCTTAGCGAAAGGCTTCTTGAGGAGAAAGCTGTAACTCTGTAAAGATGACTTCACAGAACACAAAGAAGTTTCTCAGAAAGCTTCTTTCTCTTTGTTATCGGAGGATATTTCCTTTGACCCTATAGTCTTCAATGGGATCCGAAATATCTGTTCTCAGATTCCAGAGAAATTAGTTTAGCAAAGAGATCCACGAAATACAGAGGTATCTCTCTGAGATGAATTAACGGAACACTAAGCAGTTTCTCAGAAAGCTTCTTTCCAGATTTCATCTGAGGATATTTCCTTTTTCACCGTAGCCTTCTGTGGGCTTCCAAATATCACTTTTCCAATTCCACAAGAACTGTCTTAGCGAAAGGCTTCTTGAGGGGAAAGCTGTAACTCTGTGAGATGATTTCACAGAACACAGAGAGGTTTCTCAGAAATCTTCTTTCTCTTTGTTATCGGAGGATATATCCTTTGGCCTTATAGTGTTCAAAGGGATCCGAAATATCTGTTCTCAGATTCCACAGAAATAAGGCTAGCAAAGAGATCCACGAAATACAGATGTTACTCTGTGCGATGAATTAACAGAACACTAAGCAGTTTCTCCGAAAGCTTCTTTCCAGATTTCATCTGAGGATATTTCCTTTTTCAACATAGCCCTCTATGGGCTTCCAAATATCAGTTTGCCAATTCCACAAGAACTGTCTTAGCGAAAGGCTTCTTGAGGGGAAAGCTGTAACTCTGTGAGATGATTTCACACAACACAAAGAAATTTCGCAGAAAGCTTCTTTCTCTTTGTTATCGGAGGATATTTCCTTTGGCCCTATAGTCTTCAAAGGGATCCGAAATAGTTGTTCTCAGATTCCACAGAAATAAGGCTAGCAAAGAGATCCACGAAATACAGATGTTATCCTGTTTGATGAATTAACAGAACACTTAGCAGTTTCTCCGGAAGCTTCTTTCCAGATTTCATCTGAGGATATTTCCTTTTTCAACATAGCCCTCTATGGGCTTCCAAATATCACTTTGCCAATTCCACAAGAACTGTCTTAGTGAAAGGCTTCCTGAGGGCAAAGCTGTAACTCTGTGAGATGATTTCACAGAACACAAAGAAGTTTCTCAAAAAGCTTCTTTCTCTTTGTTATCGGAGGATATTTCCTTTGGCCCTATAGTCTTCAAAGGGATCCGAAATATCGTTCTCAGATTGCACAGAAATAAGGCAAGCAAAGAGATCCACGAAATACAGATGTAACTCTGTGAGATGAATTAACAGAACACTAAGCAGTTTCTCAGAAAGCTTCTTTCCAGATTTCATCTGAGGATATTTCCTTTTTCACCATATACCTCGATGGGCTTCCACATATCACTTTGCTAATTCCACAAGAACTCTCTTAGCGAAAGGCTTCCTGAGGGCAAAGCTGTAACTCTGTGAGATGATTTCACAGAACACAAAGAAGTTTCTCAAAAAGCTTCTTTCTCTTTGTTATCGGAGAATATTTCTTTTGGCCCTATAGTCTTCAAAGAGATCTGAAATATCTGTTCTCAGATTCCACAGAAATAAGGCTAGCAAAGAGATCCACGAAATACAGATGTAACTCTGTGAATGGAAGTCACATATCACAGAGCAGTTTCTCAGAAAGTTTCTTTTCAGATTTCATCTGAGGATATTTCCTTTTTCACCATAGCCCTCTATGGGCTTCCAAATATCACTTTGCCAATTCCACAAGAACTGTCTTAGGGTAAGGCTTCTTGAGGGGAATGCTGTAACTCTGTGAGATGATTTCACAGAACACAGAGAGGTTTCTCAAAAACCTTCTTTCTCTTTGTTATCGGAGGATATTTCCTTTGGCCCTATCGTGTTCAAAGGGATCCGAAATATCTGTTCTCAGATTCCACAGAAATAAGGCTAGCAAAGAGATCCACGAAATACAGATGTTACTCTGTGCGATGAATTAACAGAACACTAAGCAGTTTCTCAAAAACTTCTTTCCAGATTTCATCTGAGGATATTTCCTTTTTCAACATAGCCCTCTATGGGCTTCCAAATATCAGTTTGCCAATTCCGCAAGAACTGTCTTAGCGAAAGGCTTCTGGAGGGGAAAGCTGTAACTCTGTGAGATGATTTCACAGAACACAAAGAAATTTCTCAGAAAGCGTCTTTCTCTTTGTTATCGGAGGATATTTCCTTTGGCCCTATAGTCTTCAAAGGGATCCGAAATATCTGTTCTCAGATTCCACAGAAATAAGGCTTGCAAAGAGATCAACGAAATACCGAGGTAACTCTGTGAGACGAATTAACAGAACACTAAGCAGTTCCTCAGAAAGCTTCTTTCCAGGTTTTATGTGAGGATATTTCCTTTTTCACCATAGCCCTCTAAGGGCTTCCAAGTATCACTTTGCCTATTCCACAAGAACTGTCTTAGCGAAAGGCTTCTTGAGGGGAAAGCTGAAACTCTGTGAGATGATTTCACAGAACACAAAGAAGTTTCTCAGAAAGCTTCTTTCTCTTTGTTATCGGAGGATATTTCCTTTGGCCCTATAGTCTTCTAAAGGATCCGAAATATCTGTTCTCAGATTCCACAGAAATAAGGCTAGCAAAGAGATCCACGAAATACAGATGTAACTCTGTGAGATGAATTAAGAGAACACTAAGCAGTTTCTCAGAAAGCTTCTTTCCAGATTTCATCTGAGGATATTTCCTTTTTCACCATATCCCTCGATGGGCTTCCAAATATCACATTGCTAATTCCACAAGAACTGTCTTAGCGAAAGGCTTCCTGAGGGGAAAGCTGTAACTCAGTGAGATGATTTCACAGACACAAAGAAGTTTCTCAGAAAGCTTGTTTATCTTTGTCATCGGAGGATATTTCCTTTGGCCCTATTGTCTCCAAAGGGATCCGAATATCTGTTCTCAGATTCCACAGAAATAAGGCTAGCAAAGAGGTCCATGAAATACAGATGTAACTCTGTGAATGGAAGTCACATATCACAGAGCAGTATCTCAGAAAGCTTCTTTCCAGATTTCATCCGAGGATATTTCCTTTTTCACCATAGGCCTCTGTGGGCTTCCAAATATCACTTTGCCAATTCCAAAAGAATTGTCTTGCAGAGAGGCTTCTTGAGAGGAAAGATGTAACTCTGTGAGATGATTTCACAGAATACAAGGAAGTTTCTCAGAAAGCTTCTTTCTCTTTGTTATCGGAGGATATTTCCTTTGGCCCTATAGACAACAAAGGGATCCGAAATATCTGTTCTCAGATTCCACAGAAATAAGGCTAGCAAAGAGATCCACGAAATAGGGATGTAACTCTGTGAGATGAATTAACAGAACACTCGGCAGTTTCTCAGAAAGCATCTTTCCAGATTTCATCTGAGGATATTTCCTTTTTCACCATAGCCCTCTATGGGCTTCAAAATATCACCTTGCCAATTCCAAAAGAAGTGTCTTAGCGAAAGGCTTCTTGAGGAGAAAGCTGTAACTCTGTGAGATGACTTCACATAACACAAAGAATTTTCTCAGAAAGCTTCTTTCTCTTTGTTATCGGAGGATATTTCCTTTGGCCCTATAGTCTTCAAAGGGATCCGAAATATCTGTTCTCAGATTCCACAGAAATAAGGATAGCAAAAAGAACCAGGAAATACAGAGGTAACTCTTGTGAGATGAATTAACAGAACACTAAGCAGTTTCTCAGAAAGCTTCTTTCCAGATTTCATCTGAGGATATTTCCTTTTCACCATAGCCCTCTAAGGGCTTCCAAATATCACTTTGCCAATTCCACAAGAACTGTCTTAGCGAAAGCCTTGTTGAGGGGAAAGCTGTAACTCTGTGAGGTGATTTCACAGAACTCAAAGAAGTTTCTCAAAAAGCTTCTTTCTCTTTTTTATCGGAGGATATTACTTTTGGCCCTATAGTCTTCAAAGGGATCCGAAATATCTGTTCTCAGATTCCACAGAAATAAGGCTAGCAAAGAGATCCACAAAATACAGATGTTACCCTGTTCGATGAATTAACAGAACACTAAGCAGTTTCTCAGAAAGCTTCTTTCCAGATTTCATCTGAGGATATTTCCTTTTTCACCATAGCCCTCTAACGGCTTCCAAATATCACTTTGCCAGTTCCACAAGGACTGTCTTAGCGAAAGGCTTCTTGAGGGGAAAGCTGTAACTTTGTGAGATGATTTCACAGATCACAAAGAAGTTTCTCAGAAAGCTTCTTTCTCTTTGTTATCGGAAGATATTTCCTTAGGCACTATAGTCCTCAAGGGATCCGAAATATCTGTTCTCAGATTCCACAGAAATAAGGCGAGCAAAGAGATCCACGAAATACAGATGTAACTCTGTGAGGGGAAGTCACACATCATAGAGCAGTTTCTCAGAAAGCTTCTTTCCAGATTTCATCTGAGGATATTTCCTTTTTCACCATAGCCCTCTAAGGGCTTCCAAATATCACTTTGCCAATTCCACAAGAACTGTCTTAGTGAAAGGCTTCCAGAGGGGAGAGCTGTAACTCTGTGAGATGATTTCACAGAACACAAAGAAGTTTCTCAAAAAGCTTCTTTCTCTTTGTTATCGGAAGATATTTCTTTTGGCCCTATAGTCTTCAAAGGGATCCGAAATATCTGTTCTCAGATTCCACAGAAATAAGGCTAGCAAAGAGATCCACGAAATATAGATGTAACTCTGTGAATGGAAGTCACATATCACATAGCCGTTTCTCAGAAAGCTTCTTTCCAGATTTCATCTGAGGATATTTCCTTTTTCACCATAGCCCTCTAGGGGCTTCCAAATATCACTTTGCCGATTCCACAAGAACTGTCTTAGCGAAAGGCTTCTTGAGGGGAAAGCTGTAACTCTGTGGGATGATTTCACAGAACACAAAGAAGTTTCTCAGAAAGCTTCTCTCTTTGTAATCGGAGGATATTTCCTTTGGCCCTATAGTCTTCAAAGGGATCCGAAATATCTGTTCTCAGATTCCACAGAAATAAGGCTAGGAAAGAGATCCACGAAATAGAGATGTAACTCTGTGCGACGAATAAAAAGAACACTCAGCAGTTTCTCAGAAAGCTTCTTTCCAGATTTCATCTGAGGATATTTCCTTTTTCACCATAGCCCTCTATGGGCTTCCAAATATCACTTTGCCAATTCCACAAGAACTGTCTTAGCGAAAGGCTTCTTGAGGAGAAAGCTGTAACTCTGTGAGATGACTTCAGAGAACACAAAGAAGTTTCTCAGAAAGCTTCTTTCTCTTTGTTATGGGAGGATATTTCCTTTGGCCCTATAGTCTTCAAAGGGATCCGAAATATCTGTTCTCAGATTCCACAGAAATAAGGCTACCAAATAGATCCACGAAATACAGAGGAAACTCTCTGAGATGAATTAACAGAACACTAAGCAGTTTCTCAGAAAGCTTCTTTCCAGATTTCATCTGGGGATATTTCCTTTTCACCATAGCCCTCTTTGGGCTTCCAAATATCACTTTGCCAATTCCACAAGAACTGTCTTAGCGAAAGCCTTCTTGAGGTGAAAGCTGTAACTCTGTGAGATGATATCACAGAACTCAAAGCAGTTTCTCAAAAAGCTTCTTTCTCTTTGTTATCGGAGGATATTACTTTTGGCCCTATAGTCTTCAAAGGGATCCGAAATATCTGTTCTCAGATTCCACAGAAATAAGGCTAGCAAAGAGATCCATGAAATACTGATGTAACTCTGGGAATGGAAGTCACATATCACATAGCAGTTTCTCAGAAAGCTTCTTTCCAGATTTCATCTGAGGATATTTCCTTTTTCTCCATAGCCCTCTAGGGGTTCCAAATATCACTAGGCCAATCCCACAAGAACTGTCTTAGCGAAAGGCTTCTTGAGGAGAAAGCTGTAAATCTGTGAGATGATTTCACAGAACACAAAGAAGTTTCTCAGAAAGCTTCTTTCTCTTTGTTATCCGAGGATATTTCCTTTGGCCCTATAGTCTTCAAATGGATCCGAAATATCTGTTCTCAGATTCCACAGAAATAAGGCTAGCAAAGAGATCCACGAAATACAGAGGTAACTCTGTGAGATGAATTAACAGAACACTAAGCAGTTTCTCAGAAAGCTTCTTTCCAGATTTCATCTGAGGATATTTCCTTTTTCACCATAGCCCTCCATGGGCTTCCAAATATCACTTTGCCAGTTGCACAGGAACCATCTTAGTGAAAGGCTTTCTGAGGGGAAAGCTGTAACTCTGTGAGATGATTTCACAGAACACAAAGAAGTTTCTCAAAAAGCTTCTTTCTCTTTGTTATCGGAGGATATTTCTTTTGGCCCTATAGTCTTCAAAGGGATCCGAAATATCTGTTCTCAGATTACACAGAAATAAGGCTATCAAAGAGATCCACGAAATACAGATGTAACTCTGTGAATGGAAGTCTCATATCACATAGCAGTTTCTCAAAAGATTCTTTTCAGATTTCAACTGAGGATACTTTCCTTTTCACCATAGCCCACTATGGGCTTCCAAATATCACTTTGCCAATTCCACAAGAACTGTCTTAGTGATAGGCTTCCTGAGGGGAAAGCTGTAACTCTGTGAGATGATTTCACAGAACACAAAGAAGTTTCTCAAAAATCTTCTTTCTCTTTGTTATCGGAGGATATTTCCTGTGGCCCTATAGTCTTCAAAGGGATCCGAAATATCTGTTCTCAGATTCCACAGAAATAAGGCTAGCAAAGAGATCCAGGAAATACAGATGTTACCCTGTTCGATGAATTAACAGAACACTAAGCAGTTTCTCAGAAAGCTTCTTTCTAGATTTCATCTGAGGATACTTCCTTTTTCACCATAGCCCTCTATGGGCTTCCAAATATCACTTTGCGAATTCCACAAGAACTGTCTTAGCGATAGGCTTCTTGAGGGGAAAGCTGTAACTCTGTGAGATGATTTCACAGAACACAAAGAAGTTTCTCAGAAAGCTTCTCTCTTTGTAATCGGAGGACATTTCATTTGGCCCTGTAGTCTTCAAAGGGATCCGAAATATCTGTTCTCAGATTCCACAGAAATAAGGCTAGCAAAGAGATCCACGAAATAGAGATGTAACTCTGTGAGATGAATTAACAGAATACTCAGCAGTTTCTCAGAAAGCTTCTTTCCAGATTCCATCTGAGGATATTTCCTTTTTCACCATAGCCCGTTATGGGCTTCCAAATATCACTTTGCCAATTCCACAAGAACTGTCTTAGCGAAAGGCTTCTTGAGGAGAAAGCTGTAACTCTGTAAGATGACTTCACAGAACACAAAGAAGTTTCTCAGAAAGCTTCTTTCTCTTTCTTATCGGAGGATATTTCCTTTGGCCCTATAGTCTTCAAAGGGATCCGAAATATCTGTTCTCAGATTCCACAGAAATAAGGCTAGCAAAGAGATCCATGAAATACAGATGTAACTCTGGGAATGGAAGTCACATATCACATAGCAGTTTCTCAGAAAGCTTCTCTCCAGATTTGATCTGAGGATATTTCCTTTTTCACCATAGCCCTCTATGGGCTTCTAAATATCACTTTGCCAATTCCAAGAGAACTGTCTTAGCGAAAGGTTTCTTGAGGGGAAAGCTGTAAATCTGTGAGATGATTTCACAGAACACAAAGAAGTTTCTCAGAAAGCTTCTTTCTCTTTGTTATCGGAGGATATTTCCTTTGGCCCTATAGTCCTCAAAGGGATCCGAAATATCTGTTCTCAGATTCCACAGAAATAAGGCTAGCAAAGAGATCCACGAAATACAGATGTAACTTTGTGAGTGGAAGTCACACATCACAGAGCAGTTTCTCAGAAAGCTTCTTTCCAGGTTTCATGTGAGGATATTTCCTTTTTCACCTTAGCCCTCTAAGGGCTTCCAAATATCACTTTGCCAATTCCACAAGAACTGTCTTTGCGAAAGGCTTCTTCAGGAGAAAGCTGTAACTCTGTGAGGTGATTTCACAGAACACAGAGAGGTTTCTCAGAAATCTTCTTTCTCTTTGTTATCGGAGGATATTTCCTTTGGCCCTATAGTCTTCAAAGGGATCCGCAATATCTGTTCTCAGATTCCACAGAAATAAGGCTAAAAAAGAGATCCAGGAAATTCAGATGTAACTCTGTGAGGGGAAGTCACACATCATAGAGCAGTTTCTCAGAAAGCTTCTTTCCAGATTTCATCTGAGGATATTTCCTTTTTCACCATAGCCCTCTGAGGGCTTCCAAATATCACTTTGCCAATTCCACAAAAACTGACTTAGCGAAAGGCTTCTTGAGGGGAAAGCTGTAAATCTGTGAGATGATTTCACAGAACACAAAGAAGTTTCTCAGAAAGCTTCTTTCTCTTTGTTATCGGAGGATATTTCCTTTGGCCCTATAGTCTTCAAAGGGATCCGAAATATCTGTTCTCAGATTCCACAGAAATAAGGCTAGCAAAGAGATCCACGAAATACAGAAGTAACTCTGTGAGTGGAAGTCACACATCACAGAGCAGTTTCTCAGAAATCATCTTTCCAGATTTCATGTGAGGATATTTCCTATTTCACCATAGCCCTCTAAGGGCTTCCAAATATCACTTTGCCAATTCCACAAGAACTGTCTTAGCGAAAGGCTTCTTGAGGAGAAAGCTGTTACTCTGTGAGATGACTTCACAGAACACAAAGAAGTTTCTCAGAAAGCTTCTTTCTCTTTGTTATGGGAGGATATTTCCTTTGGCCCTATAGTCTTCAAAGGGATCCGAAATATCTGTTCTCAGATTCCACAGAAATAAGGCTAACAAATAGATCCACGAAATATAGAGGTAACTCTCTGAGATGAATTAACAGAACACTAAGCAGTTTCTCAGAAAGCTTCTTTCCAGATTTCATCTGAGGATATTTCCTTTTCACCATAGCCCTCTTTGGGCTTCCAAATATCACTTTGCCAATTCCACAAGAACTGTCTTAGCGAAAGCCTTCTTGAGGGGAAAGCTGTAACTCTGTGAGACGATATCACAGAACTCAAAGAAGTTTCTCAAAAAGCTTCTTTCTCTTTGTTATCGGAGGATATTACTTTTGGCCCTATAGTCTTCAAAGGGATCCGAAATATCTGTTCTCAGATTCCACAGAAATAAGGCTAGCAAAGAGATCCATGAAATACAGATGTAACTCTGGGAATGGAAGTCACATATCACATAGCAGTTTCTCCGAAAGCTTCTTTCCAGATTTCATCTCAGGATATTTCCTTTTCTCCATAGCCCTCTAGGGGTTCCAAATATCACTTTGCCAATTCCACAAGAACTGTCTTAGCGAAAGGCTTCTTGAGGGGAAAGCTGTAAATCTGTGAGATGATTTCACAGAACACAAAGAAGTTTCTCAGAAAGCTTCTTTCTCTTTGTTATCGGAGGATATTTCCTTTGGCCCTATAGTCTTCAAAGGGATCCGAAATATCTGTTCTCAGATTCCACAGAAATAAGGCTAGCAAAGAGATCCACGAAACACAGATGTAACTCTGTGAGATGAATTAACAGAACACTAAGCAGTTCCTCAGAAAGCTTCTTTCCAGGTTTCATGTGAGGATATTTCCTTTTTCACCATAGCCCTCTAAGGGCTTCCAAATATCACTTTGCCAATTCCACAAGAACTGTCTTAGCGAAAGGCTACTTGAGGGGAAAGCTGTAACTCTGTGAGATGATTTCACAGAACTCAAAGAAGTTTCTCAAAAAGCTTCTTTCTCTTTGTTATCGGAGGATATTTCGTTTTGCCCTATAGTCTTCAAAGGGATCCGAAATATCTGTTCTCAGATTCCACAGAAATAAGGCTAGCAATGAGATCCACGAAATACAGATGTAACTCTGTGAATGGAAGTCACATATCACATAGCAGTTTCTCAGAAAGCTTCTTTCCAGATTTCATCTGAGGATATTTCCTTTTTCACCATAGCCCTCTAAGGGCTTCCAAATATCACTTTGCCAATTCCACAAGAACTGACTTAGCGAAAGGCTTCTTGAGGGGAAAGCTGTAAATCTGTGAGATGATTTCACAGAACACAAAGAAGTTTCTCAGAAAGCTTCTTTCTCTTTGTTATCGGAGGATATTTCCTTTGGCCCTATAGTCTTCAAAGGGATCCGAAATATCTGTTCTCAGATTCCACAGAAATAAGGCTAGCAAAGAGATCCACGAAATACAGAAGTAACTCTGTGAGTGGAAGTCACACATCACAGAGCAGTTTCTCAGAAATCTTCTTTCCAGATTTCATGTGAGGATATTTCCTATTTCACCATAGCCCTCTAAGGGCTTCCAAATATCACTTTGCCAATTCCACAAGAACTGTCTTAGCGAAAGGCTTCTTGAGGAGAAAGCTGTTACTCTGTGAGATGACTTCACAGAACACAAAGAAGTTTCTAAGAAAGCTTCTTTCTCTTTGTTATGGGAGGATATTTCCTTTGGCCCTATAGTCTTCAAAGGGATCCGAAATATCTGTTCTCAGATTCCACAGAAATAAGGCTAGCAAATAGATCCACGAAATACAGAGGTAACTCTCTGAGATGAATTAACAGAACACTAAGCAGTTTCTCAGAAAGCTTCTTTCCAGATTTCATCTGAGGATATTTCTTTTTCACCATAGAACTCTTTGGGCTTCCAAATATCACTTTGCCAATTCCACAAGAACTGTCTTAGCGAAAGCCTTCTTGAGGGGAAAGCTGTAACTCTGTGAGACGATATCACAGAACTCAAAGAAGTTTCTCAAAAAGCTTCTATCTCTTTGTTATCGGAGGATATTTCTTTTGGCCCTATAGTCTTCAAAGGGATCCGAAATATCTGTTCTCAGATTCCACAGAAATAAGGCTAGCAAAGAGATCCATGAAATACAGATGTAACTCTGGGAATGGAAGTCACATATCACATAGCAGTTTCTCAGAAAGCTTCTTTCCAGATTTCATCTGAGGATATTTCCTTTTCTCCATAGCCCTCTAGGGGTTCCAAATATCACTTTGCCAATTCCACAAGAACTGTCTTAGCGAAAGGCTTCTTGAGGGGAAAGCTGTAAATCTGTGAGATGATTTCACAGAACACAAAGAAGTTTCTCAGAAAGCTTCTTTCTCTTTGTTATCGGAGGATATTTCCTTTGGCCCTATAGTCTTCAAAGGGATCCGAAATATCTGTTCTCAGATTCCACAGAAATAAGGCTAGCAAAGAGATCCACGAAACACAGATGTAACTCTGTGAGATGAATTAACAGAACACTAAGCAGTTCCTCAGAAAGCTTCTTTCCAGGTTTCATGTGAGGATATTTCCTTTTTCACCATAGCCCTCTAAGGGCTTCCAAATATCACTTTGCCAATTCCACAAGAACTGTCTTAGCGAAAGGCTACTTGAGGGGAAAGCTGTAACTCTGTGAGATGATTTCACAGAACTCAAAGAAGTTTCTCAAAAAGCTTCTTTCTCTTTGTTATCGGAGGATATTTCGTTTGGCCCTATAGTCTTCAAAGGGATCCGAAATATCTGTTCTCAGATTCCACAGAAATAAGGCTAGCAATGATATCCATGAAATACAGATGTAACTCTGGGAATGGAAGTCACATATCACATAGCAGTTTCTCAGAAAGCTTCTTTCCAGATTTCATCTGAGGATATTTCCTTTTTCACCATAGCCCTCTGTGGGCTTCCAAATATCACTTTGCCAATTCCACAAGAACTGTCTTTGCGAAAGGCTTCTTCAGGAGAAAGCTGTAACTCTGTGAGGTGATTTCACAGAACACAGAGAGGTTTCTCAGAAATCTTCTTTCTCTTTGTTATCGGAGGATATTTCCTTTGGCCCTATAGTCTTCAAAGGGATCTGAAATATCTGTTCTCAGATTCCACAGAAATAAGGCTAGCAATGAGATCCACGAAATACAGATGTAACTCTGTGAGGGGAAGTCACACATCATAGAGCAGTTTCTCAGAACGTTTCTTTCCAGATTTCATCTGAGGATATTTCCTTTTTCAGCTTATCCCTCGATGGGCTTCCAAATATCACTTTGCTAATTCCACAAGAACTCTCTTAGCGAAAGGCTTCCTGATTGGAAAGTTGTAACTCTGTGAGATGATTTCACAGAACACAAAGAAGTTTCTCAGAAAGCTTCTTTCTCTTTGTTATCGGAGGATATTTCCTTTGGCCCTATAGTCTCCGAAGGGATCCGAAATATCTGTTCTCAGATTCCACAGAAATAAGGCTAGCAAAGAGATCCATGAAATACAGATGTAAATCTGTGAGATAAATTAACAGAACACTAAGCAGTTTCTCACAAAGCTTCTTTCCAGATTTCATCTGAGGATATTTCCTTTTTCACCATAGCCCTCTATGGGCTTCCAAATATCACTTTGCCAATTCCACAAGAACTGTCTTAGTGAAAGGCTTCCTGAGGGGAGAGCTGTATCTCTGTGAGATGATTTCACAGAACACAAAGAAGTTTCTCAAAAAGCTTCTTTCTCTTTGTTATCGGAGGATATTTCTTTGGGCCCTATAGTCTTCAAAGGGATCCGAAATATCTGTTCTCAGATTCCACAGAAATAAGGCTAGCAAAGAGATCCACGAAATACAGATGTAACTCTGTGAATGGAAGTCACATATCACATAGCAGTTTCTCAGAAAGCTTCTTTCCAGATTTCATCTGAGGATATTTCCTTTTTCACCATAGCCCTCTATGGGCTTCCAAATATCTTTGCCAATTCCACAAGAACTGTCTTAGCGAAAGGCTTCTTGAGGGGAAAGCTGTAACTCTGTGAGATGATTTCACAGAACACAAAGAAGTTTCTCAGAAAGCTTCCTTCTCTTTGTTATCGGAGGATATTTCCTTAGGCACTATAGTCTTCAAAGGGATCCGAAGTATCTGTTCTCAGATTCCACAGAAATAAGACTAGCAAAGAGATCCACAAAATACAGAGGTAACACTGTGAGATGAATTAACAGAACACTAAGCAGTTCCTCAGAAAGCTTCTATCCAGGTTTCATGTGAGGATATTTCCTTCTTCACCAAAGCCCTCTAAGGGCTTCCAAATATCATTTTGCCAATTCCACAAGAACTGTCTTAGCGAAAGGCTTCTTGAGGAGAAAGCTGTAACTCTGTGAGTTGATTTCACAGAACACAGAGAGGTTTCTCAGAAATCTTCTTTGTCTTTGTTATCGGAGGATATTTCCTTTGGCCCTATAGTCTTCAAAGGGATTCGAAATTTCTGTTCTCAGATTCCACAGAAATAAGGCTAGCAAAGAGATCCACGAAATACAGATGTTACCCTGTTCGATGAATTAACAGAACACTAAGCAGTTTCTCAGAAAGCTTCTTTCCAGATTTCATCTGAGGATATTTCCTTTTTCACCATAGCCCTCTAAGGGCTTCCAAATATCACTTTGCCAATTCCACAAGAACTGTCTTAGCGAAAGGCTTCTTGAGGGGAAAGCTGTAACTTTGTGAGATGATTTCACAGTTCACAAAGAAGTTTCTCAGAAATCTTCTTTCTCTTTGTTATCGGAAGATATTTTCTTAGGCACTATAGTCCTCAAGGGATCCGAAATATCTGTTCTCAGATTCCACAGAAATAAGGCTAACAAAGTGATCCAGGAAATACGGATGTAACTCTGTGAGATGAATTAACAGAACACTAAGCAATTTCTCAGAAAGCTTCTTTCCAGATTTCATCTGAGGATATTTCCTTTTTCACCATAGCCCTCCATGGGCTTCCAAATATCACTTTGCCAGTTCCATAGGAACCGTCTTAGTGAAAGGCTTTCTGAGGGGAAAGCTGTAACTCTGTGAGATGATTTCACAGAACACAAAGAAGTTTCTCAGAAAGCTTCTTTCTCTTTGTTATCGGAGGATATTTCTTTTGGCCCTATAGTCTTCAAAGGGATCCGAAATATCTGTTCTCAGATTGCGCAGAAATAAGGCTATCAAAGAGATCCACGAAATACAGATGTAACTCTGTGAATGGAAGTCACATATCACATAGCAGTTTCTCAGAAAGCTTCTTTTCAGATTTCAACTGAGGATATTTTCCTTTTCACCATAGCCCTCTATGGGCTTCCAAATATCACTTTGACAATTCCACAAGAAGTGTCTTAGTGATAGGCTTCTTGAGGGGAAAGCTGTAACTCTGTGAGATGATTTCACAGAACACAAAGAAGTTTCTCAGAAAGCTTCTCTCTTTGTAATCGGAGGATATTTCATTTGGCCCTGTAGTCTTCAAAGGGATCCGAAATATCTGTTCTCAGATTCCACAGAAATAAGGCTAGCAAAGAGATCCACGAAATAGAGATGTAAATCGGTGAGATGAATTAACAGAACACTCAGCAGTTTCTCAGAAAGCTTCTTTCCAGATTTCATCTGAGGATACTTCCTTTTTCACCATAGCCCTCTATGGTCTTCCAAATATCACTTTGCCAATTCCACAAGAACTGTCTTAGCGAAAGGCTTCTTGAGGAGAAAGCTGTAACTCTGTGAGATGACTTCACAGAACACAAAGAAGTTTCTCAGAAAGCTTCTTTCTCTTTGTTATGGGAGGATATTTCCTTTGGCCCTATAGTCTTCAAAGGGATCCGAAATATCTGTTCTCAGATTCCACAGAAATAAGGCTAGCAAAGAGATGCATGAAATACAGATGTAACTCTGGGAATGCAAGTCACATATCACATAGCAGTTTCTCAGAAAGCTTCTTTCCAGATTTCATCTGAGGATATTTCCTTTTTCACCGTAGCCCTCTATGGGCTTCCAAATATCACCTTGCCAATTCCAAAAGAACTGTCTTAGCGAAAGGCTTCTTGAGGAGAAAGCTGTAACTCTGTGAGATGACTTCACAGATCACAAAGAAGTTTCTCAGAAATCTTCTTTCTCTTTGTTATCGGAGGATATTACCTTTGGCCCTATAGTCTTGAAAGGGATCCGAAATATCTGTTCTCAGATTCCACAGAAATAAGTCTAGCAAAGAGATCCACGAAATACAGGCGTAACTCTCTGAGACGAATTAACAGAACACTAAGCAGTTTCCCAGAAAGCTTCTTTCCAGATTTCATCTGAGAATATTTCCTTTTCACCATAGCCCTCTATGGGCTTCCAAATATCACTTTGCCAATTCCACAAGAACTGTCTTAGCGAAAGCCTTCTTGAGGGGAAAGCTGTAACTCTGTGAGATGATGTCACAGAACTCAAAGAAGTTTCTCAAAAAGCTTCTTTCTCTTTGTTAACGGAGCATATTTCTTTTGGCCCTATACTCTTCAAAGGGATTCGAAATATCTGTTCTCAGATTCCACAGAAATAAGGCTAGCAAAGAGATCCACGAAATACAGATGTAACTCTGGGAATGGAAGTCACATATCACATAGCAGTTTCTCAGAAAGCTTCTTTTCAGATATCAACTGAGGATATTTTCTTTGTCACCATAGCCCTCTATGGGCTTCCAAATATCACTTTGCCAATTCCACAAGAACTGTCTTAGCGATAGGCTTCCTGAGGGGAAAGCTGTAACTCTGTGAGATGATTTCACAGAACACAAAGAAGTTTCTCAGAAACCTTCTTTCTCTTTGTTATCGGAGGATATTTCCTTTGGCCCTATAGTCTTCAAAGGGATCCGTAATATCTGTTCTCAGATTCCACAGAAATAATGCTAGCAAAGAGATCCACGAAATACAGATGTTACCCTGTTCGATGTATTAACAGAACACTAAGCAGTTTCTCAGAAAGCTTCTTTCTAGATTTCATCTGAGGATATTTCCTTTTTCACCATAGCCCTCTATGGGCTTCCAAATATCAGTTTGCCAATTCCACAAGAACTGTCTTAGCGAAAGGCTTCCTGAGGGGAAAGCTGTAACTCTGTGAGATGATTTCACAGAACACAAAGAAGTTTCTCAGAAAGCTTCTTTCTCTTTGTTATCGGAGGATATTTCCTTTGGCCCTATAGTCTTCAAAGGGATGCGAAATATCTGTTGTCAGATTCCACAGAAATAAGTCTAGCATAGAGATCCACCAAATACAGATGTAACTCTGTGAGTGGAAGTCACACATCACAGAGCAGTCTCTCAGAAAGATTCTTTCCAGATTTCATCTGAGGATATTTCCTTTTTCACCATAGCCCTCTAAGGGCTTCCAAATATCACTTTGCCAATTCCACAAGAACAGTCTTAGCGAAAGGCTTCTTGAGGAGAAAGCTGTAACTCTGTGAGTTGATTTCACAGAACACAGAGAGGTTTCTCAGAAATCTTCTTTCTCTTTGTTATCGGAGGATATTTCTTTTCCCCTATAGTCTTCAAAGGGATCCGAAATATCTGTTCTCAGATTCCACAGAAATAAGGCTAGCAAAGAGATCCACGAAATACAGATGTTACACTGTTCGATGAATTAACAGAACACTAAGCAGTTTCTCAGAAAGCTTCTTTCCAGATTTCATCTGAGTATATTTCCTTTTTCACCATAGCCCTCTATGGGCTTCCAAATATCAGTTTGCCAATTCCACAAGAACTGACTTACCGAAAGGCTTCTGGAGGGGAAAGCTGTAACTCTGTGAGATGATTTCACAGAACACAAAGAAGTTTCTCAAAAAGCTTCTCTCTCTTTGTTATCGGAGGATATTTCCTTTGACCCTATAGTCTTCAAAGGGATCCGAAATATCTGTTCTCAGATTCCACAGAAATAAGGCTAGCAAAGAGATCCACGAAATACAGAGGTAACTCTGTGAGAAGAATTAACAGAACACTGAGCAGTTCCTCAGAAATCTTCTTTCCAGGTTTCATGTGAGGATATTTCCTTTTTCACCATAGCCCTCTAAGGGCTTCCAAATATCACTTTGCCAATTCCACAAGAACTGTCTTAGCGAAAGCCTACTTGAGGGGAAAGCTGTAACTCTGTGAGATGATTTCACAAAACTCAAAGAAGTTTCTCAAAAAGCTTCTTTCTGTTTGTTATCGGAGGATATTTCGTTTGGCCCTATTGTCTTCAAAGGGATCCGAAATACCTGTTCTCAGATTCCACAGAAATAAGGCTAGCAATGAGATCCACGAAATACAGATGTAACTCTGGGAATGGAAGTCACATATCACATAGCAGTTTCTCAGAAAACTTCTTTCCAGATTTCATCTCAGGATATTTCCTTTTTCACCATAGCCCTCTAAGGGCTTCCAAATATCACTTTGCCAATTCCACAAAAACTGACTTAGCGAAAGGGTTCTTGAGGGGAAAGCTGTAAATCTGTGAGATGATTTCACAGAACACAAAGAAGTTTCTCAGAAAGCTTCTTTCTCTTTGTTATCGGAGGATATTTCCTTTGGCTCTATAGTCTTCAAAGGGATCCGAAATATCTGTTCTCACATTCCACAGAAATAAGGCTAGCAAAGAGATCCACGAAATACAGAAGTAACTCTGTGAGTGGAAGTCACACATCACAGAGCAGTGTCTCAGAAAGCTTCTTTCCAGATTTCATCTGAGGATATTTCCTTTTTCACCATAGCCCTCTAAGGGGTTCCAAATACCACTTTGCCAATTCCACAAGAACTGTCTTAGCGAAAGGCTTCTTGAGGAGAAAGCTGTAACTCTGTGAGTTGATTTCACAGAACACAGAGAGGTTTCTCAGAAATCTTCTTTCTCTTTGTTATCGGAGGATATTTCCTTTGGCCCTATAGTCTTCAAAGGGATCCGAAATATCTGTTCTCAGATTTCACAGATATAAGGGTAGCAAAGAGATCCACGAAATACAGATGTTACCCTGTTCGATGAATTAACAGAACACTAAGCAGTTTCTCAGAAAGCTTCTTTCCAGATTTCATGTGAGGATATTTCCTTTTTCACCATAGCCCTCTAAGGGCTTCCAAATATCACTTTGCCAATTCCACAAGAACTGTCTTAGCGAAAGGCTTCTTGAGGGGAAAGCTGTAACTCTGGGTGATGATTTCACAGAACACAAAGAAGTTTCTCAAATAGCTTCTTTCTCTTTGTTATCGGAGGATATTTCCTTTGGCCCTATAGTCTTCAAAGGGATCCGAAATATCTGTTCTCAGATTCCACAGAAATAAGGCTAGCAAAGAGATCCACGAAATACAGAGGTAACTCTGTGAGATGAATTAACAGAGCACTAAGCAGTTCCTCAGAAAGCTTCTTTCCAGGTTTCATGTGAGGATATTTCATTTTTCACCATAGCCCTCTAAGGGCTTCCAAATATCACTTTGCCAATTCCACAAGAACTGTCTTAGCGAAAGGCTTCTTGAGGGGAAAGCTGTAACTTTGTGAGATGATTTCACAGAACACAAAGAAGTTTCTCAGAAAGCTTCTTTCTCTTTGTTATCGGAGGATATTTCCTTAGGCACTATAGTCTTCAAAGGGATCCGAAGAATCTGTTCTCAGATTCCACAGAAATAAGGCTAGCAAAGAGATCCAGGAAATACAGATGTAACTCTGTGAGATGAATTAACAGAACACTAAGCAGTTTCTCAGAAAGTTTCTTTCCAGATTTCATCTGAGGATATTTCCTTTTCACCATAGCCCTCTATGGGCTTCCAAATATCACTTTGCGAATACCACAAGAACTGTCTTAGCGAAAGGCTTCTTGAGGGGAAAGCTGTAACACGGTGAGGTGATTTCCCAGAACACAAAGAAGTTTCTCAGAAAGTTTCTTTCTCTTTGTTATCGGAGGATATTTCGTTTGGCCCTATAGTCTTCAAAGGGATCCGAAATATCTGTTCTCAGATTCCACAGAAATAAGGCTAGCAAAGAGATCCACGAAATACAGATGTAACCCTGTGAGTGGAAGTCACATATCACATAGTAGTTTCTCAAAAAGGTTCTTTCCAGATTTCATCCGAGGATATTTCCTTTTTCACCATAGGCCTGTAGGGGCTTCAAATATCACGTTGCCAATTCCACAAGAACTGTCTTACTGAGAGGCTTCTTGAGGGGAAAGCTGTAACTCTGTGAGATGATTTCACAGAACACAAAGAAGTTTCTCAGAAAGCTTCTTTCTCTTTGTTATCGTAGGATATTTTCTTTGGCCCTATAGTCTTCAAAGGGATCCGAAACTTCTGTTCTCAGATTCCACAGAAATAAGGCTAGCAAAGAGATCCAAGAAATACAGATGTAACTCTGTGAATGGAAGTCACATATCACAGAGCAGTTTCTCAGAAAGCTTCTTTTCAGATTTCATCCGAGTATATTTCCTTTTTCACCATAGCCCTCTATGGGCTTCCCAATATCACTTTGCCAATTCCACAAGAACTGTCTTAGCGAAAGGCTTCCTGAGGGGAAAGCTGTAACTCTGTGAGATGATTTCACAGAACACAAAGAAGTTTCTCAGAAAGCTTCTTTCTCTTTGTTATCGGGGGATATTTCCTTTGGCCCTATAGTCTTCAAAGGGATCCGAAATATCTGTTCTCAGATTCCACAGAAATAAGGCTAGCAAAGAGATCCACGAAATATAGATGTAATTCTGTGAGATGAATTAAGAGAACACTAAGCAGTTTCTCAGAAAGCTTCTTTCCAGATTTCATCTGAGGATATTTCCTTTTTCACCATAGCCCTCTCTGGGCTTCCAAATATCAGTTTGCCAATTCCACAAGAACTGTCTTAGCGAAAGGCTTCTTGAGGGGAAAGCGGTAACTCTGTGAGATGATTTCACAGAACACAAAGAAGTTTCTCAAAAAGCTTCTTTCTCTTTGTTATCGGAGGACATTTCTTTTGTCCCTATAGTCTTCAAAGGGATCCGAAATATCTGTTCTCAGATTCCACAGAAATAAGGCTAGCAAAGCGATCCCGAAATACAGATGTAACTCTGTGAATGGAAGTCACATATCACAGAGCAGTTTCTCAGAAAGCTTCTTTCCAGATTTCATCTGAGGATATCTCCTTTTTCACCATAGCCCTCTATCGGCTTCCAAATATCACTTTGTCAATTCCACAAGAACTGTTTTACCGAATGGCTTCTTGAGGGGAAAGCTGTAACTCTGTGAGATGATTTCACAGAACTCAAAGAAGTTTCTCAGAAAGCTTCCTTCTCTTTGTTACCGGAGGATATTTCCTTTGGCCCTACAGTCTTCAAAGGGATCCGAAATATCTGTTTTCAGATTCCACAGAAATAAGGCTAGCAAAGAGATCCACGAAATACAGATGTTACCCTGTTCAATGAATTAACACAACACTAAGCAGTTTCTCAGAAAGCTTCTTTCCAGATTTCATCTGAGGATATTTCCTTTTTCACCGTAGCCCTCTATGGGCTTCCAAATAACAGTTTGCCAATTCCTCAAGAACTGTCTTAACGAAAGGTTTCTTGAGGGGAAAGCTGTAATTCTGTGAGATGATTTCACAGGACAGAAAGAAGTTTCTCAAAAAGCTTCTTTCTCTTTGTTATCGGAGGATATTTCCTTTGGCCCTATAGTCTTCAAAGGGATCCGAAATATCTGTTTTCAGATTCAACAGAAATAAGGCTAGCAAAAGAGATCCACGAAATACAGAGGTAACTCTGTGAGATGAATTAACAGAACACTAAGCAGTTCCTCAGAAAGCTTCTTTCCAGGTTTCATGTGAGGATATTTCCTTTTTCACCATAGCCCTCTAAGGGCTTCCAAATATAACTTTGCCAATTCCACAAGAACTGTCTTAGCGAAAGGCTTCTTGAGGAGAAAGCTGTAACTCTGTGAGATGATTTCACAGAACACAGAGAGGTTTCTCCGAAATCTTCTTTCTCTTTGTTATCGGAGGATATTTCCTATGTCGCTATAGTCTTCAAAGGGATCCGAAATATCTGTTCTCAGATTCCACAGAAATAAGGCTAGCAAACAGATCCAGGAAATACAGAGGTAACCCTCTGAGATGAATTAACAGAACACTAAGCAGTTTCTCAGAAAGCTTCTCTCCAGATTTCATGTGAGGATATTTCCTTTTTCACCATAACCCTCTATGGGCTTCCAAATATCACTTTGCCAATTCCACAAGAACTGTCTTAGCGAAAGGCTTCTTGAGGGGAAAGCGGTAACTCTGTGAGATGATTTCACAGAACACAAAGAAGTTTCTCAGAAAGCTTCTTTCTCTTTGTTATCAGAGGATATTTCCTTTGGCCCTATAGTCTTTAAAGGGATCCGAAATATCTGTTCTCAGATTCCACAGAAATAAGGCTAGCAAAGAGATCCACGAAATACAGATTTAACTCTGTGAGTAGAAGTCACACATCACAGAGCAGTTTCTCAGAAAGCTTCTTTCCACATTTCATCTGAGGATATTTCCTTTTTCACCATAGCCCTCTATGGGCTTCCAAATATCACTTTGCCAATTCCACAAGAACTGTCTTAGCGAAAGGCTTCTTGAGGAGAAAGCTGTAACTCTGTGAGTTGATTTCACAGAACACAGAGAGGTTTCTCAGAAATCTTCTTTCTCTTTGTTATCGGAGGATATTTCCTTTGGCCCTATAGTCTTCAAAGGGATCCGAAATATCTGTTCTCAGATTCCACAGAAATAAGGCTAGCAAAGAGATCCACGAAATACAGATGTTACCCTGTTCGATGAATTAACAGAACACTAAGCAGTTTCTCAGAAAGCTTCTTTCCAGATTTCATCTGAGGATATTTCCTTTTTCACCACAGCCCTCTATGGGCTTCCAAATATCACTTTCCCAATTCCACAAGAACTGTCTTAGCGAAAGGCTTCCTGAGGGGAAAGCTGTAACTCTGTGAGATGATTACACAGAACACGAAGAAGTTTCTGAAAAAGCTTCTTTCTCTTTGTTATCGGAGGATATTTCCTTTGGCCCTATAGTCTCCAAAGGGATCCGAAATATCCATTCTCAGATTCCACAGAAATAAGGGTAGCAAAGAGATCTACGAAATACAGATGTAAATCTGTGAGATGAATTAACGGAACACTCAGCAGTTTCTCAGAAAGCTTCTATCCAGATTTCATCTGAGGATATTTCCTTTTTCACAATAGCCCTCTATGGGCTTCCAAATATCACTTTGCCAATTCCACAAGAACTGTCTTAGTGAAAGGCTTCCTGAGGGGAAAGCTGTAACTCTGTGAGATGATTTCACAGAACACAAAGAAGTTTCTCAAAAAGCTTCTTTCTCTTTGTTATCGGAGGATATTTCCTTTGGCCCTATAGTCTTCAAAGGGATCCGAAATATCTGTTCTCAGATTCCACAGAAATAAGGCTAGCAAAGAGATCCACGAAATACAGAGGTAACTCTGTGAGATGAATTAACAGAGCACTAAGCAGTTCCTCAGAAAGCTTCTTTCCAGGTTTCATGTGAGGATATTTCATTTTTCACCATAGACCTCTAGGGGCTTCCAAATATCACTTTGCCAATTCCACAAGAACTGTCTTAGCGAAAGGCTTCTTGAGGGGAAAGCTGTAACTTTGTGAGATGATTTCACAGAACACAAAGAAGTTTCTCGGAAAGCTTCTTTCTCTTTGTTATCGGAGGATATTTCCTTAGGCACTATAGTCTTCGAAGGGATCCGAAGTATCTGTTCTCAGATTCCACAGAAATAAGGCTAGGAAAGAGATCCAGGAAATACAGATGTAACTCTGTGAGATGAATTAACAGAACACTAAGCAGTTTCTCAGAATGCTTCTTTCCAGATTTCATCTGAGGATATTTCCTTTTCACCATAGCCCTCTATGGGCTTCCAAATATCACTTTGCGAATACCACAAGAACTGTCTTAGCGAAAGGCTTCTTGAGGGGAAAGCTGTAACACGGTGAGGTGATTTCCCAGAACACAAAGAAGTTTCTCAGAAAGTTTCTTTCTCTTTGTTATCGGAGGATATTTCGTTTGGCCCTATAGTCTTCAATGGGATCCGAAATATCTGCTCTCAGATTCCACAGAAATAAGGCTAGCAAAGAGATCCACGAAATACAGATGTAACCCTGTGAGTGGAAGTCACATATCACATAGCAGTTTCTCAGAAAGGTTCTTTCCAGATTTCATCCGAGGATATTTCCTTTTTCACCATAGGCCTCTATGGGCTTCCAAATATCACGTTGCCAATTCCACAAGAACTGTCTTACCGAGAGGCTTCTTGAGGGGAAAGCTGTAACTCTGTGAGATGATTTCACAGAACACAAAGAACTTTCTCAGAAAGCTTCTGTCTCTTTGTTATCGGAGGATATTTCGTTTGGCCCTATAGTCTTCAAAGGGATCCGAAATATCTGTTCTCAGATTCCACAGAAATAAGGCTAACAAAGAGATCCATGAAATACAGATGTAACTCTGTGAATGGAAGTCACATATCACAGAGCAGTTTCTCAGAAAGCTTCTTTCCAGATTTCATCTGAGGATATTTCCTTTTTCACCATAGCCCTCTAGGGGCTTCCTAATATCACTTTGCCAATTCCACAAGAACTGTCTTAGCGAAAGGCTTCCTGAGGGGAAAGCTGTAACTCTGTGAGATGATTTCACAGAACACAAAGAAGTTTCTCAGAAAGCTTCTTTCTCTTTGTTATCGGGGGATATTTCCTTTGGCCCTATAGTCTTCAAAGGGATCCGAAATATCTGTTCTCAGATTCCACAGAAATAAGGCTAGCAAAGAGATCCACGAAATATAGATGTAATTCTGTGAGATGAATTAAGAAAACACTAAGCAGTTTCTCAGAAAGCTTCTTTCCAGATTTCATGTGAGGATATTTCCTTTTTCACCATAGCCCTCTCTGGGCTTCCAAATATCAGTTTGCCAATTCCACAAGAACTGTCTTAGCGAAAGGCTTCTTGAGGGGAAAGCGGTAACTCTGTGAGATGATTTCACAGAACACAAAGAAGTTTCTCAAAAAGCTTCTTTCTCTTTGTTATCGGAGGACATTTCTTTTGTCCCTATAGTCTTCAAAGGGATCCGAAATATCTGTTCTCAGATTCCATAGAAATAAGGCTAGCAAAGCGATCCACGAAATACAGATGTAACTCTGTGAATGGAAGTCACATATCACAGAGCAGTTTCTCAGAAAGCTTCTTTCCAGATTTCATCTGAGGATATCTCCTTTTTCACCATAGCCCTCTATCGGCTTCCAAATATCACTTTGTCAATTCCACAAGAACTGTTTTACCGAATGGCTTCTTGAGGGGAAAGCTGTAACTCTGTGAGATGATTTCACAGAACTCAAAGAAGTTTCTCAGAAAGCTTCCTTCTCTTTGTTATCGGAGGATATTTCCTTTGGCCCTACAGTCTTCAAAGGGATCCGAAATATCTGTTTTCAGATTCCACAGAAATAAGGCTAGCAAAGAGATCCACGAAATACAGATGTTACCCTGCTCGATGAATTAACACAACACTAAGCAGTTTCTCAGAAAGCTTCTTTCCAGATTTCATCTGAGGATATTTCCTTTTTCACCGTAGCCCTCTATGGGCTTCCAAATAACAGTTTGCCAATTCCTCAAGAACTGTCTTAACGAAAGGTTTCTTGAGGGGAAAGCTGTAATTCTGTGAGATGATTTCACAGGACAGAAAGAAGTTTCTCAAAAAGCTTCTTTCTCTTTGTTATCGGAGGATATTTCCTTTGGCCCTATAGTCTTCAAAGGGATCCGAAATATCTGTTTTCAGATTCAACAGAAATAAGGCTAGCAAAAGAGATCCACGAAATACAGAGGTAACTCTGTGAGATGAATTAACAGAACACTAAGCAGTTCCTCAGAAAGCTTCTTTCCAGGTTTCATGTGAGGATATTTCCTTTTTCACCATAGCCCTCTAAGGGCTTCCAAATATAACTTTGCCAATTCCACAAGAACTGTCTTAGCGAAAGGCTTCTTGAGGAGAAAGCTGTAACTCTGTGAGATGATTTCACAGAACACAGAGAGGTTTCTCAGAAATCTTCTTTCTCTTTGTTATCGGAGGATATTTCCTATGTCGCTATAGTCTTCAAAGGGATCCGAAATATCTGTTCTCAGATTCCACAGAAATAAGGCTAGCAAACAGATCCACGAAATACAGAGGTAACCCTCTGAGATGAATTAACAGAACACTAAGCAGTTTCTCAGAAAGCTTCTTTCCAGATTTCATGTGAGGATATTTCCTTTTTCACCATAACCCTCTATGGGCTTCCAAATATCACTTTGCCAATTCCACAAGAACTGTCTTAGCGAAAGGCTTCTTGAGGGGAAAGCGGTAACTCTGTGAGATGATTTCACAGAACACAAAGAAGTTTCTCAGAAAGCTTCTTTCTCTTTGTTATCAGAGGATATTTCCTTTGGCCCTATAGTCTTTAAAGGGATCCGAAATATCTGTTCTCAGATTCCACAGAAATAAGGCTAGCAAAGAGATCCACGAAATACAGATTTAACTCTGTGAGTAGAAGTCACACATCACAGAGCAGTTTCTCAGAAAGCTTCTTTCCACATTTCATCTGAGGATATTTCCTTTTTCACCATAGCCCTCTATGGGCTTCCAAATATCACTTTGCCAATTCCACAAGAACTGTCTTAGCGAAAGGCTTCTTGAGGAGAAAGCTGTAACTCTGGGAGTTGATTTCACAGAACACAGAGAGGTTTCTCAGAAATCTTCTTTCTCTTTGTTATCGGAGGATATTTCCTTTGGCCCTATAGTCTTCAAAGGGATCCGAAATATCTGTTCTCAGATTCCACAGAAATAAGGCTTGCAAAGAGATCCACGAAATATAGATGTAATTCTGTGAGATGAATTAAGAGAACACTAAGCACTTTCTCAGAAAGCTTCTTTCCAGATTTCATCTGAGGATATTTCCTTTTTCACCATAGCCCTCTATGGGCTTCCAAATATCACTTTGCCAATTCCACAAAAACTGTCTTAGCGAAAGGCTTCCTGAGGGGAAAGCTGTAACTCTGTGAGATGATTTCACAGAACACAAAGAAGTTTCTGAAAAAGCTTCTTTCTCTTTGTTATCGGAGGATATTTCTTTTGGCTCTATAGTCTCCAAATGGATCCGAAATATCCTTTCTCAGATTCCATAGAAATAAGGCTAGCAAAGAGATCTACGAAATACAGATGTAAATCTGTGAGATGAATTAACAGAACACTCAGCAGTTTCTCAGAAAGCTTCTTTCCAGATTCCATCTGAGGATATTTCCTTTTTCACCATAGACCTCTATGGGCTTCCAAATATCAGTTTGCCAGTTCCACAAGAACTGTCTTAGCGAAAGGCTTCTTGAGGGGAAAGCGGTAACTCTGTGAGATGATTTCACAGAACACAAAGAAGTTTCTCAAAAAGCTTCTTTCTCTTTGTTATCGGAGGATATTTCTTTTGTCCCTATAGTCTTCAAAGGGATCCGAAATATCTGTTCTCAGATTCCACAGAAATAAGGCTAGCAAAGAGATCCACGAAATACAGATGTAACTCTGTGAATGGAAGTCACATATCACAGAGCAGTTTCTCAGAAAGCTTCTTTCCAGATTTCATCTGAGGATATTTCCTTTTTCACCATAGCCCTCTATCGGCTTCCAAATATCACTTTGCCAATTCCACAAGAACTGTTTTACCGAAAGGCTTCTTGAGGGGAAAGCTGTAACTCTGTGAGATGATTTCACAGAACTCAAAGAAGTTTCTCAGAAAGCTTCCTTCTCTTTGTTATCGGAGGATATTTCCTTTGGCCCTATAGTCTTCAAAGGGATCCGAAATATCTGTTCTCAGATTCCACAGAAATAAGGCTAACAAAGAGATCCATGAAATACAGATGTAAAACTGTCAATGGAAGTCACATATCACAGAGCAGTTTCTCAGAAAGCTTCTTTCCAGATTTCATCTGAGGATATTTCCTTTTTCACCATAGCCCTCTCTGGGCTTCCAAATATCAGTTTGCCAATTCCACAAGAACTGTCTTAGCGAAAGGCTTCCTGAGGGGAAAGCTGTAACTCTGTGAGATGATTTCACAGAACACAAAGAAGTTTCTCAGAAAGCTTCTTTCTCTTTGTTATCGGGGGATATTTCCTTTGGCCCTATAGTCTTCAAAGGGATCCGAAATATCTGTTCTCAGATTCCACAGAAATAAGGCTAGCAAAGAGATCCACGAAATATAGATGTAATTCTGTGAGATGAATTAAGAGAACACTAAGCAGTTTCTCAGAAAGCTTCTTTCCAGATTTCATCTGAGGATATTTCCTTTTTCACCATAGCCCTCTATGGGCATCCAAATATCACTTTGCCAATTCCACAAAAACTGTCTTAGCGAAAGGCTTCCTGAGGGGAAAGCTGTAACTCTGTGAGATGATTTCACAGAACACAAAGAAGTTTCTGAAAAAGCTTCTTTCTCTTTGTTATCGGAGGATATTTCCTTTAGCTCTATAGTCTCCAAAGGGATCCGAAATATCCTTTCTCAGATTCCATAGAAATAAGGCTAGCAAAGAGATCTACGAAATACAGATGTAAATCTGTGAGATGAATTAACAGAACACTCAGCAGTTTCTCAGAAAGCTTCTTTCCAGATTCCATCTGAGGATATTTCCTTTATTCACCATAGACCTCTATGGGCTTCCAAATATCAGTTTGCCAATTCCACAAGAACTGTCTTAGCGAAAGGCTTCTTGAGGGGAAAGCGGTAACTCTGTGAGATGATTTCACAGAACACAAAGAAGTTTCTCAAAAAGCTTCTTTCTCTTTGTTATCGGAGGATATTTCTTTTGTCCCTATAGTCTTCAAAGGGATCCGAAATATCTGTTCTCAGATTCCACAGAAATAAGGCTAGCAAAGAGATCCACGAAATACAGATGTAACTCTGTGAATGGAAGTCACATATCACAGAGCAGTTTCTCAGAAAGCTTCTTTCCAGATTTCATCTGAGGATATTTCCTTTTTCACCATAGCCCTCTATCGGCTTCCAAATATCACTTTGCCAATTCCACAAAAACTGTCTTAGCGAAAGGCTACTTGAGGGGAAAGCTGTAACTCTGTGAGATGATTTCACAGAACTCAAAGAAGTTTCTCAGAAAGCTTCCTTCTCTTTGTTATCGGAGGATATTTCCTTTGGCCCTATAGTCTTCAAAGGGATCCGAAATATCTGTTTTCAGATTCCACAGAAATAAGGCTAGCAAAGAGATTCACGAAATACAGATGTTACCCTGTTCGATGAATTAACACAACACTAAGCAGTTTCTCAGAAAGCTTCTTTCCAGATTTCATCTGAGGATATTTCCTTTTTCACCATAGCCCTCTATGGGCTTCCAAATATCAGTTTGCCAATTCCACAAGAACTGTCTTAACGAAAGGCTTCTTGAGGGGAAAGCTGTAATTCTGTGAGATGATTTCACAGGACAGAAAGAAGTTTCTCTAAAAGCTTCTTTCTCTTTGTTATCGGAGGATATTTCCTTTGGCCCTATAGTCTTCAAAGGGATCCGAAATATCTGTTTTCAGATTCCACAGAAATAAGGCTAGCAAAAGAGATCCACGAAATACAGAGGTAACTTTGTGAGATGAATTAACAGAACAGTAAGCACTTCCTCAGAAAGCTTCTTTCCAGGTTTCATGTGAGGATATTTCCTTTTTCACCATAGCCCTCTAAGGGCTTCCAAATATAACTTTGCCAATTCCACAAGAACTGTCTTAGCGAAAGGCTTCTTGAGGAGAAAGCTGTAACTCTGTGAGTTGATTTCACAGAACACAGAGAGATTTCTCAGAAATCTTCTTTCTCTTTGTTATCGGAGGATATTTCCTATGTCCCTATAGTCTTCAAAGGGATCCGAAATATCTGTTCTCAGATTCCACAGAAATAAGGCTAGCAAACAGATCCACGAAATACAGAGGTAACCCTCTGAGATGAATTAACAGAACACTAAGCAGTTTCTCAGAAAGCTTCTTTCCAGATTTCATCTGAGGATATTTCCTTTTTCACCATAGCCCTCTATGGGCTTCCAAATATCACTTTGCCAATTCCACAAGAACTGTCTTAGCGAAAGGCTTCTTGAGGGGAAAGCGGTAACTCTGTGAGATGATTTCACAGAACACAAAGAAGTTTCTCAGAAAGCTTCTTTCTCTTTGTTATCAGATGATATTTCCTTTGGCCCTATAGTCTTTAAAGGGATGCGAAATATCTGTTCTCAGATTCCACAGAAATAAGGCTAGCAAAGAGATCCACGAAATACAGATTTAACTCTGTGAGTAGAAGTCACACATCACAGAGCAGTTTCTCAGAAAGCTTCTTTCCAGATTTCATCTGAGGATCTTTCCTTTTTCACCATAGCCCTCTATCGGCTTCCAAATATCACTTTGCCAATTCCACAAGAACTGTCTTAGCGAAAGGCTTCTTGAGGAGAAAGCTGTAACTCTGTGAGTTGATTTCACAGAACACAGAGAGGTTTCTCAGAAATCTTCTCTCTCTTTGTTATCGGAGGATATTTCCTTTGGCCCTATAGTCTTCAAAGGGATCCGAAATATCTGTTCTCAGATTCCACAGAAATAAGGCTAGCAAAGAGATCCACGAAATACAGATGTTACCCTGTTCGATGAATTAACAGAACACTAAGCAGTTTCTCAGAAAGCTTCTTTCCAGATTTCATCTGAGGATATTTCCTTTTTCACCATAGCCCTCTATGGGCTTCCTAATATCAGTTTCCAAATTCCACAAGAACTGTCTTAGCGAAAGGCTTCCTGAGGGGAAAGCTGTAACTCTGTGATATGATTACACAGAACACGAAGAAGTTTCTGAAAAAGCTTCTTTCTCTTTGTTATCGGAGGATATTTCCCTTGGCCCTATAGTCTACAAAGGGATCCGAAATATCCATTCTCAGATTCCACAGAAATAAGGGTATCAAAGAGATCTACGAAATACAGATGTAAATCTGTGAGATGAATTAACAGAACACTCAGCAGTTTCTCAGAAAGCTTCTATCCAGATTTCATCTGAGGATATTTCCTTTTTCACAATAGCCCTCTATGGGCTTCCAAATATCACTTTGCCAATTCCACAAGAACTGTCTTAGTGAAAGGCTTTCTGAGGGGAAAGCTGTAACTCTGTGATATGATTTCACAGAACACAAAGAAGTTTCTCAAAAAGCTTCTTTCTCTTTGTTATCGGAGGATATTTCCTTTGGCCCTATAGTCTTCAAAGGGATCCGAAATATCTGTTCTCAGATTCCACAGAAATAAGGCTAGCAAAGAGATCAAGGAAATACAGAGGTAACTCTGTGAGATGAATTAACAGAGCACTAAGCAGTTCCTCAGAAAGCTTCTTTCCAGGTTTCATGTGAGGATATTTCATTTTTCACCATAGACCTCTAGGGGCTTCCAAATATCACTTTGCCAATTCCACAAGAACCGTCTTAGCGAAAGGCTTCTTGAGGGGAAAGCTGTAAATTTGTGAGATGATTTCACAGAACACAAAGAAGTTTCTCAGAAAGCTTCTTTCTCCTTGTTATCGGAGGATATTTCCTTAGGCACTATAGTCTTCAAAGGGATCCGAAGTATCTGTTCTCAGATTCCACAGAAATAAGGCTAGCAAAGAGATCCAGGAAATACAGATGTAACTCTGTGAGATGAATTAACAGAACACTAAGCAGTTTCTCAGAAAGCTTCTTCCAGATTTCCTCTGAGGATATTTCCTTTTCACCATAGCCCTCTATGGGCTTCCAAATATCACTTTGCGAATACCACAAGAACTGTCTTAGCGAAAGGCTTCTTGAGGGGAAAGCTATAACACGGTGAGGTGATTTCCCAGAACACAAAGAAGTTTCTCAGAAAGTTTCTTTCTCTTTGTTATCGGAGGATATTTCGTTTGGCCCTATAGTCTTCAAAGGGATCCGAAATATCTGTTCTCAGATTCCACAGAAATAAGGCTAGCAAAGAGATCCACGAAATACAGATGTAACCCTGTGAGTGGAAGTCACATATCACACAGCAGTTTCTCAGAAAGGTTCTTTCCAGATTTCATCCGAGGATATTTCCTTTTTCACCATAGGCCTCTATGGGCTTCCGAATATCACTTTGCCAATTCCACAAGAACTGTCTTACCGAGAGGCTTCTTGAGGGGAAAGCTGTAACTCTGTGAGATGATTTCACAGAACACAAAGAAGTTTCTCAGAAAGCTTCTGTCTCTTTGTTATCGGAGGATATTTCGTTTGGCCCTACAGTCTTCAAAGGGATCCGAAATATCTGTTCTCAGATTCCACAGAAATAAGGCTAACAAAGAGATCCATGAAATACAGATGTAACTCTGTGAATGGAAGTCACATATCACAGAGCAGTTTCTCAGAAAGCTTCTTTCCAGATTTCATCTGAGGATATTTCCTTTTTCACCATAGCCCTCTATGGGCTTCCAAATATCACTTTGCCAATTCCACAAGAACTGTCTTAGCGAAAGGCTTCCTGAGGGGATAGCTGTAACTCTGTGAGATGATTTCACAGAACACAAAGAAGTTTCTCAGAAAGCTTCTTTCTCTTTGTTATCGGGGGATATTTCCTTAGGCCCTATAGTCTTCAAAGGGATCCGAAATATCTGTTCTCAGATTCCACAGAAATAAGGCTAGCAAAGAGATCCACGAAATATAGATGTAATTCTGTGAGATGAATTAAGAGAACACTAAGCAGTTTCTCAGAAAGCTTCTTTCCAGATTTCATCTGAGGATATTTCCTTTTTCACCATGGCCCTCTATGGGCTTCCAAATATCACTTTGCCAATTCCACAAAAACTGTCTTAGCGAAAGGCTTCCTGAGGGGAAAGCTGTAACTCTGTGAGATGATTTCACAGAACACAGAGAGGATTCTCAGAAATCTTCTTTCTCTTTGTTATCGGAGGATATTTCCTATGTCCCTATAGTCTTCAAAGGGATCCGAAATATCTGTTCTCAGATTCCACAGAAATAAGGCTAGCAAACAGATCCACGAAATACAGAGGTAAGCCTCTGAGATGAATTAACAGAACACTAAGCAGTTTCTCAGAAAGCTTCTTTCCAGATTTCATCTGAGGATATTTCCTTTTTCACCATAGCCCTCTAAGGGCTTCCAAATATAACTTTGCCATTTCCACAAGAACTGTCTTAGCGAAAGGCTTCTTGAGGAGAAAGCTGTAACTCTGTGAGTTGATTTCACAGAACACAGAGAGGATTCTCAGAAATCTTCTTTCTCTTTGTTATCGGAGGATATTTCCTATGTCCCTATAGTCTTCAAAGGGATCCGAAATATCTGTTCTCAGATTCCACAGAAATAAGGCTAGCAAACAGATCCACGAAATACAGAGGTAAGCCTCTGAGATGAATTAACAGAACACTAAGCAGTTTCTCAGAAAGCTTCTTTCCAGATTTCATCTGAGAATATTTCCTTTTTCACCATAGCCCTCTATGGGCTTCCAAATATCACTTTGCCAATTCCACAAGAACTGTCTTAGCGAAAGGCTTCTTGAGGGGAAAGCGGTAACTCTGTGAGATGATTTCACAGAACACAAAGAAGTTTCTCAGAAAGCTTCTTTCTCTTTGTTATCAGAGGATATTTCCTTTGGCCCTATAGTCTTCAAAGGGATCCGAAATATCTGTTCTCAGATTCCACAGAAATAAGGCTAGCAAAGAGATCCACGAAATACAGATTTAACTCTGTGAGTAGAAGTCACACATCACAGAGCAGTTTCTCAGAAAGATTCTTTCCAGATTTCATCTGAGGATATTTCCTTTTTCACCATAGCCCTCTATGGGCTTCCAAATATCACTTTGCCAATTCCACAAGAACTGTCTTACCGAGAGGCTTCTTGAGGGGAAAGCTGTAACTCTGTGAGATGATTTCACAGAACACAAAGAACTTTCTCAGAAAGCTTCTGTCTCTTTGTTATCGGAGGATATTTCGTTTGGCCCTATAGTCTTCAAAGGGATCCGAAATATCTGTTCTCAGATTCCACAGAAATAAGGCTAACAAAGAGATCCATGAAATACAGATGTAACTCTGTGAATGGAAGTCACATATCACAGAGCAGTTTCTCAGAAAGCTTCTTTCCAGATTTCATCTGAGGATATTTCCTTTTTCACCATAGCCCTCTAGGGGCTTCCTAATATCACTTTGCCAATTCCACAAGAACTGTCTTAGCGAAAGGCTTCCTGAGGGGAAAGCTGTAACTCTGTGAGATGATTTCACAGAACACAAAGAAGTTTCTCAGAAAGCTTCTTTCTCTTTGTTATCGGGGGATATTTCCTTTGGCCCTATAGTCTTCAAAGGGATCCGAAATATCTGTTCTCAGATTCCACAGAAATAAGGCTTGCAAAGAGATCCACGAAATATACATGTAATTCTGTGAGATGAATTAAGAGAACACTAAGCACTTTCTCAGAAAGCTTCTTTCCAGATTTCATCTGAGGATATTTCCTTTTTCACCATAGCCCTCTATGGGCTTCCAAATATCACTTTGCCAATTCCACAAAAACTGTCTTAGCGAAAGGCTTCCTGAGGGGAAAGCTGTAACTCTGTGAGATGATTTCACAGAACACAAAGAAGTTTCTGAAAAAGCTTCTTTCTCTTTGTTATCGGAGGATATTTCTTTTGGCTCTATAGTCTCCAAATGGATCCGAAATATCCTTTCTCAGATTCCATAGAAATAAGGCTAGCAAAGAGATCTACGAAATACAGATGTAAATCTGTGAGATGAATTAACAGAACACTCAGCAGTTTCTCAGAAAGCTTCTTTCCAGATTCCATCTGAGGATATTTCCTTTTTCACCATAGACCTCTATGGGCTTCCAAATATCAGTTTGCCAGTTCCACAAGAACTGTCTTAGCGAAAGGCTTCTTGAGGGGAAAGCGGTAACTCTGTGAGATGATTTCACAGAACACAAAGAAGTTTCTCAAAAAGCTTCTTTCTCTTTGTTATCGGAGGATATTTCTTTTGTCCCTATAGTCTTCAAAGGGATCCGAAATATCTGTGTTCAGATTCCACAGAAATAAGGCTAGCAAAGAGATCCACGAAATACAGATGTAACTCTGTGAATGGAAGTCACATATCACAGAGCAGTTTCTCAGAAAGCTTCTTTCCAGATTTCATCTGAGGATATTTCCTTTTTCACCATAGCCCTCTATCGGCTTCCAAATATCACTTTGCCAATTCCACAAGAACTGTCTTAGCGAAAGGCTACTTGAGGGGAAAGCTGTAACTCTGTGAGATGATTTCACAGAACTCAAAGAAGTTTCTCAGAAAGCTTCCTTCTCTTTGTTATCGGAGGATATTTCCTTTGGCCCTATAGTCTTCAAAGGGATCCGAAATATCTGTTTTCAGATTCCACAGAAATAAGGCTAGCAAAGAGATTCACGAAATACAGATGTTACCCTGTTCGATGAATTAACACAACACTAAGCAGTTTCTCAGAAAGCTTCTTTCCAGATTTCATCTGAGGATATTTCCTTTTTCACCATAGCCCTCTAAGGGCTTCCAAATATCAGCTTGCCAATTCCACAAGAACTGTCTTAACGAAAGGCTTCTTGAGGGGAAAGCTGTAATTCTGTGAGATGATTTCACAGGACAGAAAGAAGTTTCTCAAAAAGCTTCTTTCTCTTTGTTATCGGAGGATATTTCCTTTGGCCCTATAGTCTTCAAAGGGATCCGAAATATCTGTTTTCAGATTCCACAGAAATAAGGCTAGCAAAAGAGATCCACGAAATACAGAGGTAACTCTGTGAGATGAATTAACAGAACACTAAGCAGTTCCTCAGAAAGCTTCTTTCCAGGTTTCATGTGAGGATATTTCCTTTTTCACCATAGCCCTCTAAGGGCTTCCAAATATAACTTTGCCAATTCCACAAGAACTGTCTTAGCGAAAGGCTTCTTGAGGAGAAAGCTGTAACTCTGTGAGTTGATTTCACAGAACACAGAGAGGATTCTCAGAAATCTTCTTTCTCTTTGTTATCGGAGGATATTTCCTATGTCCCTATAGTCTTCAAAGGGATCCGAAATATCTGTTCTCAGATTCCACAGAAATAAGGCTAGCAAACAGATCCACGAAATACAGAGGTAAGCCTCTGAGATGAATTAACAGAACACTAAGCAGTTTCTCAGAAAGCTTCTTTCCAGATTTCATCTGAGAATATTTCCTTTTTCACAATAGCCCTCTATGGGCTTCCAAATATCACTTTGCCAATTCCACAAGAACTGTCTTAGCGAAAGGCTTCTTGAGGGGAAAGCGGTAACTCTGTGAGATGATTTCACAGAACACAAAGAAGTTTCTCAGAAAGCTTCTTTCTCTTTGTTATCAGAGGATATTTCCTTTGGCCCTATAGTCTTCAAAGGGATCCGAAATATCTGTTCTCAGATTCCACAGAAATAAGGCTAGCAAAGAGATCCACGAAATACAGATTTAACTCTGTGAGTAGAAGTCACACATCACAGAGCAGTTTCTCAGAAAGATTCTTTCCAGATTTCATCTGAGGATATTTCCTTTTTCACCATAGCCCTCTATGGGCTTCCAAATATCACTTTGCCAATTCCACAAGAACTGTCTTAGCGAAAGGCTTCTTGAGGGGAAAGCTGTAACTCTGTGAGTTGATTTCACAGAACACAGAGAGGTTTCTCAGAAATCTTCTCTCTCTTTGTTGTCGGAGGATATTTCCTTTGGCCCTATAGTCTTCAAAGGGATCCGAAATATCTGTTCTCAGATTCCACAGAAATAAGGCTAGCAAAGAGATCCACGAAATACAGATGTTACCCTGTTCGATGAATTAACAGAACACTAAGCAGTTTCTCAGAAAGCTTCTTTCCAGATTTCATCTGAGGATATTTCCTTTTTCACCATAGCCCTCTATGGGCTTCCAAATATCACTTTCCCAATTCCACAAGAACTGTCTTAGCGAAAGGCTTCCTGAGGGGAAAGCTGTAACTCTGTGAGATGATTACACAGAACACGAAGAAGTTTCTGAAAAAGCTTCTTTCTCCTTGTTATCGGAGGATATTTCCTTTGGCCCTATAGTCTACAAAGGGATCCGAAATATCCATTCTCAGATTCCACAGAAATAAGGGTAGCAAAGAGATCTACGAAATACAGATGTAAATCTGTGAGATGAATTAACAGAACACTCAGCAGTTTCTCAGAAAGCTTCTATCCAGATTTCATCTGAGGATATTTCCTTTTTCACAATAGCCCTCTATGGGCTTCCAAATATCACTTTGCCAATTCCACAAGAACTGTCTTAGTGAAAGGCTTTCTGAGGGGAAAGCTGTAACTCTGTGAGATGATTTCACAGAACACAAAGAAGTTTCTCAAAAAGCTTCTTTCTCTTTGTTATCGGAGGATATTTCCTTTGGCCCTATAGTCTTCAAAGGGATCCGAAATATCTGTTCTCAGATTCACCAGAAATAAGGCTAGCAAAGAGATCAAGGAAATACAGAGGTAACTCTGTGAGATGAATTAACAGAGCACTAAGCAGTTCCTCAGAAAGCTTCTTTCCAGGTTTCATGTGAGGATATTTCATTTTTCACCATAGACCTCTAGGGGCTTCCAAATATCACTTTGCCAATTCCACAAGAACTGTCTTAGCGAAAGGCTTCTTCAGGGCAAAGCTGTAACTTTGTGAGATGATTTCACAGAACACAAAGAAGTTTCTCAGAAAGCTTCTTTCTCTTTGTTATCGGAGGATATTTCCTTAGGCACTATAGTCTTCAAAGGGATCCGAAGTATCTGTTCTCAGATTCCACAGAAATAAGGCTAGCAAAGAGATCCACGAAATACAGATGTAACCCTGTGAGTGGAAGTCACATATCACACAGCAGTTTCTCAGAAAGGTTCTTTCCAGATTTCATCCGAGGATATTTCCTTTTTCACCATAGGCCTCTATGGGCTTCCGAATATCACTTTGCCAATTCCACAAGAACTGTCTTACCGAGAGGCTTCTTGAGGGGAAAGCTGTAACTCTGTGAGATGATTTCACAGAACACAAAGAAGTTTCTCAGAAAGCTTCTGTCTCTTTGTTATCGGAGGATATTTCGTTTGGCCCTACAGTCTTCAAAGGGATCCGAAATATCTGTTCTCAGATTCCACAGAAATAAGGCTAACAAAGAGATCCATGAAATACAGATGTAACTCTGTGAATGGAAGTCACATATCACAGAGCAGTTTCTCAGAAAGCTTCTTTCCAGATTTCATCTGAGGATATTTCCTTTTTCACCATAGCCCTCTATGGGCTTCCAAATATCACTTTGCCAATTCCACAAGAACTGTCTTAGCGAAAGGCTTCCTGAGGGGATAGCTGTAACTCTGTGAGATGATTTCACAGAACACAAAGAAGTTTCTCAGAAAGCTTCTTTCTCTTTGTTATCGGGGGATATTTCCTTTGGCCCTATAGTCTTCAAAGGGATCCGAAATATCTGTTCTCAGATTCCACAGAAATAAGGCTAGCAAAGAGATCCACGAAATATAGATGTAATTCTGTGAGATGAATTAAGAGAACACTAAGCAGTTTCTCAGAAAGCTTCTTTCCAGATTTCATCTGAGGATATTTCCTTTTTCACCATGGCCCTCTCTGGGCTTCCAAATATCACTTTGCCAATTTCACAAAAACTGTCTTAGCGAAAGGCTTCCTGAGGGGAAAGCTGTAACTCTGTGAGATGATTTCACAGAACACAAAGAAGTTTCTGAAAAAGCTTCTTTCTCTTTGTTATCGGAGGATATTTCCTTTGGCTCTATAGTCTCCAAAGGGATCAGAAATATCCTTTCTCAGATTCCATAGAAATAAGGCTAGAAAAAGATCTACGAAATACAGATGTAAATCTGTGAGATGAATTAACAGAACACTCAGCAGTTTCTCAGAAAGCTTCTTTCCAGATTCCATCTGAGGATATTTCCTTTTTCACCATAGCCCTCTATGGGCTTCCAAATATCAGTTTGCCCATTCCACAAGAACTGTCTTAGCGAAAGGCTTCTTGAGGGGAAAGCGGTAACTCTGTGAGATGATTTCACAGAACACAAAGAAGTTTCTCAAAAAGCTTCTTTCTCTTTGTTATCGGAGGATATTTCTTTTGTCCCTATAGTCTTCAAAGGGATCCGAAATATCTGTTCTCAGATTCCACAGAAATAAGGCTAGCAAAGAGATCCACGAAATACAGATGTAACTCTGTGAATGGAAGTCACATATCACAGAGCAGTTTCTCAGAAAGCTTCTTTCCAGATTTCATCTGAGGATATTTCCTTTTTCACCATAGCCCTCTATCGGCTTCCAAATATCACTTTGCCAATTCCACAAGAACTGTCTTTGCGAAAGGCTACTTGAGGGGAAAGCTGTAACTCTGTGAGATGATTTCACAGAACTCAAAGAAGTTTCTCAGAAAGTTTCCTTCTCTTTGTTATCGGAGGATATTTCCTTTGGCCCTATAGTCTTCAAAGGGATCCGAAATATCTGTTTTCAGATTCCACATAAATAAGGCTAGCAAAGAGATTCACGAAATACAGATGTTACCCTGTTCGATGAATTAACACAACACTAAGCAGTTTCTCAGAAAGCTTCTTTCCAGATTTCATCTGAGGATATTTCCTTTTTCACCATAGCCCTCTAAGGGCTTCCAAATATCAGCTTGCCAATTCCACAAGAACTGTCTTAACGAAAGGCTTCTTGAGGGGAAAGCTGTAATTCTGTGAGATGATTTCACAGGACAGAAAGAAGTTTCTCAAAAAGCTTCTTTCTCTTTGTTATCGGAGGATATTTCCTTTGGCCCTATAGTCTTCAAAGGGATCCGAAATATCTGTTTTCAGATTCCACAGAAATAAGGCTAGCAAAAGAGATCCACGAAATACAGAGGTAACTCTGTGAGATGAATTAACAGAACACTAAGCAGTTCCTCAGAAAGCTTCTTTCCAGGTTTCATGTGAGGATATTTCCTTTTTCACCATAGCCCTCTAAGGGCTTCCAAATATAACTTTGCCAATTCCACAAGAACTGTCTTAGCGAAAGGCTTCTTGAGGAGAAAGCTGTAACTCTGTGAGTTGATTTCACAGAACACAGAGAGGATTCTCAGAAATCTTCTTTCTCTTTGTTATCGGAGGATATTTCCTATGTCCCTATAGTCTTCAAAGGGATCCGAAATATCTGTTCTCAGATTCCACAGAAATAAGGCTAGCAAACAGATCCACGAAATACAGAGGTAAGCCTCTGAGATGAATTAACAGAACACTAAGCAGTTTCTCAGAAAGCTTCTTTCCAGATTTCATCTGAGAATATTTCCTTTTTCACCATAGCCCTCTATGGGCTTCCAAATATCACTTTGCCAATTCCACAAGAACTGTCTTAGCGAAAGGCTTCTTGAGGGGAAAGCGGTAACTCTGTGAGATGATTTCACAGAACACAAAGAAGTTTCTCAGAAAGCTTCTTTCTCTTTGTTATCAGAGGATATTTCCTTTGGCCCTATAGTCTTCAAAGGGATCCGAAATATCTGTTCTCAGATTCCACAGAAATAAGGCTAGCAAAGAGATCCACGAAATACAGATTTAACTCTGTGAGTAGAAGTCACACATCACAGAGCAGTTTCTCAGAAAGCTTCTTTCCAGATTTCATCTGAGGATATTTCCTTTTTCACCATAGCCCTCTATGGGCTTCCAAATATCACTTTGCCAATTCCACAAGAACTGTCTTAGCGAAAGGCTTCTTGAGGGGAAAGCTGTAACTCTGTGAGTTGATTTCACAGAACACAGAGAGGTTTCTCAGAAATCTTCTCTCTCTTTGTTGTCGGAGGATATTTCCTTTGGCCCTATAGTCTTCAAAGGGATCCGAAATATCTGTTCTCAGATTCCACAGAAATAAGGCTAGCAAAGAGATCCACGAAATACAGATGTTACCCTGTTCGATGAATTAACAGAACACTAAGCAGTTTCTCAGAAAGCTTCTTTCCAGATTTCATCTGAGGATATTTCCTTTTTCACCATAGCCCTCTATGGGCTTCCAAATATCACTTTCCCAATTCCACAAGAACTGTCTTAGCGAAAGGCTTCCTGAGGGGAAAGCTGTAACTCTGTGAGATGATTACACAGAACACGAAGAAGTTTCTGAAAAAGCTTCTTTCTCCTTGTTATCGGAGGATATTTCCTTTGGCCCTATAGTCTACAAAGGGATCCGAAATATCCATTCTCAGATTCCACAGAAATAAGGGTAGCAAAGAGATCTACGAAATACAGATGTAAATCTGTGAGATGAATTAACAGAACACTCAGCAGTTTCTCAGAAAGCTTCTATCCAGATTTCATCTGAGGATATTTCCTTTTTCACAATAGCCCTCTATGGGCTTCCAAATATCACTTTGCCAATTCCACAAGAACTGTCTTAGTGAAAGGCTTTCTGAGGGGAAAGCTGTAACTCTGTGAGATGATTTCACAGAACACAAAGAAGTTTCTCAAAAAGCTTCTTTCTCTTTGTTATCGGAGGATATTTCCTTTGGCCCTATAGTCTTCAAAGGGATCCGAAATATCTGTTCTCAGATTCACCAGAAATAAGGCTAGCAAAGAGATCAAGGAAATACAGAGGTAACTCTGTGAGATGAATTAACAGAGCACTAAGCAGTTCCTCAGAAAGCTTCTTTCCAGGTTTCATGTGAGGATATTTCATTTTTCACCATAGACCTCTAGGGGCTTCCAAATATCACTTTGCCAATTCCACAAGAACTGTCTTAGCGAAAGGCTTCTTGAGGGCAAAGCTGTAACTTTGTGAGATGATTTCACAGAACACAAAGAAGTTTCTCAGAAAGCTTCTTTCTCTTTGTTATCGGAGGATATTTCCTTAGGCACTATAGTCTTCAAAGGGATCCGAAGTATCTGTTCTCAGATTCCACAGAAATAAGGCTAGCAAAGAGATCCAGGAAATACAGATGTAACTCTGTGAGATGAATTAACAGAACACTAAGCAGTTTCTCAGAAAGCTTCTTTCCAGATTTCATCTGAGGATATTTCCTTTTCAACATAGCCCTCTATGGGCTTCCAAATATCACTTTGCGAATACCAAAAGAACTGTCTTAGCGAAAGGCTTCTTGAGGGGAAAGCTGTAACAGGGTGAGGTGATTTCCCAGAACACAAAGGAGTTTCTCAGAAAGTTTCTTTCTCTTTGTTATCGGAGAATATTTCGTTTGGCCCTATAGTCTTCAAAGGGATCCGAAATATCTGTTCTCAGATTCCACAGAAATAAGGTTAGCAAAGAGATCCACGAAATACAGATGTAACCCTGTGAGTGGAAGTCACATATCACATAGCAGTTTCTCAGAAAGGTTCTTTCCAGATTTCATCCGAGGATATTTCCTTTTTCACCATAGGCCTCTATGGGCTTCCAAATATCACGTTGCCAATTCCACAAGAACTGTCTTACCGAGAGGCTTCTTGAGGGGAAAGCTGTAACTCTGTGAGATGATTTCACAGAACACAAAGAAGTTTCTCAGAAAGCTTCTGTCTCTTTGTTATCGGAGGATATTTCGTTTGGCCCTACAGTCTTCAAAGGGATCCGAAATATCTGTTCTCACATTCCACAGAAATAAGGCTAACAAAGAGATCCACGAAATACAGATGTAACTCTGTGAGATGAATTAACAGAACACTAAGCAGTTTCTCAGAAAGCTTCTTTCCAGATTTCATCTGAGGATATTTCCTTTTTCACCATAGCCCTCTATGGGCTTCCAAATATCACTTTGCCAATTCCACAAGAACTGTCTTAGCGAAAGGATTCCTGGGGGGAAAGCTGTAAGTTTGTGAGATGATTTCACTGAACAGAAAGAAGTTTCTGAATACGCTACTTTCTCTTTGTTATCGGAGGATATTTCGTTTTGCCCTATACTCTCCAAAGGAATCCGAAATATCTGTTCTCAGATTCCACAGAAATAAGGCTAGCAAAGAGATCTACGAAATACAGATGTAACTCTGTGAGATGAATTAACAGAACACTCAGCAGTTTCTCAGAAAGCTTCTTTCCAGATTTCATCTGAGGATATATCCTTTTTCACCATAGCCCTCTATGGGCTTCCAAATATCACTTTGCCAATTCCACAAGAACTGTCTTAGCGAAAGCCTTGTTGAGGGGAAAGCTGTAACTCTGTGAGATGATTTCAAAGAACTCAAAGAAGTTTCTCAAAAAGCTTCTTTCTCTTTGTTATCAGAGGATATTTCTTTTGGCCCTATAGTCTTCAAAGGGATCCAAAATATCTGTTCTCAGATTCCGCAGAAATAAGGCTAGCAAAGTGATCCACGAAATACAGATGTAACTCTGGGAATGGAAATCACATATCAAATAGCAGTTTCTCAGAAAGCTTCTTTCCAGATTTCATTTGAGGATATTTCCTTTTTCACCATAGCCCTCTATGGGCTTCCAAATATCACTTTGCCAATTCCACAAGAACTGTCTTAGCGAAAGGCTTCCTGAGGGGAAAGCTGTAACTCTGTGAGATGATTTCACAAAACACAAAGAAGTTTCTCAGAAAGCTTCTTTCTCTTTGTTATCGGGGGATATTTCCTTTGGCCCTATAGTCTTCAAAGGGATCCGAAATATCTGTTCTCAGATTCCACAGAAATAAGGCTAGCAAAGAGATCCACGAAATACAGATGTAATTCTGTGAGATGAATTAACAGAACACTAAGCAGTTTCTCAGAAATCTTCTTTCCAGATTTCATCTGAGGATATTTCCTTTTTCACCATGGCCCTCTATGGGCTTCCAAATATCACTTTGCCAATTCCACAAAAACTGTCTTATCGAAAGGCTTCCTGAGGGGAAAGCGGTAACTCTGTGAGATGATTTCACAGAACACAAAGAAGTTTCTGAAAAAGCTTCTTTCTCTTTGTTATCGGAGGATATTTCCTTTGTCTATATAGTCTCCAAAGGGATCCGAAATATCCTTTCTCAGATTCCACAGAAATAAGGCTAGCAAAGAGATCTACGAAATACAGATGTAAATCTGTGAGATGAATTAACAGAACACTCAGCAGTTTCTCAGAAAGCTTCTTTCCAGATTCCATCTGAGGATATTTCCTTTTTCACCATAGCCCTCTATGGGCTTCCAAATATCAGTTTGCCAATTCCAAAAGAACTGTCTTAACGAAAGGCTTCTTGAGGGGAAAGCGGTAACTCTGTGAGATGATTTCACAGAACACAAAGAAGTTTCTCAAAAAGCTTCTTTCTCTTTGTTATCGGAGGATATTTCTTTTGTCCCTATAGTCTTCAAAGGGATCCGAAATATCTGTTCTCAGATTCCACAGAAATAAGGCTAGCAAAGAGATCCACGAAATACAGATGTAACTCTGAGAATGGAAGTCACATATCACATAGCAGTTTCTCAGAAAGCTTCTTTCCAGATTTCATCTGAGGATATTTCCTTTTTCACCATAGCCCTCTATGGGCTTCCAATATCACTTTGCCAATTCCACAGAACTGTCTTAGCGAAAGGCTTCTTGAGGAGAAAGCTGTAACTCTGTGAGATGACTTCACAGAACACAAAGAAGTTTCTCAGAAAGCTTCTTTCTCTTTGTTATCGGAGGATATTTCCTTTGGCCCTATAGTCTTCAATGGGATCCGAAATATCTCTTCTGAGATTCAAGAGAAATAATGCTAGCAAAGAGATCCACGAAATACAGAGTAACTCTCTAGGATGAATTAACAGAACACTAAGCAGTTTCTCCGAAAGCTTCTTTCCAGATTTCATCTGAGGATATTTCCTTTTCACCATAGCCCTCTATGGGCTTCCAAATATCACTTTGCCAATTCCACAAGAACTGTCTTAGCGAAAGCCTTCTTGAGGGGAAAGGTGTAACTCTGTGAGATGATTTCACAGAAATCAAAGAAGTTTCTCAAAAAGCTTCTTTCTCTTCGTTATCGGAGGATATTTCTTTTGGCCCTATAGTCTTCGAAGGGACCCGAAATATCTGTTCTCAGATTCCACAGAAATAAGGCTAGCAAAGAGATCCACGAAATGCAGATGTAACTCTGGGAATGGAAGTAACATATCACATAGCAGTTTCTCAGAAATCTTCTTTCCAGATTTCATCTGAGGATATTTCCTTTTTCACCATAGCCCTCTATGGGCTTCCAAATATCACTTTGCCAATTCCACAAGAACTGTCTTAGCGAAAGGCTTCTTGAGGGGAAAGCTGTAAATCTGTGATATGATTTCACAGAACAGAAAGAAGTTTCTCAGAAAGCTTCTTTCTCTTTCTTATCAGAGGATATTTCCTTTGGCCCTATAGTCTTCAAAGGGATCCGAAATATCTGTTCTCAGATTCCATAGAAATAAGGCTAGCAAAGAGATCCACGAAATACAGATGTAACTCTGTGAGTGGAAGTCACACATCACAGACTAGTTTCTCAGAAAGCTTCTTTCCAGATTTCATCTGAGGATATTTCCTTTTTCACCATAGCCCTCTATGGGCTTCCAAATATCACTTTGCCAATTCCACAAGGACTGTCTTACAGAGAGGCTTCTTGAGGGGAAAGCTGTAACTCTGTGAGACGATTTCACAGAACACAAAGAAGTTTCTCAGAAAGCTACTTTCTCTTTTTTATCGGAGGATATTTCCTTTGGCCTTTAGTCTTCAAAGGGATCCGAAAATTCTGTTCTCAGATTCCACAGAAATAAGGCTAGCAAAGAGATCCACGAAATACAGATGTAACTCTGTGAGATGAATTAACAGAACACTAAGCAGTATCTCAGAAAGCTTCTTTCCAGATTTCATCTGAGGATATTTCCTTTTTCACAATAGCCCTCTTTGGGCTTCCAAATATCACTTTGCCAATTCCACACGAACTGTCTTAGTGAAGGCCTTCTTGAGGGGAAATCTGTAACTCTTTGAGATGATTTCACAGAACAGAAAGAAGTTTCTCAGAAAGCTTCTTTCTCTTTGTTATCGGAGGATATTTCTTTTGGCCCTATAGTCTTCAAAGGGATCCGAAATATCTGTTCTCAGATTCCACAGAAATATGGCTAGCAAAGAGATCCATGAAATACAGATGTAACTCTGAGAATGGAAGTCACATATCACAGAGCAGTTTCTCAGAAAGCTTCTTTCCAGATTTCATCTGAGGATATTTCCTTTTTCACCATAGCCCTCTATGGGCTTCCAAATATCACTTTGCCAATTCCACAAGAGCTGTCTTAGCGAACATCTTCTTCAGGGGAAAGCTGTAACTCTGTGAGATGATTTCACAGAACACAAAGAAGTTTCTCAGAAAGCTTCTTTCTTTTTGTTATCGGAGGATATTTCCTTTGGCCCTATAGTCTTCAAAGGGATCCGAATTATCTGTTCTCAGATTCCACAGAAAAAAGGGTAGCAAGGAGATCCACGAAATACAGACGTAACTCTCTGAGATGAATTAACAGAACGCTAAGCCGTTTCTCAGAAAGCTTCTTTCCAGATTTCATCTGAGGATATTTCCTTTTCACCGTAGCCCTCTATGGGCTTCCAAATATCACTTTGCCAATTCCACAAGAACTGAATTAGCGAAAGGCTTCTTGAGGGGAAAGCTGTAACTCGGTGAGATGATTTCACAGAACACAAAGAAGTTCCTCAGAAAGTTTCTTTCTCTTTGTTATCGGAGGATATTTCGTTTGGCCCTATTGTCTTCAAAGGGATCCGAAATATCTGTTCTCAGATTCCACAGAAATAAGGCTAGCAAAGAGATCCACGAAATACAGATGTAACTCTGTGAGATGAATTAACAGAACACTCAGCAGTTTCTCAGAAAGCTTCTTTCCAGATTTCATCTGAGGATATTTCCTTTTTCACCATAGCCCTCTAAGGGCTTCCAAATATAACTTTGCCAATTCCACAAGAACTGTCTTAGTGAAAGGCTTCTTGAGGGGAAAGCTGTAACTCTGTGAGTTGATTTCACAGAACACAGAGAGGTTTCTCAGAAATCTTCTTTCTCTTTGTTATCGGAGGATATTTCCTTTGTCCCTATAGTCTTCAAAGGGATCCGAAATATCTGTTCTCAGATTCCACAGAAATAAGGCTAGCAAACAGATCCACGAAATACAGAGGTAACTCTCTGAGATGAATTAACAGAACACTAAGCAGTTTCTCAGAAAGCTTCTTTCCAGATTTCATCTGAGTATATTTCCTTTTTCACCGTAGCCCTCTATGGGCTTCCAAATATCACTTTGCCAATTCCACAAGAACTGTCTTAGCGAAAGGCTTCTTGAGGGGAAAGCGGTAACTCTGTGAGATGATTTCACAGAACACAAAGAAGTTTCTCAGAAAGCTTCTTTCTCTTTGTTATCAGAGGATATTTCCTTTGGCCCTATAGTCTTTAAAGGGATCCGAAATATCTGTTCTCAGATTCCACAGAAATAAGGCTAGCAAAGAGATCCACGAAATACAGATTTAACTCTGTGAGTAGAAGTCACACATCACAGAGCAGTTTCTCAGAAAGCTTCTTTCCAGATTTCATCTGACGATATTTCCTTTTTCACCATAGCCCTCTATGGGCTTCCAAATATCACTTTGCCAATTCCACAAGAACTGTCTTTGCGAAAGGCTTCTTGAGGAGAAAGCTGTATCTCTGTGAGTTGATTTCACAGAACACAGAGAGGTTTCTCAGAAATCTTCTTTCTCTTTGTTACCGGGGGATATTTCCTTTGGCCCTATAGTCTTCAAAGGGATCCGAAATATCTGTTCTCAGATTCCACAGAAATAAGGCTAGCAAAGAGATCCACGAAATACAGATATTACCCTGTTCGATGAATTAACAGAACACTAAGCAGTTTCTCAGAAAGCTTCTTTCCAGATTTCATCTGAGGATATTTCCTTTTTCACCATAGCCCTCTATGGGCTTCCAAATATCACTTTCCCAATTCCACAAGAACTGTCTTAGCGAAAGGCTTCCTGAGGGGAAAGCTGTAACTCTGTGAGATGATTACACAGAACACAAAGAAGTTTCTGAAAAAGCTTCTTTCTCTTTGTTATCGGAGGATATTTCCTTTGGCCCTATAGTCTCCAAAGGGATCCGAAATATCCATTCTCAGATTCCACAGAAATAAGGGTAGCAAGAGATCTACGAAATACAGATGTAAATCTGTGAGATGAATTAACAGAACACTCAGCAGTTTCTCAGAAAGCTTCTATCCAGATTGTATCTGAGTATATTTCCTTTTTCACAATAGCCCTCTATGGGCTTCCAAATATCACTTTGCCAATTCCACAAGAACTGTCTTAGTGAAAGTCTTCCTGAGGGGAAAGCTGTAACTCTGTGAGATGATTTCACAGAACACAAAGAAGTTTCTCAAAAATCTTCTTTCTCTTTGTTATCGGAGGATATTTCTTTTGGCCCTATAGTCTTCAAAGGGATCCGAAATATCTGTTCTCAGATTCCACAGAAATAAGGCTAGCAAAGAGATCCACGAAATACAGATGTAACTCTGTGAATGGAAGTCACATATCACATAGCAGTTTCTCAGAAATCTTCTTTTCAGATTTCATCTGAGGATATTTCCTTTTTCACCATAGCCCTCTATGGGCTTCCAAATATCACGTTGCCAATTCCACAAGAACTGTCTTATCGAAAGGCTCCTTGAGGGGAAAGCTGTAACTCTGTGAGATGATTTCACAGAACACACAGAGGTTTCTCAGAAATCTTTTTTCTCTTTTATCGGAGGATACTTCCTTTGGCCCTATAGTCTTCAAAGGGATCCGAAATATCTGTTCTCAGATTCCACAGAAATAAGGCTAGCAAAGAGATACATGAAATACAGATGTTACTCTGTGAGATGAATTAACAGAACACTAAGCAGTTCCTCAGAAAGCTTCTTTCCAGATTTCATCTGAGGATATTTCCTTTTTCACCATAGCCCTCTAAGGGCTTCCAAATATCACTTTACCAATTCCACAAGAACTGTCTTAGCGAAAGGCTTCTTGAGGGGAAAGCTGTAACTCTGTGAGATGATTTCACAGAACACAAAGAACTTTCTGAAAAAACTTCTTTCTCTTTATTATCGGAGGATATTTCCTTTGGCCCTATAGTCTCCAAAGGGATCCGAAATATCTGTTCTCAGATTCCACAGAAATAAGGCTAGCAAAGAGATCCACGAAATACAGATGTAACTCTGTGATATGAGTTAACAGAACACTAAGCAGTGTCTCAGAAAGCTTCTTTCCAGATTTCATCTGACGATATTTCCTTTTTCGTCATAGACCTCTATGGGTTTCCAAATATCACTTTGCCAATTCCACAAGAACTGACTTAGTGAAAGCCATCTTGAGGGGAAAGCTGTAACTCTCTCAGATGATTTCACAGAACACAAAGACGTTTCTCAGAAAGCTTCTTTCTCTTTGTTATCGGAGGATATTTTTTTTGGCCCTATAGTCTTCAAAGGGATCCGAAATATCTGTTCTCAGATTCTACAGAAATAAGGCTAGCAAAGAGATCCATGAAATGCAAATGTAACACTGTGAATGGAAGTCACATATCACAGAGCAGTTTCTCAGAAAGCTTCTTTCCAGATTTCATCTGAGGATATTTCCATTTTCACCATAGCCCTCTATGGGCTTCCAAATATCACTTTGCCAATTCCACAAGAACTGTCTTAGCGAAAGGCTTCTTGAGGGAAAGCTGTAACTCTGTGAGATGATTTCAGAGAACACAAAGAAGTTTCTCAGAAAGCTTCTTTCTTTTTGTTATCGGAGGATATTTCCTTTGGCCCTATAGTCTTCAAAGGGATCCGAATTATCTGTTCTCAGATTCCACAGAAAAAAGGCTAGCAAGGAGATCCACGAAATACAGACGTAACTCTCTGAGATGAATTAACAGAACGCTAAGCCGTTTCTCAGAAAGCTTCTTTCCAGATTTCATCTGAGGATATTTCCTTTTCACCGTAGCCCTCTATGGGCTTCCAAATATCACTTTGCCAATTCCACAAGAACTGAATTAGCGAAAGGCTTCTTGAGGGGAAAGCTGTAACTCGGTGATATGATTTCACAGAACACAAAGAAGTTCCTCAGAAAGTTTCTTTCTCTTTGTTATCGGAGGATATTTCGTTTGGCCCTATTGTCTTCAAAGGGATCCGAAATATCTGTTCTCAGATTCCACAGAAATAAGGCTAGCAAAGAGATCCACGAAATACAGATGTAACTCTGTGAGACGAATTAACAGAACACTCAGCAGTTTCTCAGAAAGCTTCTTTCCAGATTTCATCTGAGGATATTTCCTTTTTCACCATAGCCCTCTAAGGGCTTCCAAATATAACTTTGCCAATTCCACAAGAACTGTCTTAGCGAAAGGCTTCTTGAGGGGAAAGCTGTAACTCTGTGAGTTGATTTCACAGAACACAGAGAGGTTTCTCAGAAATCTTCTTTCGATTTGTTATCGGAGGATATTTCCTTTGTCCCTATAGTCTTCAAAGGGATCCGAAATATCTGTTCTCAGATTCCACAGAAATAAGGCTAGCAAACAGATCCACGAAATACAGAGGTAACTCTCTGAGATGAATTAACAGAACACTAAGCAGTTTCTCAGAAAGCTTCTTTCCAGATTTCATCTGAGGATATTTCCTTTTTCACCGTAGCCCTCTATGGGCTTCCAAATATCACTTTGCCAATTCCACAAGAACTGTCTTAGCGAAAGGCTTCTTGAGGGGAAAGCGGTAACTCTGTGAGATGATTTCACAGAACACAAAGAAGTTTCTCAGAAAGCTTCTTTCTCTTTGTTATCAGAGGATATTTCCTTTGGCCCTATAGTCTTTAAAGGGATCCGAAATATCTGTTCTCAGATTCCACAGAAATAAGGCTAGCAAAGAGATCCACGAAATACAGATTTAACTCTGTGAGTAGAAGTCACACATCACAGGGCAGTTTCTCAGAAAGCTTCTTATCAGATTTCATCTGACGATATTTCCTTTTTCACCATAGCCCTCTATGGGCTTCCAAATATCACTTTGCCAATTCCACAAGAACTGTCTTTGCGAAAGGCTTCTTGAGGAGAAAGCTGTATCTCTGTGAGTTGATTTCACAGAACACAGAGAGGTTTCTCAGAAATCTTCTTTCTCTTTGTTACCGGGGGATATTTCCTTTGGCCCTATAGTCTTCAAAGGGATCCGAAATATCTGTTCTCAGATTCCACAGAAATAAGGCTAGCAAAGAGATCCACGAAATACAGATATTACCCTGTTCGATGAATTAACAGAACACTAAGCAGTTTCTCAGAAAGCTTCTTTCCAGATTTCATCTGAGGATATTTCCTTTTTCACCATAGCCCTCTATGGGCTTCCAAATATCACTTTCCCAATTCCACAAGAACTGTCTTAGCGAAAGGCTTCCTGAGGGGAAAGCTGTAACTCTGTGAGATGATTACACAGAACACAAAGAAGTTTCTGAAAAAGCTTCTTTCTCTTTGTTATCGGAGGATATTTCCTTTGGCCCTATAGTCTCCAAAGGGATCCGAAATATCCATTCTCAGATTCCACAGAAATAAGGGTAGCAAAGAGATCTACGAAATACAGATGTAAATCTGTGAGATGAATTAACAGAACACTCAGCAGTTTCTCAGAAAGCTTCTATCCAGATTGTATCTGAGGATATTTCCTTTTTCACAATAGCCCTCTATGGGCTTCCAAATATCACTTTGCCAATTCCACAAGAACTGTCTTAGTGAAAGTCTTCCTGAGGGGAAAGCTGTAACTCTGTGAGATGATTTCACAGAACACAAAGAAGTTTCTCAAAAATCTTCTTCCTCTTTGTTATCGGAGGATATTTCTTTTGGCCCTATAGTCTTAAAAGGGATCCGAAATATCTGTTCTCAGATTCCACAGAAATAAGGCTAGCAAAGAGATCCACGAAATACAGATGTAACTCTGTGAATGGAAGTCACATATCACATAGCAGTTTCTCAGAAATCTTCTTTTCAGATTTCATCTGAGGATATTTCCTTTTTCACCATAGTCCTCTATGGGCTTCCAAATATCACGTTGCCAATTCCACAAGAACTGTCTTATCGAAAGGCTTCTTGAGGGGAAAGCTGTAACTCTGTGAGATGATTTCACAGAACACACAGAGGTTTCTCAGAAATCTTTTTTCTCTTTTATCGGAGGATACTTCCTTTGGCCCTATAGTCTTCAAAGGGATCCGAAATATCTGTTCTCAGATTCCACAGAAATAAGGCTAGCAAAGAGATACATGAAATACAGATGTTACTCTGTGAGATGAATTAACAGAACACTAAGCAGTTCCTCAGAAAGCTTCTTTCCAGATTTCATCTGAGGATATTTCCTTTTTCACCATAGCCCTCTAAGGGCTTCCAAATATCACTTTACCACTTCCAGAAGAACTGTCTTAGCGAAAGGCTTCTTGAGGGGAAAGCTGTAACTCTGTGAGATGATTTCACAGAACACAAAGAACTTTCTGAAAAAACTTCTTTCTCTTTATTATCGGAGGATATTTCCTTTGGCCCTATAGTCTCCAAAGGGATCCGAAATATCTGTTCTCAGATTCCACAGAAATAAGGCTAGCAAAGAGATCCACGAAATACAGATGTAACTCTGTGATATGAGTTAACAGAACACTAAGCAGTTCCTCAGAAAGCTTCTTTCCAGATTTCATCTGAGGATATTTCCGTTTTCACTATAGCCCTCTATGGGCTTCCAAATATCACTTTGCCAATTCCACAAGAACTGTCTTAGCGAAAGGCTTCTTGAGGGGAAAGCTGTAACTCGGTGAGATGATTTCACAGAACACAAAGAAGTTTCTCAGAAAGCTTCTTTCTCTTTGTTATCAGAGGATATTTCCTTTGGCCCTATAGTCTTTAAAGGGATCCGAAATATCCGTTCTCAGATTCCACAGAAATAAGGCTAGCAAAGAGATCCACGAAATACAGATTTAACACTGTGAGTAGAAGTCACACATCACAGAGCAGTTTTTCAGAAAGCTTATTTCCAGATTTCATCTGAGGATATTTCCTTTTTCACCATAGCCCTCTATGGGCTTCCAAATATCACTTTGCTAATTCCACAAGAACTGTCTTAGCGAAAGGTTTCATGAGGAGAAGATGTAACTCTGTGAGTTGATTTCACAGAACACAGAGAGGTTTCTCAGAAATCTTCTTTCTCTTTGTTATGGGAGGAAATTTCCTTTGGCCCTATAGTCTTCAAAGGGATCCGAAATATCTGTTCTCAGATTCCACAGAAATAAGGCTAGCAAAGAGATCCACGAAATACAGACGTTACCCTGTTCGATGAATTAACAGAACACTAAGCAGTTTCTCAGAAAGCTTCTTTCCAGATTTCATCTGAGGATATTTCCTTTTTCACCATAGCCCTCTATGGGCTTCCAAATATCAGTTTGCCAATTCCACAAGAATTGTCTTAGCGAAAGGCTTCTTGAGGGGAAAGCTGTAACTCTGTGAGATGATTTCACAGAACACAAAGAAGTTTCTCAAAAAGCTTCTTTCTCTTTGTTATCGGAGGATATTTCCTTTGGCCCTATAGTCTTCAAAGGGATCCGAAATATCTGTTCTCAGATTCCACAGAAAAAAGGCTAGCAAAGAAATCCACGAAATACAGAGGTAACCCTGTGAGATGAATTAACAGAACACTAAACAGTTCCTCAGAAAGCTTCTTTCCATGTTTCATGTGAGGATATTTCCTTTTTCACCGTAGCCCTCTATGGGCTTCCAAATATCACTTTGCCAATTCCACAAGAACTGTCTTAGCGAAAGGCTACTTGAGGGGAAAGCTGTAACTTTGTGAGATGATTTCACAGAACACAAAGAAGTTTCTCAGAAAGCTTCTTTCTCTTTGTTATCGGAGGGTATTTCCTTAGGCACTATAGTCTTCAAAGGGATCCGAAATATCTGTTCTCAGATTTCACAGAAATAAGGCTAGCAAACAGATCCAGGAAATACAGATGTAACTCTGTGAGATGAATTAACAGAACACTCAGCAGTTTTCCAGAAAGCTTCTTTCCAGATTTCATCTGAGGATATTTCCTTTTTCACCATATCCCTCGATGGGCTTCCAAATATCACTTTGCTAATTCCTCAAGAACTGTCTTAGCGAAAGGCTTCTTGAGGGGATAGCTGTAACTCTGTGAGATGATTTCACAGAACACAAAGAAGTTTCTCAGAAAGCTTCTTTCTCTTTGTTATTAGAGGATGTTTCCTTTGGCCCTAGAGTCTCCAAAGGGATCCGAAATATCTGTTCTCAGATTCCACAGAAATAAGGCTAGCAAAGACATCCACGAAATACAGATGTAAATCTGTGAGATGAATTAACAGAACACTAAGCAGTTTCTCAGAAAGCTTCTTTCCAGATTTCATCTGAGGATATTTTCTTTTTCACCATAGCCCTCTATGGGCTTCCAAATATCACTTTGCCAATTCCACAAGAACTGTCTTAGGGAAAGGATTCCTGGGGGGAAAGCTGTAAGTTTGTGAGATGATTTCACTGAACAGAAAGAAGTTTCTGAATACGCTTCTTTCTCTTTGTTATCGGAGGATAATTCCTTTTGCCCTATAGTCTCCAAAGGAATCCGAAATATCTGTTTTCAGATTCCACAGAAATAAGGCTAGCAAAGAGATCTACGAAATACAGATGTAACTCTGTGAGATGAATTAACAGAACACTAAGTAGTTTCTCAGAAAGCTTCTTTCCAGATTTCATCCGAGGATATTTCCTTTTTCACAATAGCCCTCTTTGGGCTTCCAAATATCACTTTGCCAATTCCACAAGAACTGTCTTAGTGAAGGCCTTCTTGAGGGGAAAGCTGTAACTCTTTGAGATGATTTCACAGAACACAAAGAAGTTTCTCAGAAAGCTTCTTTCTCTTTGTTATCGGAGGATATTTCTTTTGGCCCTATAGTCTTCAAAGGGATCCGAAATATCTGTTCTCAGATTCCACAGAAATAAGGCTAGCAAAGAGATCCATGAAATACAGATGTAACTCCGTGAATGGAAGTCACATATCACAGAGCAGTTTCTCAGAAAGCTTCTTTCCAGATTTCATCTGAGGATATTTCCTTTTTCATCATAGCCCTCTACGGGCTTCCAAATATCACTTTGCCAGTTCCACAAGAGCTGTCTTAGCGAACGGCTTCTTCAGGGGAAAGCTGTAACTCTGTGAGATGATTTCACAGAACACAAAGAAGTTTCTCAGAAAGCTTCTTTCTTTTTGTTATCGGAGGATATTTCCTTTGGCCCTATAGTCTTCAAAGGGATCCGAATTATCTGTTCTCAGATTCCACAGAAAAAAGGGTAGCAAGGAGATCCACGAAATACAGACGTAACTCTCTGAGATGAATTAACAGAACACTAAGCCGTTTCTCAGAAAGCTTCTTTCCAGATTTCATCTGAGGATATTTCCTTTTCACCGTAGCCCTCTATGGGCTTCCAAATATCACTTTGCCAATTCCAGAAGAACTGTCTTAGCGAAAGGCTTCTTGAGGGGAAAGCTGTAACTCGGTGAGATGATTTCACAGAACACAAAGAAGTTCCTCAGAAAGTTTCTTTCTCTTTGTTATCGGAGGATATTTCGTTTGGCCCTATTGTCTTCAAAGGGATCCGAAATATCTGTTCTCAGATTCCACAGAAATAAGGCTAGCAAAGGGATCCACGAAATACAGATGTAACTCTGTGAGATGAATTAACAGAACACTCAGCAGTTTCTCAGAAAGCTTCTTTCCAGATTTCATCTGAGGATATTTCCTTTTTCACCATAGCCCTCTAAGGGCTTCCAAATATAACTTTGCCAATTCCACAAGAACTGTCTTAGCGAAAGGCTTCTTGAGGAGAAAGCTGTAACTCTGTGAGTTGATTTCACAGAACACAGAGAGGTTTCTCAGAAATCATCTTTCTCTTTGTTATCGGAGGATATTTCCTTTGTCCCTATAGTCTTCAAAGGGATCCGAAATATCTGTTCTCAGATTCCACAGAAATAAGGCTAGCAAACAGATCCACGAAATACAGAGGTAACTCTCTGAGATGAATTAACAGAACACTAAGCAGTTTCTCAGAAAGCTTCTTTCCAGATTTCATCTGAGGATATTTCCTTTTTCACCATAGCCCTCTATGGGCTTCCAAATATCACTTTGCCAATTCCACAAGAACTGTCTTAGCGAAAGGCTTCTTGAGGGGAAAGCGGTAACTCTGTGAGATGATTTCACAGAACACAAAGAAGTTTCTCAGAAAGCTTCTTTCTCTTTGTTATCAGAGGATATTTCCTTTGGCCCTATAGTCTTTAAAGGGATCCGAAATATCTGTTCTCAGATTCCACAGAAATAAGGCTAGCAAACAGATCCACGAAATACAGATTTAACTCTGTGAGTAGAAGTCACACATCACAGAGCAGTTTTTCAGAAAGCTTCTTTCCAGATTTCATCTGAGGATATTTCCTTTTTCACCATAGCCCTCTATGGGCTTCCAAATATCACTTTGCCAATTCCACAAGAACTGCCTTAGCGAAAGGCTTCTTGAGGAGAAAGCTGTAACTCTGTGAGTTGATTTCACAGAACACAGAGAGGTTTCTCAGAAATCTTCTTTCTCTTTTTTACCGGGGGATATTTCCTTTGGCCCTATAGTCTTCAAAGGGATCCGAAATATCTGTTCTCAGATTCCACAGAAATAAGGCTAGCAAAGAGATCCACGAAATACAGATGTTACCCTGTTCGATGAATTAACAGAACACTAAACAGTTTCTCAGAAAGCTTCTTTCCAGATTTCATATGAGGATATTTCCTTTTTCACAATAGCCCTCTTTGGGCTTCCAAATATCACTTTGCCAATTCCACAAGAACTGTCTTAGTGAAGGCCTTCTTGAGGGGAAAGCTGTAACTCTTTGAGATGATTTCACAGAACACAAAGAAGTTTCTCAGAAAGCTTCTTTCTCTTTGTTATCGGAGGATATTTCTTTTGGCCCTATAGTCTTCAAAGGGATCCGAAATATCTGTTCTCAGATTCCACAGAAATAAGGCTAGCAAAGAGATCCATGAAATACAGATGTAACTCTGTGAATGGAAGTCACATATCACAGAGCAGTTTCTCAGAAAGCTTCTTTCCAGATTTCATCTGAGGATATTTCCTTTTCACCGTAGCCCTCTATGGGCTTCCAAATATCACTTTGCCAATTCCACAAGAACTGTCTTAGCGAAAGGCTTCTTGAGGCGAAAGCTGTAACTCGGTGAGATGATTTCACAGAACACAAAGAAGTTCCTCAGAAAGTTTCTTTCTCTTTGTTATCGGAGGATATTTCGTTTGGCCCTATTGTCTTCAAAGGGATCCGAAATATCTGTTCTCAGATTCCACAGAAATAAGGCTAGCAAACAGATACACGAAATACAGAGGTAACTCTCTGAGATGAATTAACAGAACACTAAGCAGTTTCTCAGAAAGCTTCTTTCCAGATTTCATCTGAGGATATTTCCTTTTTCACCATAGCCCTCTATGGGCTTCCAAATATCACTTTGCCAATTCCACAAGAACTGTCTTAGCGAAAGGCTTCTTGAGGGGAAAGCGGTAACTCTGTGAGATGATTTCACAGAAAACAAAGAAGTTTCTCAGAAAGCTTCTTTCTCTTTGTTATCGGAGGATATTTCCTTTGGCCCTATAGTCTTCAAAGGGATCCGAAATATCTGTTCTCAGATTCCACAGAAATAAGGCCAGCAAAGATATCAACGAAATACAGAGTAACTCTCTGAGATGAATTAACAGAACACTAAGAAGTTTATCAGAAAGCTTCTTTCCAGATTTCATCTGAGGATATTTCCTTTTCACCGTAGCCCTCTATGGGCTTCCAAATATCACTTTGCCAACTCCACAAGAACTGTCTTAGCGAAAGGCTTCTTGAGGGGAAAGCTGTAAATCTGTGAGATGATTTCACAGAACACAAAGAAGTTTCTTAGAAAGCTTCTTTCTCTTTGTTATCGGAGGATGTTTCCTTTGGCCCTATAGTCTTCAAAGGGATCCGAAATATCTGTTCTCAGATTCCACAGAAATAAGGCTAGCAAAGAGATCCACGAAATACAGACTTAACTCTGTGAGTAGAAGTCACACATCACAGAGCAGTTTCTCAGAAAGCTTCTTTCTAGATTTCATCTGAGGATATTTCCTTTTTCACCATAGCCCTCTATGGGCTTCCAAATATCACTTTGCCAATTCCACAAGAACTGTCTTTGCGAAAGGCTTCTTGAGGAGAAAGCTGTAACTCTGTGAGTTGATTTCACAGAACACAGAGAGGTTTCTCAGAAATCTTCTTTCTCTTTGTTACCGGGGGATATTTCCTTTGGCCCTATAGTCTTCAAAGGGATCCAAAATATCTGTTCTCAGATTCCACAGAAATAAGGCTAGCAAAGAGATCCACGAAATACAGATGTTACCCTGTTCGATGAATTAACAGAACACTAAGCAGTTTCTCAGAAAGCTTCTTTCCAGATTTCATCTGAGGATATTTCCTTTTTCACCATAGCCCTCTATGGGCTTCCAAATATCACTTTCCCAATTCCACAAGAACTGTCTTAGCGAAAGGCTTCCTGAGGGGAAAGCTGTAACTCTGTGAGATGATTACACAGAACACAAAGAAGTTTCTGAAAAAGCTTCTTTCTCTTTGTTATCGGAGGATATTTCCTTTGGCCCTATAGTCTCCAAAGGGATACGAAATATCCATTCTCAGATTCCACAGAAATAAGGGTAGCAAAGAGATCTACGAAATACAGATGTAAATCTGTGAGATGAATTAAGAGAACACTCAGCAGTTTCTCAGAAAGCTTCTATCCAGATTGTATCTGAGGATATTTCCTTTTTCACAATAGCCCTCTATGGGCTTCCAAATATCACTTTGCCAATTCCACAAGAACTGTCTTAGTGAAAGTCTTCCTGAGGGGAAAGCTGTAACTCTGTGAGATGATTTCACAGAACACAAAGAAGTTTCTCAAAAATCTTCTTTCTCTTTGTTATCGGAGGATATTTCTTTTGGCCCTATAGTCTTCAAAGGGATCCGAAATATCTGTTCTCAGATTCCACAGAAATAAGGCTAGCAAAGAGATCCACGAAATACAGATGTAACTCTGTGAATGGAAGTCACATATCACATAGCAGTTTCTCAGAAATCTTCTTTTCAGATTTCATCTGAGGATATTTCCTTTTTCACCATAGCCCTCCATGGGCTTCCAAATATCACTTTGCCAATTCCACAAGAACTGTCTTATCGAAAGGCTTCTTGAGGGGAAAGCTGTAACTCTGTGAGATGATTTCACAGAACACACAGAGGTTTCTCAGAAATCTTTTTTCTCTTTGTTATCGGAGGATACTTCCTTTGGCCCTATAGTCTTCAAAGGGATCCGAAATATCTGTTCTCAGATTCCACAGAAATAAGGCTAGCAAAGAGATACATGAAATACAGATGTTACTCTGTGAGATGAATTAACAGAACACTAAGCAGTTCCTCAGAAAGCTTCTTTCCAGATTTCATCTGAGGATATTTCCTTTTTCACCATAGCCCTCTAAGGGCTTCCAAATATCACTTTACCAATTCCACAAGAACTGTCTTAGCGAAAGGCTTCTTGAGGGGAAAGCTGTAACTCTGTGAGATGATTTCACAGAACACAAAGAACTTTCTGAAAAAAATTCTTTCTCTTTATTATCGGAGGATATTTCCTTTGGCCCTATAGTCTTCAAAGAGATCCGAAATATCTGTTCTCAGATTCCACAGAAATAAGGCTAGCAAAGAGATCCACGAAATATAGATGTAACTCTGTGAGATGAATTAACAGAACACTAAGCAGTTTCTCAGAAAGCTTCTTTCCAGATTTCATCTGAGGATATTTCCTTTTTCACCATAGCCCTCTATGGGCTTCCAAATATCACTTTGCCAATTCCACAAGAACTGTCTTAGCGAAAGGCTTCCTGAGGGGAAAGCTGTAACTCTGTGAGATGATTCCAGAGAACACAAAGAAGTTTCTGAGAAAGCTTCTTTCTCATTGTTATCGGAGCATATTTCCTTTGGCCCTATAGTCTCCAAAGGGATCCGAAATATCCATTCTCAGATTCCACAGAAATAAGGCTAGCAAAGAGATCTACGAAATACAGATGTAAATCTGTGAGATGAATTAACAGAACACTCAGCAGTTTCTCAGAAAGCTTCTTTCCAGATTTCATCTGAGGATATTTCCGTTTTCACTATAGCCCTCTATGGGCTTCCAAATATCACTTTGCCAATTCCACAAGAACTGTCTTAGCGAAAGGCTTCTTGAGGGGAAAGCTGTAACTCGGTGAGATGATTTCACAGAACACAAAGAAGTTTCTCAGAAAGCTTCTTTCTCTTTGTTATCAGACGATATTTCCTTTGGCCCTATAGTCTTTAAAGGGATCCGAAATATCTGTTCTCAGATTCCACAGAAATAAGGCTAGCAAAGAGATCCACGAAATACAGATTTAACACTGTGAGTAGAAGTCACACATCACAGAGCAGTTTTTCAGAAAGCTTCTTTCCAGATTTCATCTGAGGATATTTCCTTTTTCACCATAGCCCTCTATGGGCTTCCAAATATCACTTTGCTAATTCCACAAGAACTGTCTTAGCGAAAGGTTTCATGAGGAGAAGATGTAACTCTGTGAGTTGGTTTCACAGAACACAGAGAGGTTTCTCAGAAATCTTCTTTCTGTTTGTTATGGGAGGATATTTCCTTTGGCCCTATAGTCTTCAAAGGGATCCGAAATATCTGTTCTCAGATTCCACAGAAATAAGGCTAGCAAAGAGATCCACGAAATACAAATGTTACCCTGTTCGATGAATTAACAGAACACTAAGCAGTTTCTCAGAAAGCTTCTTTCCAGATTTCATCTGAGGATATTTCCTTTTTCACCATAGCCCTCTATGGGCTTCCAAATATCAGTTTGCCAATTCCACAAGAAATGTCTTAGCGAAAGGCTTCTTGAGGGGAAAGCTGTAACTCTGTGAGATGATTTCACAGAACACAAAGAAGTTTCTCAAAAAGATTCTTTCGCTTTGTTATCGGAGGATATTTCCTTTGGCCCTATAGTCTTCAAAGGGATCCGAAATATCTGTTCTCAGATTCCACAGAAAAAAGGCTAGCAAAGAAATCCACGAAATACAGAGGTAACTCTGTGAGATGAATTAAGAGAACACTAAGCAGGTCCTCAGAAAGCTTCTTTCCATGTTTCATGTGAGGATATTTCATTTTTCACCATAGACCTCTATGGGCTTCCAAATATCACTTTGCCAATTCCACAAGAACTGTCTTAGCGAAAGGCTACTTGAGGGGAAAGCTGTAACTTTGTGAGATGATTTCACAGAACACAAAGAAGTTTCTCAGAAAGCTTCTTTCTCTTTGTTATCGGAGGGTATTTCCTTAGGCACTATAGTCTTCAAAGGGATCCGAAATATCTGTTCTCAGATTTCACAGAAATAAGGCTAGCAAAGAGATCCAGGAAATACAGATGTAACTCTGTGAGATGAATTAACAGAACACGAAGCAGTTTTCCAGAAAGCTTCTTTCCAGATTTCATCTGAGGATATTTCCTTTTTCACCATATCCCTCGATGGGCTTCCAAATATCACTTTGCTAATTCCTCAAGAACTGTCTTAGCGAAAGGCTTCTTGAGGGGAAAGCTGTAACTCTGTGAGATGATTTCACAGAACACAAAGAAGTTTCTCAGGAAGCTTCTTTCTCTTTGTTATCGGAGGATATTTCCTTTGGCCCTATAGTCTCCAAAGGGATCCGAAATGTCTGTTCTCAGATTCCACAGAAATAAGGCTAGCAAAGAGATCCACGAAATACAGATGTAACTCTGTGAGATGAATTAACAGAACACTAAGCACTTTCTCAGAAAGCTTCTTTCCAGATTTCATCTGAGGATATTTTCTTTTTCACCATAGCCCTCTATGGGCTTCCAAATATCACTTTGCCAATTCCACAAGAACTGTCTTAGGGAAAGGATTCCTGGGGGGAAAGCTGTAAGTTTGTGAGATGATTTCACTGAACAGAAAGAAGTTTCTGAATACGCTTCTTTCTCTTTGTTATCGGAGGATAATTCCTTTTGCCCTATAGTCTCCAAAGGAATCCGAAATATCTGTTCTCAGATTCCACAGAAATAAGGCTAGCAAAGAGATCTACGAAATACAGATGTAACTCTGTGAGATGAATTAACAGAACCCTCAGCAGTTTCTCAGAAAGCTTCTTTCCAGATTTCATCCGAGGATATTTCCTTTTTCACAATAGCCCTCTTTGGGCTTCCAAATATCACTTTGCCAATTCCACAAGAACTGTCTTAGTGAAGGCCTTCTTGAGGGGGAAGCTGTAACTCTTTGAGATGATTTCACAGAACACAAAGAAGTTTCTCAGAAAGCTTCTTTCTCTTTGTTATCGGAGGATATTTCTTTTGGCCCTATAGTCTTCAAAGGGATCCGAAATATCTGTTCTCAGATTCCACAGAAATAAGGCTAGCAAAGAGATCCATGAAATACAGATGTAACTCTGTGAATGGAATTCACATATCACAGAGCAGTTTCTCCGAAAGCTTCTTTCCAGATTTCATCTGAGGATATTTCCTTTTTCACCATAGCCCTCTATGGGCTTCCAAATATCACTTTGCCAATTCCACAAGAGCTGTCTTAGCGAACGGCTTCTTCAGGGGAAAGCTGTAACTCTGTGAGATGATTTCACAGAACACAAAGAAGTTTCTCAGAAAGCTTCTTTCTTTTTGTTATCGGAGGATATTTCCTTTGGCCCTATAGTCTTCAAAGGGATCCGAATTATCTGTTCTCAGATTCCACAGAAAAAAGGCTAGCAAGGAGATCCACGAAATACAGACGTAACTCTCTGAGATGAATTAACAGAACACTAAGCCGTTTCTTAGAAAGCTTCTTTCCAGATTTCATCGGAGGATATTTCCTTTTCACCGTAGCCCTCTATGGGCTTCCAAATATCACTTTGCCAATTCCACAAGAACTGAATTAGCGAAAGGCTTCTTGAGGGGAAAGCTGTAACTCTGTGAGATGATTCCAGAGAACACAAAGAAGTTTCTGAAAAAGCTTTCTCTTTGTTATCAGAGGATATTTCCTTTGGCCCTATAGTCTTTAAAGGGATCCGAAATATCTGTTCTCAGATTCCACAGAAATAAGGCTAGCAAAGAGATCCACGAAATACAGATTTAACTCTGTGAGTAGAAGTCACACATCACAGAGCAGTTTCTCAGAAAGCTTCTTTCCAGATTTCATCTGAGGATATCTCCTTTTTCACCATAGCCCTCTAAGGGCTTCCAAATATCACTTTGCCAATTCCACAAGAACTGTCTTAGCGAAAGGCTTCTTGAGGGGCAAGCTGTAACTCTGTGAGATGATTTCACAGAACACAAAGAACTTTCTGAAAAAACTTCTTTCTCTTTGTTATCGGAGGATATTTCCTTTGGCCCTATAGTCTACAAAGGGATCCGAAATATCCATTCTCAGATTCCACAGAAATAAGGCTAGCAAAGAGCTCCACGAAATACAGATGTAACTCTTTGAGTGGAAGTCACATATCACAGAGCTGTTTCTCAGAAAGTTTCTTTCCAGATTTCATCCGAGGATATTTCCTTTTCCACCATAGCCCTCTATGGGCTTCCAAATATCACTTTGCCAATTCTACAAGGACCGTCTTACAGAGAGGCTTATTTGAGGGGAAAGCTGTAACTCTGTGAGACGATTTCACAGAACACAAAGAAGTTTCTCAGAAAGCTTCCTTCTCTTTGTTATTGGAGGATATTTCTTTTGGCCCTATAGTCTTCAAAGGGATCCGAAATATCTGTTCTCAGATTCCACAGAAATAAGGCTAGCAAAGAGATCCATGAAATACAGATGTAACTCTGTGAATGGAAGTCACATATCACAGAGCAGTTTCTCAGAAAGCTTCTTTCCAGATTTCATCTGAGGATATTTCCTTTTTCACCATAGCCCTCTATGGGCTTCCAAATATCACTTTGCCAATTCCACAAGAGCTGTCTTAGCGAAAGGCTTCTTCAGGGGAACGCTGTAACTCTGTGAGATGATTTCAGAGAACACAAAGAAGTTTCTCAGAAAGCTTCTTTCTTTTTGTTATCGGAGGATATTTCCTTTGGCCCTATAGTCTTCAAAGGGATCCGAATTATCTGTTCTCAGATTCCACAGAAAAAAGGCTAGCAAGGAGATCCACGAAATACAGACGTAACTCTCTGAGATGAATTAACAGAGCACTAAGCCGTTTCTCAGAAAGCTTCTTTCCAGATTTCATCTGAGGATATTTCCTTTTCACCGTAGCCCTCTATGGGCTTCCAAATATAACTTTGCCAATTCCACAAGAACTGTCTTAGCGAAAGGCTTCTTGAGGGGAAAGCTGTATCTCGGTGAGATGATTTCACAGAACACAAAGACGTTCCTCAGAAAGTTTCTTTCTCTTTGTTATCGGAGGATATTTCGTTTGGCCCTATTGTCTTCAAAGGGATCCGAAATATCTGTTCTCAGATTCCACAGAAATAAGGCTAGCAAAGAGATCCACGAAATACAGATTTAACTCTGTGAGTAGAAGTCACACATCAGAGAGCAGTTTCTCAGAAAGCTTCTTTCCAGATTTCATCTGAGGATATTTCCTTTTTCACCATAGCCCTCTATGGGCTTCCAAATATCAGTTTGCCAATTCCACAAGAACTGTCTTAGCGAAAGGCCTCTTTAGGGGAAAGCTGTAACTCTGTGAGATTATTTCACAGAACACAAAGAAGTTTCTCAGAAAGCTTCTTTCTCTTTGTTATCGGAGGATATTTCCTTTGGCCCTATAGTCTTCAAGGTGATCCGAAATATCTGTTCTCGGATTCCACAGAAATAAGGCTAGCAAAGAGATCCACGAAATACAGATGTAACTCTGTGAGTGGAAGTCACACATCACAGAGCAGTTTATCAGAAAGCTTCTTTCCAGATTTCATCTGAGGATATTTCCTTTTTCATCATAGCCCTCTATGGGCTTCCAAATATCACTTTTCCAATTCCACAAGAACTGTCTTATCGAAAGGCTTCTTGAGGGGAAAGCTGTAACTCGGTGAGATGATTTCACAGAACACACAGAGGTTTCTCAGAAATCTTTTTTCTCTTTGTTATCGGAGGATACTTCCTTTGGCCCTATAGTCTTCAAAGGGATCCGAAATATCTGTTCTCAGATTCCAGAGAAATAAGGCTAGCAAAGAGATACATGAAATACAGATGTTACTCTGTGAGATGAATTAACAGAACACTAAGCAGTTCCTCAGAAAGCTTCTTTCCAGATTTCATCTGAGGATATTTCCTTTTACACCATAGCCCTCTAAGGGCTTCCAAATATCACTTTGCCAATTCCACAAGAAGTGTCTTAGCGAAAGGCTTCTTGAGGGGAAAGCTGTAACTCTGTGAGATGATTTCACAGAACACAAAGAACTTTCTGAAAAAACTTCTTTCTCTTTGTTATCGGAGGATATTTCCTTTGGCCCTAGAGTCTTAAAAGGGATCCGAAATGTCTGTTCTCAGATTCCACAGAAATAAGGCTAGCAAAGAGCTCCAAGAAATACAGATGTAACTCTGTGAGTGGAAGTCACATATCACAGAGCAGTTTCTCAGAAAGCTTCTTTCCAGATTTCATCCGAGGATATTTCCTATTCCACCATAGCCCTCTCTGGGCTTCCAAATATCACTTTGCCAATTCCACAAGGATTGTCTTACAGAGAGGCTTATTGAGGGGAAAGCTGTAACTCTGTGAGACGATTTCACAGAACACAAAGAAGTTTCTCAGAAAGCTACTTTCTCTTTGTTATCGGAGGATATTTCCTTTGGCCTTTAGTCTTCAAAGGGATCCGAAATTTCTGTTCTCAGATTCCACAGAAATAAGGCTAGCAAAGAGATCCACGAAATACAGATGTAACACTGTGAGATGAATTAACAGAACACTAATCAGTTTCTCAGAAAGCTTCTTTCCAGATTTCATCTGAGGATATTTCCTATTTCACAATAGCCCTCTTTGGGCTTCCAAAAATCACTTGCCAATTCCACAAGTACTGTCTTAGTGAAGGCCTTCTTGAGGGGAAAGTTGTAACTCTTTGAGATGATTTCACAGAACACAAAGAAGTTTCTCAGAAAGCTTCTTTCTCTTTGTTATTGGAGGATATTTCTTTTGGCCCTATAGTCTTCAAAGGGATCCGAAATATCTGTTCTCAGATTCCACAGAAATAAGGCTAGCAAAGAGATACATGAAATACAGATGTAACTCTGTGAATGGAAGTCACATATCACAGAGCAGTTTCTAAGAAAGCTTCTTTCCAGATTTAATCTGAGGATATTTCCTTTTTCACCATAGCCCTCTATGGGCTTCCAAATATCACTTTGCCAATTCCACAAGAACTGTCTTAGCGAAAGGCTTATTCAGGGGAAAGCTGTAACTCTGTGAGATGATTTCACAGAACACAAAGAAGTTTCTCAGAAAGCTTCTTTCTTTTTGTTATCGGAGGATATTTCCTTTGGCCCTATAGTCTTCAAAGGGATCCGAATTTTCTGTTCTCAGATTCCACAGAAAAAAGGCTAGCAAGGAGATCCACGAAATACAGACGTAACTCTCTGAGATGAATTAACAGAACACTAAGCCGTTTCTCAGAAAGCTGCTTTCCAGATTTCATCTGAGGATATTTCCTTTTCACCGTAGCTCTCTATGGGCTTCCAAATATCACTTTGCCAATTCCACAAGAACTGTCTTAAAGGCTTCTTGAGGGGAAAGCTGTAACTCTTTGAGATGATTTCGCAGAACACAAAGAAGTTCCTCAGAAAGTTTCTTTCTCTTTGTTATCGGAGGATATTTCGTTTGGCCCTATTGTCTTCAAAGGGATCCGAAATATCTGTTCTCATTTTCCACAGAAATAAGGCTAGCAAAGAGATCCACGAAATACAGATTTAACTCTGTGAGTAGAAGTCACACATCACAGAGCAGTTTCTCAGAAAGCTTCTTTCCAGATTTCATCTGAGGATATTTCCTTTTTCACCATAGCCCTCTATGGGCTTCCAAATATCACTTTGCCAATTCCACAAGAACTTTCTTAGCGAAAGGCTTCTTGAGGAGAAAGCTGTAATTCTGTGAGTTGATTTCACAGAACACAGAGAGGTTTCTCAGAAATCTTCTTTCTCTTTGTTATGGGAGGATATTTCCTTTGGCCCTATAGTCTTCAAAGGGATCCGAAATATCTGTTCTCAGATTCCACAGAAATAAGGCCAGCAAAGAGATCCACGAAATACAGATGTTACCCTGTTCGATGAATTAACAGAACACTAAGCAGTTTCTCAGAAAGCTTCTTTCCAGATTTCATCTGAGGATATTTCCTTTTTCACCATAGCCCTCTATGGGCTTCCATATATCACTTTCCCAATTCCACAAGAACTGTCTTAGCGAAAGGCTTCCTGAGGGGAAAGCTGTAACTCTGTGAGATGATTACACAAAACACAAAGAAGTTTCTGAAAAACCTTCTTTCTCTTTGTTATCGGAGGATATTTCCTTTGGCCCTATAGTCTCCAAAGGGATCCGAAATATCCCTTCTCAGATTCCACAGAAATAAGGGTAGCAAAGAGATCTACGAAATACAGATGTAAATCTGTGAGATGAATTAACAGAACACTCAGCAGTTTCTCAGAAAGCTTCTATCCAGATTTCATCTGAGGATATTTCCTTTTTCACAATAGCCCTCTATCGGCTTCCAAATATCACTTTGCCAATTCCACAAGAACTGTCTTAGTGAAAGGCTTCCTGAGGGGAGAGCTGTAACTCTGTGAGATGATTTCACAGAACACAAAGAAGTTTCTCAAAAATCTTCTTTCTCTTTGTTATCGGAGGATATTTCTTTTGGCCCCATAGTCTTCAAAGGGATCCGAAATATCTGTTCTCAGATTCCACAGAAATAAGGCTAGCAAAGAGATCCACGAAATACAGATGTAACTCTGTGAATGGAAGTCACATATCACATAGCAGTTTCTCAGAAATCTTCTTTTCAGATTTCATCTGAGGATATTTCCTTTTTCACCATAGCCCTCTATGCGCTTCCAAATATCACTTTGCCAATTCCACAAGAACTGTCTTATCGAAAGGCTTCTTGAGGGGAAAGCTGTAACTCTGTGAGATGATTTCACAGAACACACAGAGGTTTCTCAGAAATCTTTTTTCTCTTTGTTATCGGAGGATACTTCCTTTGGCCCTATAGTCTTCAAAGAGATCCGAAATATCTGTTCTCAGATTCCACAGAAATAAGGCTAGCAAAGAGATGCATGAAATACAGATGTTACACTGTGAGATGAATTAACAGAACACTAAGCAGCTCCTCAGAAAGCTTCTTTCCAGATTTCATCTGATGATATTTCCTTTTTCACCACAGCCCTCTAAGGGCTTCCAAATATCACTTTGCCAATTCCACAAGAACTGTCTTAGCGAAAGGCTTCTTGAGGGGAAAGCTGTAACTCTGTGAGATGATTTCACAGAACACAAAGAAGTTCCTCAGAAAGTTTCTTTCTATTTGTTATCGGAGGATATTTCCTTTGGCCCTATAGTCTTCAAAGAGATCCGAAATATCTGTTCTCAGATTCCACAGAAATAAGGCTAGCAAAGAGATCCACGAAATACAGATGTAACTCTGTGAGATGAATTAACAGAACACTAAGCAGTTTCTCAGAAAGCTTCTTTCCAGATTTCATCTGAGGATATTTCCTTTTTCACCATAGCCCTCTATGGGCTTCCAAATATCACTTTGCCAATTCCACAAGAACTGTCTTAGCGAAAGGGTTCCTGAGGGGAAAGCTGTAACTCTGTGAGATGATTTCACAGAACACAAAGAAGTTTCTGAAAAAGCTTCTTTCTCTTTGTTATCAGAGGATATTACCTTTGGCCCTATAGTCTCCAAAGGGATCGGAAATATCCATTCTCAGATTCCACAGAAATAAGGCTAGCAAAGAGATCTACGAAATACAGATGTTACTCTGTGAATAGAAGTCACATATCACAGAGCAGTTTCTCAGAAAGCTTCTTTCCAGATTTCATCTGAGGATATTTCCGTTTTCACCATAGCCCTCTATGGGCTTCCAAATATCACTTTGCCAATTCCACAAGAACTGTCTTAGCGAAAGGCTTCTTGAGGGGAAAGCTGTAACTCGGTGAGATGATTTCACAGAACACAAAGAAGTTTCCCACAAAGCTTCTTTCTCTTTGTTATCAAAGGATATTTCTTTGGCCCTATAGTCTTTAAAGGGATCTGAAATATCTGTTCTCAGATTCCAAAGAAATAAGGCTAGCAAACAGATCCACGAAATACAGAGGTAACTCTCTGAGATGAATTAACAGAACACTAAGCAATTTCTCAGAAAGCTTCTTTCCAGATTTCATCTGAGGATATTTCCTTTTTCACCATAGCCCTCTATGGGCTTCCAAATATCACTTTGCCAATTCCACAAGAACTGTCTTAGCGAAAGGCTTCTTGAGGAGAAAGCTGTAACTCTGTGAGTTGATTTCACAGAACACAGAGAGGTTTCTCAGAAATCTTCTTTCTCTTTGTTATGGGATTATATTTCCTTTGGCCCTATAGTCTTCAAAGGGATCCGAAATATCTGTTCTCAGATTCCACAGAAATAAGGCTAGCAAAGAGATCCACGAAATACAGATGTAACCCTGTCGATGAATTAACAGAACACTAAGCAGCTTCTCAGAAAGCTTCTTTCCAGATTTCATCTGAGGATATTTCCTTTTTCACCATAGCCCTCTAGGGGGTTCCAAATATCAGTTTGCCAATTCCACAAGAATTGTCTTAGCGAAAGGCTTCTTGAGGGGAAAGCTGTAACTCTGTGAGATGATTTCACAGAACACAAAGAAGTTTCTCAAAAAGCTTCTTTTTCTTTGTTATCGGAGGATATTTCCTTTGGCCCTATAGTCTTCAAAGGGATCCGAAATATCTGTTCTCAGATTCCACAGAAATAAGGCTAGCAAAGACATCCACGAAATACAGAGGTAACTCTGTGAGATGAATTAACAGAACACTAAGCAGTTCCTCAGAAAGCTTCTTTCCATGTTTCATGTGAGGAAATTTCCTTTTTCACCATAGCCCTCTATGGGCTTCCAAATATCACTTTGCCAATTCCACAAGAACTGTCTTAGCGAAAGTCTACTTGAGGGGAAAGCTGTAACTCTGTGAGATGATTTCACAGAACACAAAGAAGTTTCTCAGAAAGCTTCTTTCTCTTTGTTATCGGAGGGTATTTCCTTAGGCAGTATAGTCTTCAAAGGGATCCGAAATATCTGTTCTCAGATTCCACAGAAATAAGGCTAGCAAAGAGATCCACGAAATACAGATGTAACTCTGTGAGATGAATTAACAGAACAGTAAGCAGTTTCTCAGAAAGCTTCTTTCCAGATTTCATCTGAGGATATTTCCTTTTTCACCATAGCCCTCTATGGGCTTCCAAATATCACTTTGCCAATTCCACAAGAACTGTCTTAGCGAAAGGATTCCTGGGGGGAAAGCTGTAAGTTTGTGAGATGATTTCACTGAACAGAAAGAAGTTTCTGAATACGCTTCTTTCTCTTTGTTATCGGAGGATATTTCCTTTTGCCCTATAGTCTCCAAAGGAATCCGAAATATCTGTTCTCAGATTCCACAGAAATAAAGCTAGCAACGAGATCTACGAAATACAGATGTAACTCTGTGAGATGAATTAACAGAACACTCAGCAGTTTCTCAGAAAGCTTCTTTCCAGATTTCATCTGAGGATATTTCCTTTTTCACCATAGCCCTCTATGGGCTTCCAAATATCACTTTGCCAATTCCACAAGAACTGTCTTAGCGAAAGGCTTCTTGAGGGGAAAGCTGTAACTCTGTGAGATGATTTCACAGAAATCAAAGAAGTTTCTCAAAAAGCTTCTTTCTCTTTGTTATCGGAGGATATTTCTTTTGGCCCTATAGTCTTCAAAGGGATCCAAAATATCTGTTCTCAGATTCCGCAGAAATAAGGCTAGCAAAGAGATCCACGAAATACAGATGTAACTCTGGGAATGGAAGTCACATATCCAATAGCAGTTTCTCAGAAAGCTTCTTTCCAGATTTCATTTGAGGATATTTCCTTTTTCACAATAGCCCTCTTTGGGCTTCCAAAAATCACTTGCCAATTCCACAAGTACTGTCTTAGTGAAGGCCTTCTTGAAGGGAAAGCTGTAACTCTTTGAGATGATTTCACAGAACACAAAGAAGTTTCTCAGAAAGCCTCTTTCTCTTTGTTATCGGAGGATATTTCCTTTGGCCCTATAGTCTTCAAAGGGATCCGAAATATCTGTTCTGAGATTCCACAGAAATAAGGCTAGCAAAGTGATCCACGAAATACAGACGTAACTCTGTGAATGGAAGTCACGTATCACAGAGCTGTTTCTCAGAAAGTTTCCTTCCAGATTACATCTGAGGTGATTTCCTTTTTCACCATAGCCCTCTATGGGCTTCCAAATATCACTTTGCCACTTCCACAAGAACTGTCTTAGCGAAAGGCTTCTTGAGGGGAAAGCTGTAACTCTGTAAGATGATTTCACAGAACACAAAGAAGTTTCTCAGAAAGCTTCTTTCTCTTTGTTATCGGAGGATATTTCCTTTGGCCCTATAGTCTTCAAAGGGATCCGAAATATCTGTTCTCAGATTCCACAGAAATAAGGCTAGAAAAGAGATCCACGAAATACAGATGTAACTCTGTGAGATGAGTTAACAGAACACTAAGCAGTTTCTCAGAAAGCTTCTTTCCAGATTTCATCTGAGGATATTTCCTTTTTCACCATAGCCCTCTATGCGCTTCCAAATATCACTTTGCCAATTCCACAAGAACTGTCTTAGCGAAAGGCTTCTTGAGGAGAAAGCTGTAACTCTGTGAGTTGATTTCACAGAACACAGAGAGGTTTCTCAGAAATCTTCTTTCTCTTTGTTATCAGAGGATATTTCCTTTGGCCCTATAGTCTTCAAAGGGATCCGAAATATCTGTTCTCAGATTCCACAGAAATAAGGCTAGCAAAGAGATCCACGAAATACAGATGTTACCCTGTTCGATGAATTAACAGAACACTAAGCAGTTTCTCAGAAATCTTCTTTCCAGATTTCATCTGAGGATATTTCCTTTTTCACCATAGCCCTCTATGGGCTTCCAAATATCACTTTGCCAATTCCACAAGAGCTGTCTTAGCGAAAGGCTTCTTCAGGGGAAAGCTGTCACTCTGTGAGATGATTTCACAGAACACAAAGAAGTTTCTCAGAAAGCTTCTTTCTTTTTGTTATCGGAGGATATTTCCTTTGGCCCTATAGTCTTCAAAGGGATCCGAATTATCTGTTCTCAGATTCCACAGAAATAAGGCTAGCAAAGAGATCCACGAAATACAGATGTAACTCTCTGAGATGAATTAACAGAACACTAAGCCGTTTCTCAGAAAGCTTCTTTCCAGATTTCATCTGAGGATGTTTCCTTTTCACCGTATCCCTCTATGGGCTTCCAAATATCACTTTGCCAATTCCACAAGAACTGTCTTAGCGAAAGGCTTCTTGAGGGGAAAGCTGTAACTTTGTGAGATGATTTCACAGAACACAAAGAAGTTCCTCAGAAAGTTTCTTTCTCTTTGTTATCGGAGGATATTTCGTTTGGCCCTATTGTCTTCAAAGGGATCCGAAATATCTGTTCTCAGATTCCACAGAAATAAGGCTAGCAAAGAGATCCACGAAATACAGATGTAACTCTGTGAGATGAATTAACAGAACACTCAGCAGTTTCTCAGAAATCTTCTTTCCAGATTTCATCTGAGGATATTTCCTTTTTCACCATAGCCCTCTATGGGCTTCCAAATATCACTTTGCCAATTCCACAATAACTGTCTTAGCGAAAGGCCTCTTGAGAGGAAAGCTGTATCTCTGTGAGATGATTTCACAGAACACAAAGAAGTTTCTCAGAAAGCTTCTTTCTCTTTGTTATCGGAGGATATTTCCTTTGGCCCTATAGTTTTCAAAGGGATCCGAAATATCTGTTCTCAGATTCCACAGAAATAAGGCTAGCAAAGAGATCCACGAAATACAGATGTAACTCTGTGAGTGGAAGTCACACATCACAGAGCAGTTTCTCAGAAAGCTTCTTTCCAGATTTCATATGAGGATATTTCCTTTTTCATCATAGCCCTCTATGGGCTTCCAAATATCACTTTGCCAATTCCACAAGAACTGTCTTATCGAAAGGCTTCTTGAGGGGAAAGCTGTAACTCTGTGAGATGATTTCACAGAACACACAGAGGTTTCTCAGAAATATTTTTTCTCTTTGTTATCGGAGGATACTTCCTTTGGCCCTATAGTCTTCAAAGGGATCCGAAATATCTGTTCTCAGATTCCACAGAAATAAGGCTAGCAAAGAGATACATGAAATACAGATGTTACTCTGTGAGATGAATTAACAGAACACTAAGCAGTTCCTCAGAAAGCTTCTTTCCAGATTTCATCTGAGGATATTTCCTTTTTCACCATAGCCCTCTAAGGGCTTCCAAATATCACTTTGCCAATTCCACAAGAACTGTCTTAGCGAAAGGCTTCTTGAGGGGCAAGCTGTAACTCTGTGAGATGATTTCACAGAACACCAAGAACTTTCTGAAAAAACTTCTTTCTCTTTGTTATCGGAGGATATTTCCTTTAGCCCTAGAGTCTTAAAAGGGATCCGAAATATCTGTTCTCAGATTCCACAGAAATAAGGCTAGCAAAGAGATCCACGAAATACAGATGTAACTCTGTGAGATGAGTTAACAGATCACTAAGCAGTTTCTCAGAAAGCTTCTTTCCAGATTTCCTCTGAGGATATTTCCTTTTTTGCCATAGCCCTCTTTGGGCTTCCAAATATCACTTTGCCAATTCCACAAGAACTGTCTTAGTGAAAGCCTTCTTGAGGGGAAAGCTGTAACTCTGTGAGATGAATTCACAGAACCCAAAGAAGTTTCTCAGAAAGCTTCTTTCTCTTTGTTATCGGAGGATATTTCCTTTGGCCCTATAGTCTTCAAAGGGATCCGAAATATCTGTTCTCAGATTCTACAGAAATAAGGCTAGCAAAGAGATCCATGAAATACACATGTAACTCTGTGAATGGAAGTCACATATCACAGAGCAGTTTCTCAGAAAGCTTCTTTCCAGATTTCATCTGAGGATATTTCCTTTTTCACCTTAGCCCTCTATGGGCTTCCAAATATCACTTTGCCAATTCCACAAGAACTGTCTTAGCGAAAGGCTTCTTGAGGGGAAAGCTGTAACTCTGTGAGATGATTTCACAGAACACAAAGAAGTTTCTCAGAAACCTTCTTTCTCTTTGTTATCGGAGGATATTTCCTTTGGCCCTATAGTCTTCAAAGAGATCCGAAATATCTGTTCTCAGATTCCACAGAAATAAGGCTAGCAAAGAGATCCACGAAATACAGATGTAACTCTGTGAGATGAATTAACAGAACACTAAGCAGTTTCTCAGAAAGCTTCTTTCCAGATTTCATCTGAGGATATTTCCTTTTTCACCATAGCCCTCTATGGGCTTCCAAATATCACTTTGCCAATTCCTCAAGAACTGTCTTAGCGAAAGGCTTCCTGAGGGGTAAGCTGTAACTCTGTGAGATGATTTCACAGAACACAAAGAAGTTTCTGAAAATGCTTCTTTCTCTTTGTTATCGGAGGATATTTCCTTTGGCCCTATAGTCTCCAAAGGGATCCGAAATATCCATTCTCAGATTCCACAGAAATAAGGCTAGCAAAGAGATCTACGAAATACAGATGTAAATCTGTGAGATGAATTAACAGAACACTCAGTAGTTTCTCAGAAAACTTCTTTCCAGATTTCATCTGAGGATATTTCCTTTTTGACCATAGCCCTCTATGGGCTTCCAAATATCACTTTGCCAATTCCACAAGAACTGTGTTAGCGAAAGGCTTCTTGAGGGGAAAGCTGTAACTCTGTGTGATGATTTCTCAGAACACAAAGAAGTTTCTCAAAAAGCTTCTTTCTCTTTGTTATCGGAGGATATTTCTTTTGGCCCTATAGTCTTCAAAGTGATCCGAAATATCTGTTCCCAGATTCCACAGAAATAAGGCTAGCAAAGAGATCCACGAAATACAGACGTAACTCTGTGAATGGAAGTCACGTATCACAGAGCTGTTTCCCGGAAAGCTTCTTTCCAGTTTACATCTGAGGATATTTCCTTTTTCACCATAGCCCTCTATGGGCTTCCAAATATCACTTTGCCACTTCCACAAGAACTGTCTTAGCGAAAGGTTTCCTGAGGGGAAAGCTGTAACTCTGTGAGATGATTTCACCGAACACAAAGAAGTTTCTCAGAAAGCCTCTTTCTCTTTGTTATCGGAGGATATTTCCTTTGGCACTATCGTCTTCAAAGGGATCCGAAATATCTGTTCTCAGATTCCACAGAAATAAGGCTAGCAAAGAGATCCACGAAATACAGATGTAACTCTGTGAGATGAATTAACAGACACTCAGCAGTTTCTCAGAAAGCTTCTTTCCAGATTTCATCTGAGGATATTTCTTTTTTCAAAATAGTCCTTTCTGGGCTTCCAAATATCACTTTGCCAATTCCACAAGAACTGTCTTAGCGAAAGGCTTCTTGAGGAGAAAGCTGCAACTCTGTGAGATGATTTCACAGAACACAAAGAAGTTTCTCAGAAAGCTTCTTTCTCTTTGTTATCGGAGGATATTTCCTTTGGCCCTATACTCTTCAATGGGATCCGAAATATCTGTTTTCAGATTCCACACAAATAAGGCTAGCAAAGAGATCCACGAAATACAGTGGTAACTCTCTGAGATGAATTAACAGAACACTAAGCAGTTTCTCAGAAAGCTTCTTTCCAGATTTCATCTGAGGATATTTCCTTTTTCACCATAGCCGTCTTTGGGCTTCCAAATATCACTTTGCCAATTCCACAAGAACTGTCTTAGCGAAAGGCTTCTTGAGTGGAAAGCTGTAACTCGGTGAGATGATTTCACAGAACACATAGAAGTTTCTCAGAAAATTTCTTTCTCTTTGTTATCGGAGGATATTACGTTTGGCCCTATAGTCTTCAAAGGGATCCGAAATATCTGTTCTCAGATTCCACAGAAATAAGGCTAGCAAAGAGATCCACGAAATACAGATGTAACTCTGTGAGTGGAAGTCACATATCACAGAGCAGTTTCTGAGAAACTTCTTTCCAGATTTCATCCGAGGATATTTCCTTTTTCACCATAGCCCTCTATGGGCTTCCAAATATCACTTTGCCAATTCCACAAGAACTGTCTTACCGAGAGGCTTCTTGAGGGGAAAGCTGTAACTCTGTGAGATAATTTCACAGAACACAAAGAAGTTTCTCAGAAAGCTTCTTTCTCTTTGTTATGGGAGGATATTTCCTTTGGCCCTATAGTCTTGTTATGCCCAGACCGTTTATTCCCCGAAGAAGACCACCAGAGTCCAGAGTCAAAGCTAAGCAGCAAGGATCTTTATTACAGGTTCGAACCTGGAGCTCTCACTTGCTTGTGAAACGAGACGGGCAGGAGAGCTCCCCCACTCAGTTCCGAACAATGTTATATAGTCTAAGAAAAGTGGGCATAGAGTTATTATACAAATCAGATATATGATTGGCTAGTGTTTGAACAAGGCGATTTGGCTAACTATGATTGGTTCCCGCCATTTCTGATATTTTGGTTCAAACTTTGAGGCGGGAGAGCAGGTTTATGGCAGCAAGAGTTTATCTTACTTAAACACGTCTTGTGACCTTACCTCAGAACTTACAAAATCTCTGGTATGTGCAAAACAAAATCTCTGGTACGTGCAGAAAACCAGGTACTCACAGAACTTACGAAATCTCTGGTATGTGCAAAGATTAGAGAGCAGAACAAGGGTGTAGCGGGTGGGGGGCGGGTACACATCTATCTTTGTGTCCTTTCATTTCTCCCTTCTCATAAGTAACTGGATGTCCAATCTTGGATTTCCAGAGTCTTATAATATAGCCTCACTTTCTGGGTGCAGGAGAGGCTGGTGCTGGCTACGGAGGACCATTAGTTGGATGGTATCAAACCTTTCTCTGACAAATTGTAAAATTTTATTTACCACACAGGGGCCTATAGTGAATAGAAGTAGTAAAGACATTAGGGGGCCTAAAAGGGGTGCCAGAAGGGAAAACATTGAAGAGCTCCACCAATTGTTAGTGGCTGTAGTGAATTGTTGCTTTTTCATTTTTAAGCTTAGTTCGTGTAGGCGTTGGACTCTTTCCTCAACTAACCCTGACTCATTTATATAGAAACAGCATTCTTCTTTGAGGAACATACAGGTACCTCCTTTCTCAGCTGTGAGTAAGTCTAAGGCTCTGCGGTTTTGAAGGGTGACCTGTGCTAGGGAGGTGAGCTGCCGCTGAAGGGAGGCTAGGGAATAGGCGGAGTCTTCCATAGCAACAGAGAATTGTTGTAACAGCTTGTCGTTTTTTATCATGGAGTGTTGTAGGGCCCCTCCTGCTAACCCCGCTGCGACGACAGAGGTGGTTAAGGATATTCCGGCAATTAGTGGTAGAAAAACTGCTCGTCTATGTCGCGCAGTTTTAGTTGGGGCGGTCCCTGCCCAGCCTATGAACTCTGCCGGGGTTAGCAGTGTCAGTCGGGGAACTAGGGTAACAGGGATACACAACTGTCCGTCAGAGATGCTTTTGGACAGAGTTTTTAACAGAGTCATATTACACCAGAAGAACACACCAGGGGGAGCATATATGGGACTATTAGGGTATGTAGCCGATTGGTTACAGAGGCTGTTGCTAAATGCCAAATAACAATAGGGGTATTTCTCTTGGTATGGGTCATGGTACAGGGCTACATCGGGTATCGTGACTATTGATGAGTTAAAACCTGTATAGTTTGTGGGAGGGGAGGATAGAGGAACAGCCGTTAATGGTGGTCTTCCTAGGGTTGCACACATAAAACAAGAGGACAGGTCGCCTAAACCAGTGAGGTTGGCGAATGCTAGCCCTTCCCGTAATAGAGTTAGCCAGGAGAAGGGCTGCAAGTCTTGTGATAGCTTGGTTTCTTGCCTGTGGATTTGTGTGTGGATTAAGGGTTGAATCTGGACTAGACTTCTCCACAGATATAAATGGCTATTGGGCCAGGTACTAGTTGATGAGTAATATACTCCCCCATGTTGTGGGGTTGTCCACCGAGAGTCCCATGGGTCTCTAATTATCCAAGTGTAAGTGACGGGAGACTCAGTGTTGTAAAAATACCACCCTTGTCGTTCTCTCCTGTATCGGACAGAGTGCGTCTTACAGTAGCTATATGGGCAACCTGCACTCTGGTGCCACCAATAATTTTTACAATTATATTCAGTTTGATCATATTCAAAACAGATCATGGGTATTGCTGGTTGGGCAATCTGGAACCTAGTGAAATTGAGGTAAACTATAGTATTACACCCTGAGGGGGGGCAGTCTGCGCTAGCTAGCAGTTTACCCGCTTGGGGGGTTTCCCCGGGGTGAGTTTTGTTCTCATAGAGCCAGAACCTCCAGACATAAGGATTAGACGGCGCAGCAGTGAGGAGAGTCAGATGCATAAGGCATAAAAGCATAGGTAAGCTAGACATGGTTACGGCCATGGGGATGACGGCGCAGGGTTAGCTTTAAGGGATTGTTCTTAGCTTTGTCTACAGTCCATGTAACCAGTGCTCCAGACGGCTCGAGAAGGTCGGATGTTGGGTCCACTGGTTTGACGTGTGTGTAGTGGATCCACGAAGCGATGCCTTCTACTTTGAGAGTGGTGGGAGTAGTCAGGAGTACTTGCAGTGGTCCTTTCCACCTGGGATGAAGAGTTTCTTGCCGGTGGCGCTTGACTAGGACCCAGTCTCCCGGCTGGAACGGATGAGGCATCGGCGGAGGTCCTGCCTCGTACAGTTCTCGTAGTCTGGGCCAAATTTCCTGGTGAATTTTCTGTAAGGCTTGTAAGGAGAACAGGAGCTCAGAGACATTTTCAGTTTCAGGTTTGAGTAAGTCATCTTTTAGACTGGGGACCAGGGGTGGGGGTCTGCCATACATGATTTCATATGGTGTGAGGCCTAGTCTGTAAGGGGTATTTCGGGCCCGGAACAGAGCGTAGGGGAGAAGTACTACCCAATTAGCGCCAGTCTCCATGGTCAATTTAGTTAAGGTCTCCTTCAGAGTCCGATTCATCCTTTTTACCTGTCCTGAGCTTTGGGGCCTATAAGCACAATGTAATTTCCAATTTGCCCCCAGAATGGAAGCCAAATCCTGACTTACCTTAGCAATGAAGGCTGGTCCATTGTCTGACCCTATTTGGACGGGAAAGCCATACCTGGGGAGGATTTCTTCCAAAATTTTCTTTGCTACAACCTGAGCAGTTTCTCTCTTAGTTGGGAACGCTTCTGTCCATCCTGAAAAAGTATCTACAAAGACAAGTAAGTACTGATACCCATATTTTCCAGGCTTTATCTCAGTAAAGTCTATTTCCCAATAGATACCAGGCCTAGTTCCTCTACACCTAATTCCTGCGGTGGTCTGGGTTTGGGGGCAAGCGTTGTTTAGTTGGCAGGCTTTGCAATTTGTTGTGACATCGCTGGCCAGTTCAGCTATGCGCCTGATTCTAAACTTGGCGTGCCTGATTAAGTCCATCATTCGCCGGGCACCCAGGTGGGTTGTCCGGTGGATGTGTTCCAACACCTGCCGTCCTAATTTTTCTGGTAGGATGGTTTGGTCATTTATATCAGTCCACCACCCATTTTTAACCTGTTTTAGGGGAAGCGTGTTCATCCATTCACGATCCTGTTCGGTATAGTCGGGAAAACATGGCAAATTTCGCGGGCCAGGATCGGGGAGCTGGAGCGCGAGGAGCTGACTGGGAGCTTTTGCTATGCTCCTTGCGGTTTGGTCGGCTAAGAAGTTGCCTCGAGCAATTGGCGTAGTTGGTTTCTGATGCCCAGGGCAATGTACGATAGCCAATTTCTTTGGTTTCCACAAAGCAGTTAATAGAGCTAGGATCTCTTGCTTGTTTTTTATTTCTTTGCCTTTGGCTGTTAATAGCCCCCTTTCTCTGTAGATGGCCCCATGTATGTGCGCAGTAGCGAAAGCATAGTGGCTATCCGTGTATACTGTTAGTTTTTTCTCTGCCCCTAGGGTGAGGGCCTGTGTAAGGGCTATCAGTTCGGCTCTTTGGGCCGATGTCCCTGGAGGCAAGGGTTCCGCCCAGATTACCTCAGTCTCTGACGTTACAGCCGCTCCTGCATACCGCTGGCCTTGGTGGACATAGCTGCTGCCATCAGTGAACCAGGTGAGTTCTGTGTCGGGGAGCGGACGATCTTGCAGGTCCTCCCGCACCCCATGCACCTGAGCCAGTATCTCAGTGCACTCATGGGACGGGGCGTCCAAGTCTGGATTTGGCAGCAGTGAAGCAGGGTTTAAAGAGGTTGGGGGTAGAAAAGTTATTCTGAGGGGGTTTAACAGCAGTCCTTGATAGTGGGTGAGCCGGGCGTTACTCATCCATCGGTCTGGCGGCTGCCGGAGGACGCCTTCAATGGCATGCGGGGTTATAACGCGCAACTCTTGCCCCATGATACGTTTATCAGCGTTTCGGACCATTAGGGCAGTCGCCGCGATTATCCGGAGGCAGGGTGGCCAGCCAGCAGCCACTGAATCTAATTTTTTTGACAAATAGGCAACTGGCCTCTGCCAGGGGCCTAGGTACTGTGTTAACACGGCTTTTGCAACACCCTTACTTTCATCCACGTATAAGTGGAAGGGCTTGGAGACATCAGGGAGCCCCAGCGCGGGGGCTGATAACAAGGCAGTTTTGATTTGCTGAAAGGCCAGCTCAGCCTCTGCCATCCAATTGAAGGGCTGCCGTTCCTTTGTTGCCTGGTATAGGGGCTTGGCTAACTCAGCAAATCCGGGTATCCATAACCTACAGAACCCTGCCGACCCCAGGAATTCTCTCACTTGCCATGTTGACTGGGGTCTAGGGATGCGTAGGACTGTTTCCTTTCGGGCTTTGGTTAGCCAGCGTTGCCCCCCTTTTAATAGGTACCCCAGATAAGTTACCTCCGACTTGCAGATCTGAGCCTTTGTTGCTGAGGCTCGGTAGCCTAGCTCCCCCAGAGTCTTCAGGAGGTCCTCAGTCCCTCGAACACAAGTTTCCGGGGACCTGGCCGCTATTAAGAGATCATCAACATATTGCAAAAGAGTTATTTCAGGGTGTTGCCGCCAGTACTCACCCAGATCTTCATGAAGGGCTTCATCGAACAGGGTTGGCGAGTTCTTGAACCCTTGTGGCAGTCTGGTCCATGTTAGCTGACCGTTGATGCCCCTCTCAGGATCCGTCCATTGAAATGCAAAGAGTTCTTGACTTTTGGGAGCCAGAGGAAGGCTGAAGAAAGCGTCTTTTAGATCAAGAACGGTATACCACTGTTTTTTGGGATGTAAGGCACTCAGAAGGGTGTATGGATTGGGCACAGTGGGATGTATGTCCATGACCCTTTTATTAACTTCTTTTAAATCCTGTACTGGCCTGTAGTCCGTACTGTTGGGTTTACGAACAGGTAACAGTGGAGTATTCCAGGATGAGTGGCAAGCCCGTAGGACTCCCTGGTCTAGGAGTCGGCGGATATGGGGCATAATTCCTTTTCTTGCCTCCAGGGGCATAGGATATTGCCGAACCCGAACCGGGTCCGTCCCTGGCTTAACTTCCACAAATATGGCAGGTCGATGTTTAGCTAGCCCCAAGCCCCCAGTTTCTGCCCACGCTTCAGGGAAACGCTGGAGCCAAGAGTCAATTCCCTGATCGGGGGGCTTTTGCTCTTGATGGAGTCGGTACTCATCTTCTAAGGTGACAGTCAGGATAGATATTGGCCTGTTTTGGGAATCAGTTATCTTGGGCCCTTCTGGCTCAAAGTGGATTTGGGCGCCCATCTTTGTCAGCAAGTCCCTCCCTAGTAGAGGGCAGGGGCTCTCTGGGATGACTAGGAAGGAATGGGAGACTTTTCCCGTTCCTAAGTTTACAGTCCTCTGGGTTGTCCAGGGGTATTTTTTGATGCCTGTGGCCCCGTGCACCCAGGATGTTTTCTTAGACATTTTTCCAATTGGTTTGGTTAGGACTGAGCGTTCCGCCCCAGTATCGACCAAGAAGCGAACTGGGGACCCCTCCACTTGCAAAGTTACCCTGGGTTCGGGGAGGGGGTCCGAACCCCGTCCTCCCTAGTCAGAGTCCTGGGTAACGAGTACGGAGGTAGGGTTAGCTGGTCTCCATTTCTTTGGGCAGTCTTTAATCCAGTGGCCACGTTCCTTGCAATAAGCACACTGATCTTTTTCTAATCCTTGCCTAGGGCCTTGCTTTTTCTGCTTTCTGTTTTGGCCATTTCCTGCCTGGGGGAAAGCTGCTGCTAAGACTTTGGTCATTTCTTTGGTTGCCTTGAACTGTTTTTTTTCTGGAGTATCCCTATTATTATAAACTCGCTGGGCCATCTGAAGGAGGTCCTGAATCTGCTTTCCCTCTAAACCTTCTAATTTCTGGAGTTTTCTTTTAATATCTGGTGTTGCCTGGTTTACAAAGGACATTACTACCGCTGCCTGATTTTCCGGTGCTTCCGGGTCCATAGGGGTAAACTGTCTGAAGGCTTCCATTAATCTCTTTAAATACACAGCGGGGCTTTCTGTCTTACCTTGTAACACAGAATATACTTTAGCCAAATTGGTGGGCTTGCGAGCTGCAGCCCGGAGACCCGCCATTAGAGTCTGGCGATAAATGAGCAGTCGTCCCCTACCTTCTGCCGTGTTGTAGTCCCATCTGGGCCGGGTCAAAGGGAAAGCCGCATTAATGAGGTCAGGATTTGCAGTTGGCTGGCCGTCATCTCCTGGAACCAGTTTTCTGGCCTCAACTTGGATTCTTTCCCGCTCCTCCGTTGTGAACAGGATTCGGAGGAGCTGTTGACAGTCATCCCAGGTCGGCTGGTGAGTAAACATGACACTGTCTAACAACGAGGTGAGATCTTTGGGATTATCTGAGAACCGAGCATTTTGGGACTTCCAATTGTATAAATCACTGGTGGAAAAAGGCCAATACATGAGACGGGAGAGCCCGGTATCATCGAGCGATCCTATTTCTCTGAGAGGCAGGGCTACAGTGGAGTCGGGGAGTCGGGAAGCTTGGTCCCGCTGTACGCGGCCTCGTGTTCGGCCGGCCGGCCCCCCCAGGTTACTTTCGCTCTCGGCTGCTTCCGCTTCTCGGTTTCCCTCTACGGAAGCACCACCCTGGGGGACTGGGTCCTGCGGGATAAGGTGCGGATATGGTGGGGGAAATGTGGGTTCTAACGTTAGGGGGTCCTGGCTGTCCGGCAGCACAGGGGCCGAGGGAGCAGAGGGAGTCTTTTGTCTTGTAGGTCGCGTTACTAGGACTTTGCAGGGCTCAGGGATGAATGGAGTTATCCAGGGTGGTGGGTTTTCCACAAGATCCTGCCACACTAGAATATAAGGAATTTGATCAGGATGTCCTGACTGCCCTGGCAGGAAAATCTTAGTTTTTACCTTAGTAATAATAGAGAGAAAGAAAGTTCCTTCGGAGGGCCACCCTACGCCGAAAGAGGGCCACTCTGAACGGCAGAAAGTAACTAGCTTTCCCTTCTTTAGTTCTATGCTTAAGTTACGCCCCCGAGCCTTCACATCCTTAAAATTGGTAACAAGGAGTGAGAGCGGCGTGCTCTGGTGGTTGCCCATCTTTGGACTGCTCCTACAAAGAGAAGGGGGGACGAAAATGAGTGTGAAGCAGAGGGGAGTATCCGACAGGTCCGGTCCTGGAAGGGGAAGAAAAGGTTTTATGTTTCGTTTTGGGCTTACACTTAACACTTAACAATAACGGACAGACAGTAATAACGATGAGCATTCGCGAGCGCGTGTCGGACTTCCGACCTGAGTCAGATGGGGCAACCAAGGATGGAGGCCCCCAGATGGGCACTGGGGAACGTCTCCCACCAGTCCCGAGTGGCTGTCTTCTAGCGCGTCCGCCAAGACCGTGCCACTTACAGAACAGACCAATACAGATTACAGATTACGGATTTCGTGAAATTTCAGGGAGACAGACAGAGACAAAGACAGAGACAGTGACAAAGCCGGCTTACCTACAGAATAAGATCCGTTGACTTGGGGGTCTGGTGGGCTTGGGGGAAATCCCGGACGAGCCCCCATTTGTTATGCCCAGACCGTTTATTCCCCGAAGAAGACCACCAGAGTCCAGAGTCAAAGCAAAGCAGCAAGGATCTTTATTACAGGTTCGAACCTGGAGCTCTCACTTGCTCGTGAAACGAGACGGGCAGGAGAGCTCCCCCACTCAGCTCCGAACAATGTTATATAGTCTAAGAAAAGTGGGCATACAGTCATTATACAAATCAGATATATGATTGGCTAGTGTTTGAACAAGGCGATTTGGCTAACTATGATTGGTTCCCGCCATTTCTGATATTTTGGTTCAAACTTTGAGGCGGGAGAGCAGGTTTATGGCAGCAAGAGTTTATCTTACTTAAACACGTCTTGTGACCTTACCTCAGAACTTACAAAATCTCTGGTATGTGCAAAACAAAATCTCTGGTACGTGCAGAAAACCAGGTACTCACAGAACTTACGAAATCTCTGGTATGTGCAAAGATTAGAGAGCAGAACAAGGGTGTAGCGGGTGGGGGGCGGGTACACATCTATCTTTGTGTCCTTTCAGTCTTCAAAGGGATCCGAAATATCTGTTCTCAGACTCTACAGAAGTAAGGCTAGCAAAGAGATCCACGAAATACAGATGTAACTCTGTGAGTGGAAGTCACACATCACAGAGCAGTTTCTCAGAAAGCTTCTTTCCAGATTACATCTGAGGATATTTCCTTTTTCACCATAGCCCTCTATGGGCTTCCAAATATCACTTTGCCAATTCCACAAGAACTGTCTTAGCGAAAGGCTTCTGGAGGGGAATGCTGTAACTCTGTGAGATGATTTCACAGAACACAAAGAAGTTTCTCAGAAAGCTTCTTTCTCTTTGTTATCGGAGGATATTTCCTTTCGCCCTATAGTCTTCGAAGGGATCCGAAATATCTGTTCTCAGATTCCACAGAAATAAGGCAAGCAAAGAGATCCACGAAATACAGATGTAACTCTGTGAGATGAATTAACAGAATACTAAGCAGTTTCTCAGAAAGCTTCTTTCCAGATTTCATTTGAGGATATTTCCTTTTTCACCATAGCCCGCTAAGGGCTTCCAAATATCACTTTGCCAATTCCACAAGAACTGTCTTAGCGAAAGGCTTCTTGAGGGGAAAGCTGTAACTCTGTGACATGATTTCACAGAACACAAAGAAGTTTCTCAAAAAGCTTATTTCTCTTTGTTATCGGAGGATATTTCCTTTGGCCCTATAGTCTTCAAAGGGAACCGAAATATCTGTTCTCAGATTCCTCAGATAAGGCTAGCAAAGAGATCCACGAAATACAGAGGTACTCTGTGAGATGAATTAACAGAACACTAAGCAGTTCCTCAGAAGGCTTCTTTCCAGATTTCATGTGAGGATATTTCCTTTTTCACCATAGACCTCTTACGGGTTCCAAATATCACTTTACCAATTCCACAAGAACTGTCTTACCGAAAGGGTTCTTGAGGGGAAAGCTGTAACTCTGTGAGATGATTTCACAGAACACAAAGAAGTTTCTCAGAAAGCTTCTTTCCCTTTGTTATCGGAGGTATTTCCTTAGGCACTAAAATCTTCAATGGGATCCGAAATATCTGTTCTCAGATTCCACAGAAATAAGGCTACAAAGAGATCCACGAAATACAGAGGTAACTATCTGAGATGAATTAACAGAACACTAAGCAGTTTCTCAGAAAGCTTCTTTCCAGATTTCATCTGAGGATATTTCCTTTTTCATCATAGCCCCCTATGGGCTTCCAAATATCACTTTGCCAATTCCACAAGAACTGTCTTATCGCAAGGCTTCTTGAGGGAAAAGCTGTAACTCTGTGACATGATTTCACAGAACACACAGAGGTTTCTCAGAAATCTTCTTTCTCTTTGTTATCGGAGGATATTTCCTTTTGCCCTATAGTCTTCAAAGGGATCCAAAATATCTGTTCTCAGATTCCACAGAAATAAGGCTAGCAAAGACATCCACGAAATACACACGTAACTCTGTGAATGGAAGTCACATATCACAGAGCTGTTTCTCAGAAAGCTTCTTTCCAGATTACATCTGAGGATATTTCCTTTTTCACCATAGCCCTCTATGGGCTTCCAAATATCACTTTGCCAATTCCACAAGAACTGTCTTAGCGAAAGGCTTCTTGAGGGGAATGCTGTAACTCTGTGAGATGATTTCACAGAACACAAAGAAGTTTCTCAGAAAGCTTCTTTCTCTTTGTTATCGTAGGATATTTCCTTTGGCCCTATAGTCTTCAAAGGGATCCGAAATATATGTTCTCAGATTCCACAGAAATAAGGCTAGCAAAGAGATGCACGAAATACAGATGTAACTCTGTGAGATGAATTAACAGAACACTAAGCAGTTTCTCAGAAAGCTTCTTTCCAGATTTCATCTGTGGATATTTCCTTTTTCACCATAGCCCGCTATGGGCTTCCAAATATCACTTTGCCTATTCCACAAGAACTGTCTTAGCGAAACGCTTCTTGAGGGGAAAGCTGTAACTCTGTGAGATGATTTCACAGAACACAAAGAAGTTTCTCAAAAAGCTTCTTTCTCTTTGTTATCGGAGGATATTTCCTTTGACCCTATAGTCTTTAAAGGGATCCGAAATATCTGTTCTCAGATTCCTCAGAAATAAGGCTAGCAAAGAGATCCACGAAATACAGAGGTAACTCTGTGAGATGAATTAACAGAACACTAAGCAGTTCCTCAGAAGGCTTCTTTTAAGATTTCATGTGAGGATATTTCCTTCTTCACCATAGCCCTCTATGGGCTTCCAAATATCACATTGCCAATTCCACAAGAACTGTCTAAGAGAAAGGCTTCATGAGGGGAAAGCTGTAACTTTGTGAGATGATCTCACAGAACACAAAGAAGTTTCTGAAAAAGCTTCTTTCTCTTTGTTATGGGAGGATATTTCATTTGGCCCCATAGTCTTCAAAGGGATCCGAAATATCTGTTCTCAGGTTCCACAGAAATAAGGCCAGCAAAGAAATCCACGAAATACACACGTAACGCTGTGAATGGAAGTCATATATCACAGAGCTGTTTCTCAGAAAGCTTCTTTACAGATTACATCTGAGGATATTTCCTTTTTCACCATAGCCCTCTATGGGCTTCCAAATATCACTTTGCCAATTCCACAAGAACTGTCTTAGCGAAAGGCTTCTTGAAGGGAAAGCTGTAACTCTGTGAGATGATTTCACAGAACACAAAGAAGTTTCTCAGAAAGCTTCTTTCTCTTTGTTATCGGAGGATATTTCCTTTGGCCCTATAGTCTTCAAAGGGATCCGAAATATCTGTTCTCAGATTCCACAGAAATAAGGCAAGCAAAGAGATCCACGAAATACAGATGTAACTCTGTGAGATGAATTAACAGAATACTAAGCAGTTTCTCAGAAAGCTTCTTTCCAGATTTCATCTGAGGATATTTCCTTTTTCACCATAGCCCGCTATGGGCTTCCAAATATAACTTTGCCAATTCCACAAGAACTGTCTTAGCGAAAGGCTTCTTGAGGGGAAAGCTGTAACACTGTGACATGATTTCACAGAACACATAGGAGTTTCTCAAAAAGCTTCTTTCTCTTTGTTATCGGAGGATATTTCCTTTGGCCCTATAGTCTTCAAAGGGATCCGAAATATCTCTTCTCAGATTCCTCAGATAAGGCTAGCAAAGAGATCCACGAAATACAGAGGTACTCTGTGAGATGAATTAACAGAACACTAAGCAGTTCCTCAGAAGGCTTCTTTCCAGATTTCATGTGAGGATATTTCCTTTTTCACCATAGCCCTCTAACGGCTTCCAAATATCACTTTACCAATTCCACAAGAACTGTCTGAGTGAAAGGGTTCTTGAGGGGAAAGCTGTAACTCTGTGAGATGATTTCACAGAACACAAAGAAGTTTCTCAGAAAGCTTCTTTCCCTTTGTTATCGGAGGATATTTCCTTAGGCACTATAGTCTTCAATGGGATCCGAAATATCTGTTCTCAGATTCCACAGAAATAAGGCTAGCAAAGAGATCCACGAAATACAGAGGTAACTATCTGAGATGAATTAACAGAACACTAAGCAGTTTCTCAGAAAGTTTCTTTCCAGATTTCATCTGAGGATATTTCCTTTTTCACCATAGCCCTCTATGGGCTTCCAACTATCACTTTGCCAATTCCACAAGAACTGTCTTAGCGAAAGGCTTCTTGAGGGGAAAGCTGTAACTTGTTGAGATGATTTCACAGAACACAAAGAAGTTTCTCAGAAACTTTCTTTCTCTTTGTTATCGGGGGATATTTCGTTTGGCCCTATAGTCTTCAAAGGGATCCGAAATATCTGTTCTCAGATTCCACAGAAATAAGGCTAGCAAAGAGATCCACGAAATACAGATGTAACTCTGTGAGTGGAAGTCACATATCACAGAGCAGTTTCTCAGAAAGCTTCTTTCCAGATTTCATCCGAGGATATTTCCTTTTTCACCATAGCCCTATATGGGCTTCCAAATATCACTTTGCCAATTCCACAAGAACTGTCTTACCGAGAGGCTTCTTGAGGGGAAAGCTGTAAATCTGTGAGATGATTTCAAAGAACACAAAGAAGTTTCACAGAATGCTTCTTTCTCTTTGTTATCGGAGGATATTTCCTTTGGCCCTATAGTCTTCAAAGGGATCCGAAATATCTATTCTCAGATTCCACAGAAATAAGGCTAGCAAAGTGATCCACGAAATACAGATGTAACTCTGTGAGTGGAAGTAACACATCACAGAGCAGTTTCTCAGAAAGCTTCTTTCCAGATTTCATCTGAGGATATTTCCTTTTTCATCATAGCCCTCTATGGGCTTCCAAATATCACTTTGCCAATTCCATAAGAACTGTCTTATCGAAAGGCTTCTTGAGGGGAAAGCTGTAACTCTGTGAGATGATTTCAAAGAACACACAGAGGTTTCTCAGAAATCTTCTTTCTCTTTGTTATCGGAGGATATTTCCTTTGGCCCTACAGTGTTCAAAGGGATCCGAAATATCTGTTCTCAGAGTCCACAGAAATAAGGCTAGCAAAGAAATCCACGAAATACACACGTAACTCTGTGAATGGAAGTCACACATCACAGAGCTGTTTCTCAGAAAGCTTCTTTCCAGATTACATCTGAGGATATTTCCTTTTTCACCATAGCCCTCTATGGGCTTCCAAATATCACTTTGCCAATTCCAAAAGAACTGTCTTAGCGAAAGGCTTCTTGAGGGGAATGCTGTAACTCTGTGAGATGATTTCACAGAACACAAAGAAGTTTCTCAGAAAGCTTCTTTCTCTTTGTTATCGGAGGATATTTCCTTTGGCCCTATAGTCTTCAAAGGGATCCGAAATATCTGTTCTCGGAGTCCACAGAAATAAGGCTAGCCAAGAGATCCACGAAATACAGATGTAACTCTGTGAGATGAATTAACAGAATACTATGCAGTTTCTCAGAAAGCTTCTTTCCAGATTTCATCTGAGGATACTTCCTTTTTCACCATAGCCCGCTATGGGCTTCCAAATATCACTTTGCCAATTCCGCAAGAACTGGCTTAGCGAAAGGCTTCTTGAGGGGAAAGCTGTAACTCTGTGAGATGATTTCACAGAACACAAAGAAGTTTCTCAAAAAGCTTCTTTCTCTTTGTTATCATAGGATATTTCCTTTGGCCCTATAGTCTTCAAAGGGATCCGAAATATCTGTTCTCAGATTCCTCAGATAAGGCTAGCAAAGAGATCCACGAAATACAGAGGTACTCTGTGAGATGAATTAACAGAACACTAAGCAGTTCCTCAGAAGGCTTCTTTCCAGATTTCATGTGAGGATATTTCCTTTTTCACCATAGCCCCCTTACGGCTTCCAAATATCACTTTACCAATTCCACAAGAACTGTCTTAGCGATAGGGTTCTTGAGGGGAAAGCTGTAACTCTGTGAGATGATTTCACAGAACACAAAGAAGTTTCTCAGAAAGCTTCTTTCCCTTTGTTATCGGAGGGTATTTCCTTAGGCACTAAAGTCTTCAATGGGATCCGAAATATCTGTTCTCAGATTCCACAGAAATAAGGCTACAAAGAGATCCACGAAATACAGAGGTAACTATCTGAGATGAATTAACAGAACACTAAGCAGTTTCTCAGAAAGCTTCTTTCCAGATTTCATCTGAGGATATTTCCTTTTTCACAATAGCCCTCTATGGGCTTCCAACTATCACTTTGCCAATTCCACAAGAACTGTATTAGCGAAAGGCTTCTTGAGGGGAAAGCTGTAACTCGGTGAGATGATTTCACAGAACACGAAGAAGTTTCTCAGAAAGTTTCTTTCTCTTTGTTATCGGAGGATATTTCGTTTGGCCCTATAGTCTTCAAAGGGATCCGAAATATCTGTTCTCAGATTCCACAGAAATAAGGCTAGCAAAGAGATCCACGATATACAGATGTAACTCTTTGAGTGGAAGTCACATATCACAGAGCAGTTTCTCAGAAAGCTTCTTTCCAGATTTCATCCGAGGATATTTCCTTTTTCACCATAGCCCCATATGGGCTTCCAAATATCACTTTGCCAATTCCACAAGAACTGTCTTACCGAGAGGCTTCTTGAGGGGAAAGCTGTAACTCTGCGAGATGATTTCACAGAACACAAAGAAGTTTCTCAGAAAGCTTCTTTCTCCTTTTTATCGGAGGATATTTCCTTTGGCCCTATAGTCTTCAAAGGGATCCGAAATATCTGTTCCCAGATTCCACAGAAATAAGTCTAGCAAAGACATCCACGAAATACACACGTAACTCTGTGAATGGAAGTCACATATCACAGAGCTGTTTCTCAGAAAGCTTCTTTCCAGATTACTTCTGAGGATATTTGCTTTTTCACCATAGCCCTCTAGGGGTTCCAAATATCACTTTGCCAATTCCACAAGAACTGTCTTAGCGAAAGGCTTCTTGAGGGGAATGCTGTAACTCTGTGAGATGATTTCACAGAACACAAAGAAGTTTCTCACAAAGCTTCTTTCTCTTTGTTATCGGAGGATATTTCCTTTGGCCCTATAGTCTTCAAAGGGATCCGAAATATCTGTTCTCAGATTCCACAGAAATTAGGCTAGCAAAGAGATCCACGAAATACAGATGTAACTCTGTGAGATGAATTAACAGAACACTAAGCAGTTTCTCAGAAAGCTTCTTTCCAGATTTCATCTGAGGATATTTCCTTTTTCACCATAGCCCGCTATGGGCTTCCAAATATCACTTTGCCAATTCCACAAGAACTGTCTTAGCGAAAGGCTTCTTGAGGGGAAAGCTGTAACTCTGTGAGATGATTTCACAGAACAGAAAGAAGTTTCTCAAAAAGCTTCTTTCTCTTTGTTATCGGAGGATATTTCCTTTGGCCCTATAGTCTTCAAAGGGATCCGAAATATCTGTTCTCAGATTCCTCAGAAATAAGGCTAGCAAAGAGATCCATGAAATACAGAGGTAACTGTGTGAGATGAATTAACAGAACACTAAGCAGTTCCTCAGAAGGCTTCTTTCCAGATTTAATGTGAGGATATTTCCTTCTTCACCATAGCCCTCTATGGGCTTCCAAATATCACCTTGCCAATTCCACAAGAACTGTCTTAGAGAAAGGCTTCTTGAGGGGAAAGCTGTAACTCTATGAGATGATTTCACAGAACACAAAGAAGTTTCTGAAAAAGCTTCTTTCTCTTTGTTATCGGAGGATGTTTCATTTGGCCCCATAGTCTTCAAAGGGATCCGAAATATCTGTTCTCAGGTTCCACAGAAATAAGGCCAGCAAAGACATCCACGAAATACACACGTAACGCTGTGAATGGAAGTCATATATCACAGAGCTGTTTCTCAGAAAGCTTCTTTACAGATTACATCTGAGGATATTTCCTTTTTCACCATTGCTCTCTATGGGCTTCCAAATATCACTTTGCCAATTCCACAAGAACTGTCTTAGCGAAAGGCTTCTTGAGGGGAATGCTGTAACTCTGTGAGATGATTTCACAGAACACAAAGAAGTTTCTCAAAAAGCTTCTTTCTCTTTGTTATTGAAGGATATTTCCTTTGGCCCTATAGTCTTCAACGGGATCAGAAATATCTGTTCTCAGATTCCTCAGATAAGGCTAGCAAAGAGATCCACGAAATACAGAGGTACTCTGTGAGATGAATTAACAGAACACTAAGCAGTTCCTCAGAAGGCTTTTTTCCAGATTTCATGTGAGGATATTTCCTTTTTCACCATAGCCCTCTAACGGCTTCCAAATATCACTTTACCAATTCCACAAGAACTGTCTTAGCGAAAGGGTTCTTGAGGGGAAAGCTGTAACTCTGTGAGATGATTTCACAGAACACAAAGAAGTTTCTCAGAAAGCTTCTTTCCCTTTGTTATCGGAGGATATTTCCTTAGGCACTATAGTCTTCAATGGGATCCGAAATATCTGTTCTCAGATTCCACAGAAATAAGGCTAGCAAAGAGATCCACGAAATACAGATGTAACTCTGTGAGTGGAAGTCACATATCACAGAGCAGTTTCTCAGAAAGCTTCTTTCCAGATTTCATCCGAGGATATTTCCTTTTTCACCATAGCCCTATATGGGCTTCCAAATATCACTTTGCCAATTCCACAAGAACTGTCTTACCGAGAGGCTTCTTGAGGGGAAAGCTGTAACTCTGTGAGATGATTTCACAGAACACAAAGAAGTTTCTCAGAAAGCTTCTTTCTCTTTGTTATCGGAGGATATTTCCTTTGGCCCTATAGTCTTCAAAGGGATTCGAAATATCTGTTCTCAGATTCCACAGAAATAAGGCTAGCAAAGTGATCCACGAAATACAGATGTAAATCTGTGAGTGGAAGTAACACATCACAGAGCAGTTTCTCAGAAAGCTTCTTTCCAGATTTCATCTGAGGATAATTCCTTTTTCATCATAGCCCTGTGTGGGCTTCCCAATATCACTTTGCCAATTCCACAAGAACTGTCTTAGCGAAAGGCTTCTTGAGGGGAAAGCTGTAACTCTGTGAGATGATTTCAAAGAACACACAGAGGTTTCTCAGAAATCTTCTTTCTCTTTGTTATCGGAGGATATTTCCTTTGGCCCTATAGTCTTCAAAGGGATCCGAAATATCTGTTTTCAGATTCCACAGAAATAAGGCTGGCAAAGACATATACGAAACACAGATGTTATTCTGTGAGAGGAATTAACAGAACACTAAGCAGTTTCTCAGAAAGCTTCTTTCCAGATTTCATCTGTTGATATTTCCTTTTTCACCATATCCCTCTAAGGGCTTCCAAATATCACTTTGCCAATTCCACAAGAACTGTCTTAGCGAAAGGCTTCTTGAGGGGAAAGCTGTAACTCTGTGAGATGATTTCACAGAACACAAAGGAGTTTCTGAAAACTTCTTTCTCTTTGTTATCGCAGGATATTTCCTTTGGCCCTATAGTCTCCGAAGGGATCCGAAATATTTGTTCTCAGATTCCACAGAAATAAGGCTAGCAAAAAGATCCACGAAATACAGATGTAACTCTGTGAGTGGAAGTCACATATCACAGAGCAGTTTCTCAGAAAGCTTCTTTCCAGATTTCTTCTGAGGATATTTCCTTTTTCACCATAGGCCTCTATGGGCTTCCAAATATCACTATGCCAATTCCACAAGAACTGTCTTACCGAGAGGCTTCTTGAGGGGAATGCTGTAACTCTGTGAGATGATTTCACAGAACACAAAGAATTTTCTCAGAAAGCTTCTTTCTCTTTGTTATCGGAGGATATTTCCTTTGGCCCTATAGTCTTCAAAGGGATCCAAAATATCTGTTCTCAGACTCTACAGAAATAAGGCTAGCAAAGAGATCCACGAAATACAGAGGTACTCTGTGAGATGAATTAACAGAACACTAAGCAGTTCCTCAGAAGGCTTCTTTCCAGATTTCATGTGAGGATATTTCCTTTTTCACCATAGCCCTCTAACGGCTTCCAAATATTACTTTACCAATTCCACAAGAACTGTCTTAGCGAAAGGGTTCTTGAGGGGAAAGCTGTAACTCTGTGAGATGATTTCACAGAACACAAAGAAGTTTCTCAGAAAGCTTCTTTCCCTTTGTTATCGGAGGATATTTCCTTAGGCACTATAGTCTTCAATGGGATCCGAAATATCTGTTCTCAGATTCCACAGAAATAAGGCTAGCAAAGAGATCCACGAAATACAGATGTAACTCTGTGAGTGGAAGTCACATATCACAGAGCAGTTTCTCAGAAAGCTTCTTTCCAGATTTCATCCGAGGATATTTCCTTTTTCACCATAGCCCTATATGGGCTTCCAAATATCACTTTGCCAATTCCACAAGAACTGTCTTACCGAGAGGCTTCTTGAGGGGAAAGCTGTATCTCTGTGAGATGATTTCACAGAACACAAAGAAGTTTCTCAGAAAGCTTCTTTCTCTTTGTTATCGGAGGATATTTCCTTTGGCCCTATAGTCTTCAAAGGGATCCGAAATATCTGTTCTCAGATTCCACAGAAATAAGGCTAGCAAAGTGATCCACGAAATACAGATGTAAATCTGTGAGTGGAAGTAACACATCACAGAGCAGTTTCTCAGAAAGCTTCTTTCCAGATTTCATCTGAGGATAATTCCTTTTTCATCATAGCCCTGTGTGGGGTTCCCAATATCACTTTGCCAATTCCACAAGAACTGTCTTAGCGAAAGGCTTCTTGAGGGGAAAGCTGTAACTCTGTGAGATGATTTCAAAGAACACACAGAGGTTTCTCAGAAATCTTCTTTCTCTTTGTTATCGGAGGATATTTCTTTGGCCCTATAGTCTTCAAAGGGATCCGAAATATCTGTTTTCAGATTCCACAGAAATAAGGCTGGCAAAGACATATACGAAACACAGATGTTACTCTGTGAGAGGAATTAACAGAACACTAAGCAGTTTCTCAGAAAGCTTCTTTCCAGATTTCATCGGATGATATTTCCTTTTTCACCATATCCCTCTAAGGGCTTCCAAATATCACTTTGCCAATTCCACAAGAATGTCTTAGCGAAAGGCTTCTTGAAGGGAAAGCTGTAACTCTGTGAGATGATTTCACAGAACACAAAGAAGTTTCTCAAAAAGCTTCTTTCTCTTTGTTATCGGAGGATATTTCCTTTGGCCCTATAGTCTTCAAAGGGATCCGAAATATCTGTTCTCAGATTCCTCAGAAATAAGGCTAGCAAAGAGATCCACGAAATACAGAGGTACTCTGTGAGATGAATTAACAGAACACTAAGCAGTTCCTCAGAAGGCTTCTTTCCAGATTTCATGTGAGGATATTTCCTTTTTCACCATAGCCCTCTTACGGCTTCCAAATATCACTTTACCAATTCCACAAGAACTGTCTTAGCGAAAGGGTTCTTGAGGGGAAAGCTGTAACTCTGTGAGATGATTTCACAGAACACAAAGAAGTTTCTCAGAAAGCTTCTTTCCCTTTGTTATCGGAGGGTATTTCCTTAGGCACTAAAGTCTTCAATGGGATCCGAAATATCTGTTCTCAGATTCCACAGAAATAAGGCTACAGAGAGATCCACGAAATACAGAGGTAACTATCTGAGATGAATTAAGAGAACACTAAGCAGTTTCTCAGAAAGCTTCTTTCCAGATTTCATCTGAGGATATTTCCTTTTTCACAATAGCCCTCTGTGGGCTTCCAACTATCCCTTTTCCAATTCCACAAGAACTGTATTAGCGAAAGATTTCTTGAGGGGAAAGCTGTAACTCGGTGAGATGATTTCACAGAACACTAAGAAGTTTCTCAGAAAGTTTCTTTCTCTTTGTTATCGGAGGATATTTCGTTTGGCCCTATAGTCTTCAAAGGGATCCGAAATATCTGTTCTCAGATTCCACAGAAATAAGGCTAGCAAAGAGATCCACGATATACAGATGTAACTCTTTGAGTGGAAGTCACATATCACAGAGCAGTTTCTCAGAAAGCTTCTTTCCAGATTTCATCCGAGGATATTTCCTTTTTCAAGATAGCCCTATATGGGCTTCCAAATATCACTTTGCCAATTCCACAGGAACTGTCTTACCGAGAGGCTTCTTGAGGGGAAAGCTGTAACTCTGCGAGATGATTTCACAGAACACAAAGAAGTTTCTCAGAAAGGTTCTTTCTCTTTTTTATCGGAGGATATTTCCTTTGGCCCTATAGTCTTCAAAGGGATCCGAAATATCTGTTCTCAGATTCCACAGAAATAAGGCTAGCAAAGTGATCCACGAAATACAGATGTAACTCTGTGAGTGGAAGTAACACATCACAGAGCAGTTTCTCAGAAAGCTTCTTTCCAGATTTCATCTGAGGATGTTTCCTATTTCATCATAGCCCTCTATGGGCTTCCAAATATCACTTTGCCAATTCCACAAGAACTGTCTTATCGAAAGGATTCTTGAGGGGAAAGCTGTAACTCTGTGAGATGATTTCAAAGAACACACAGAGGTTTCTCAGAGATCTTCTTTCTCTTTGTTATCGGAGGATATTTCCTTTGGCCCTATAGTCTTCAAAGGGATCCGAAATATCTGTTCTCAGATTCCACAGAAATAAGGCTAGCAAAGACATCCACGAAATACACACGTAACTCTGTGAATGGAAGTCACATATCACAGAGCTGTTTCTCAGAAAGCTTCTTTCCAGATTACATCTGAGGATATTTCCTTTTTCACCATAGCCCTCTAGGGGTTCCAAATATCACTTTGCCAATGCCACAAGAACTGTCTTAGCGAAAGGCTTCTTGAGGGGAATGCTGTAACTCTGTGAGATGATTTCACAGAACACAAAGAAGTTTCTCAGAAAGCTTCTTTCTCTTTTTTATCGGAGGATATTTCCTTTGGCCCTATAGTCTTCAAAAGGTTCCGAAATATCTGTTCTCAGATTCCACAGAAATAAGGCTAGCAAAGAGATCCACGAAATACAGATGTAACTCTGTGAGATGAATTAACAGAACACTAAGCAGTTTCTCAGAAAGCTTCTTTCCAGATTTCATCTGAGGATATTTCCTTTTTCACCATAGCCCGCTATGGGCTTCCAAATATCACTTTGCCAATTCCACAAGAACTGTCTTAGCGAAAGGCTTCTTGAGGGGAAAGCTGTAACTCTGTGAGATGATTTCACAGAACAGAAAGAAGTTTCTCAAAAAGCTTCTTTCTCTTTGTTATCGGAGGATATTTCCTTTGGCCCTATAGTCTTCAAAGGGATCCGAAATATCTGTTCTCAGATTCCTCAGAAATAAGGCTAGCAAAGAGATCCACGAAATACAGAGGTAACTCTGTGAGATGAATTAACAGAACACTAAGCAGTTCCTCAGAAGGCTTCTTTCCAGATTTAATGTGAGGATATTTCCTTCTTCACCATAGCCCTCTATGGGCTTCCAAATATCACTTTGCCAATTCCACAAGAACTGTCTTAGAGAAAGGCTTCTTGAGGGGAAAGCTGTAACTCTGTGAGATGATTTCACAGAACACAAAGAAGTTTCTGAAAAAGCTTCTTTCTCTTTGTTATCGGAGGATGTTTCATTTGGCCCCATAGTCTTCAAAGGGATCCGAAATATCTGTTCTCAGGTTCCACAGAAATAAGGCCAGCAAAGACATCCACGAAATACACACGTAACGCTGTGAATGGAAGTCATATATCACAGAGCTGTTTCTCAGAAAGCTTCTTTCCAGATTTTATCTGAGGATATTTCCTTTTTCACCATAGCCCTCTATGGGCTTCCAAATATCACTTTGTCAATTCCACAAGAACTGTCTTAGCGAAAGGCTTCTTGAGGGGAATGCTGTAACTCTGTGAGATGATTTCACAGAACACAAAGAAGTTTCTGAAAAAGCTTCTTTCTCTTTGTTATCGGAGGATATTTCCTATGGCCCTATAGTCTTCAAAGGGATCCGAAATATCTGTTCTCAGATTCCTCAGAAATAAGGCTAGCAAAGAGATCCACGAAATACAGAGGTACTCTGTGAGATGAATTAACAGAACACTAAGCAGTTCCTCAGAAGGCTTCTTTCCAGATTTCATCTGAGGATATTTCCTTTTTCACCATAGCCCGCTATGGGCTTCCAAATATCACTTTGCCAATTCCACAAGAACTGTCTTAGCGAAAGGCTTCTTGAGGGGAAAGCTGTAACTCTGTGAGATGATTTCACAGAACAGAAAGAAGTTTCTCAAAAAGCTTCTTTCTCTTTGTTATCGGAGGATATTTCCTTTGGCCCTATAGTCTTCAAAGGGATCCGAAATATCTGTTCTCAGATTCCTCAGAAATAAGGCTAGCAAAGAGATCCACGAAATACAGAGGTAACTCTGTGAGATGAATTAACAGAACACTAAGCAGTTCCTCAGAAGGCTTCTTTCCAGATTTAATGTGAGGATATTTCCTTCTTCACCATAGCCCTCTATGGGCTTCCAAATATCACTTTGCCAATTCCACAAGAACTGTCTTAGAGAAAGGCTTCTTGAGGGGAAAGCTGTAACTCTGTGAGATGATTTCACAGAACACAAAGAAGTTTCTGAAAAAGCTTCTTTCTCTTTGTTATCGGAGGATGTTTCATTTGGCCCCATAGTCTTCAAAGGGATCCGAAATATCTGTTCTCAGGTTCCACAGAAATAAGGCCAGCAAAGACATCCACGAAATACACACGTAACGCTGTGAATGGAAGTCATATATCACAGAGCTGTTTCTCAGAAAGCTTCTTTCCAGATTTTATCTGAGGATATTTCCTTTTTCACCATAGCCCTCTATGGGCTTCCAAATATCACTTTGTCAATTCCACAAGAACTGTCTTAGCGAAAGGCTTCTTGAGGGGAATGCTGTAACTCTGTGAGATGATTTCACAGAACACAAAGAAGTTTCTGAAAAAGCTTCTTTCTCTTTGTTATCGGAGGATATTTCCTTTGGCCCTATAGTCTTCAAAGGGATCCGAAATATCTGTTCTCAGATTCCTCAGAAATAAGGCTAGCAAAGAGATCCACGAAATACAGAGGTACTCTGTGAGATGAATTAACAGAACACTAAGCAGTTCCTCAGAAGGCTTCTTTCCAGATTTCATGTGAGGATATTTCCTTTTTCACCATAGCCCTCTTACGGCTTCCAAATATCACTTTACCAATTCCACAAGAACTGTCTTAGCGAAAGGGTTCTTGAGGGGAAAGCTGTAACTCTGTGAGATGATTTCACAGAACACAAAGAAGTTTCTCAGAAAGCTTCTATCCCTTTGTTATCGGAGGGTATTTCCTTAGGCACTAAAGTCTTCAAAGGGATCCGAAATATCTGTTCTCAGATTCCACAGAAATAAGGCTACAAAGAGATCCACGAAATACAGAGGTAACTATCTGAGATGAATTAAGAGAACACTAAGCAGTTTCTCAGAAAGCTTCTTTCCAGATTTCATCTGAGGATATTTCCTTTTTCACAATAGCCCTCTGTGGGCTTCCAACTATCACTTTGCCAATACCACAAGAACTGTATTAGCGAAAGGCTTCTTGAGGGGAAAGCTGTAACTCGGTGAGATGATTTCACAGAACACTAAGAAGTTTCTCAGAAAGTTTCTTTCTCTTTGTTATCGGAGGATATTTCGTTTGGCCCTATAGTCTTCAAAGTGATCCGAAATATCTGTTCTCAGATTCCACAGAAATAAGGCTAGCAAAGAGATCCACGATATACAGATGTAACTCTTTGAGTGGAAGTCACATATCACAGAGCAGTTTCTCAGAAAGCTTCTTTCCAGATTTCATCCGAGGATATTTCCTTTTTCAAGATAGCCCTATATGGGCTTCCAAATATCACTTTGCCAATTCCACAAGAACTGTCTTACCGAGAGGCTTCTTGAGGGGAAAGCTGTAACTCTGCGAGATGATTTCACAGAACACAAAGAAGTTTCTCAGAAAGCTTCTTTCTCTTTTTTATCGGAGGATATTTCCTTTGGCCCTATAGTCTTCAAAGGGATCCGAAATATCTGTTCTCAGATTCCACAGAAATAAGGCTAGCAAAGTGATCCACGAAATACAGATGTAACTCTGTGAGTGGAAGTACCACATCACAGAGCAGTTTCTCAGAAAGCTTCTTTCCAGATTTCATCTGAGGATGTTTCCTATTTCATCATAGCCCTCTATGGGCTTCCAAATATCACTTTGCCAATTCCACAAGAACTGTCTTATCGAAAGGCTTCTTGAGGGGAAAGCTGTAACTCTGTGAGGTGATTTCAAAGAACACACAGAGGTTTCTCAGAAATCTTCTTTCTCTTTGTTATCGGAGGATATTTCCTTTGGCCCTATAGTCTTCAAAGGGATCCGAAATATCTGTTCTCAGATTCCACAGAAATAAGGCTAGCAAAGACATCCACGAAATACACACGTAACTCTGTGAATGGAAGTCACATATCACAGAGCTGTTTCTCAGAAAGCTTCTTTCCAGATTACATCTGAGGATATTTCCTTTTTCACCATAGCCCTCTAGGGGTTCCAAATATCACTTTGCCAATTCCACAAGAACTGTCTTAGCGAAAGGCTTCTTGAGGGGAATGCTGTAACTCTGTGAGATGATTTCACAGAACACAAAGAAGTTTCTCAGAAAGCTTCTTTCTCTTTTTTATCGGAGGATATTTCCTTTGGCCCTATAGTCTTCAAAGGGTTCCGAAATATCTGTTCTCAGATTCCACAGAAATAAGGCTAGCAAAGAGATCCACGAAATACAGCTGTAACTCTGTGAGATGAATTAACAGAACACTAAGCAGTTTCTCAGAAAGCTTCTTTCCAGATTTCATCTGAGGATATTTCCTTTTTCACCGTAGCCCTCTATGGGCTTCCAAATAACACTTTGCCAATTCCACAAGAACTGTCTTAGCGAAAGGCTTCTTGAGGGGAAAGCTGTAACTCTGTGAGATGATTTCAAAGAACACAAAGAAGTTTCTCAGAAAACTTCTTTCTCTTTGCTATCGGAGGATATTTCCTTTGGCCCTATAGTCTTCAAAGGGACCCGAAATATCTGTTCTCAGATTCCTCAGAAATAAGGCTAGCAAAGAGATCCACGAAATACAGAGGTAACTCTGTGAGATGATTTAACAGAACACTAAGCAGTTCCTCAGAAGGCTTCTTTCCAGATTTAATGTGAGGATATTTCCTTCTTCACCATAGCCCTCTATGGGCTTCCAAATATCACCTTGCCAATTCCACAAGAACTGTCTAAGAGAAAGGCTTCTTGAGGGGAAAGCTGTAACTCTGTGAGATGATTTCACAGAACACAAAGAAGTTTCTGAAAAAGCTTCTTTCTCTTTGTTATCGGAGGATGTTTCATTTGGCCCCATAGTCTTCAAAGGGATCCGAAATATCTGTTCTCAGGTTCCACAGAAATAAGGCCAGCAAAGACATCCACGAAATACACACGTAACGCTGTGAATGGAAGTCATATATCACAGAGCTGTTTCTCAGAAAGCTTCTTTCCAGATTACATCTGAGGATATTTCCTTTTTCACCATAGCCCTCTATGGGCTTCCAAATATCACTTTGCCAATTCCACAAGAACTGACTTAGCGAAAGGCTTCTTGAGGGGAATGCTGTAACTCTGTGAGATGATTTCACAGAACACAAAGAAGTTTCTGAAAAAGCTTCTTTCTCTTAGTTATCGGAGGATATTTCCTTTGGCCCTATAGTCTTCAAAGGGATCCGAAATATCTGTTCTCAGATTCCACAGAAATAAGGCTAGCAAAGAGATCCACGAAATACAGATGTAACTCTGTGAGATGAATTAACAGAATACTAAGCAGTTTCTCAGAAAGCTTCTTTCCAGATTTCATCTGAGGATATTTCCGTTTTTACCATAGCCCGCTAAGGGCTTCCAAATATAACTTTGCCAATTCCACATGAACTGTCTTAGCGAAAGGGTTCTTGAGGGGAAAGCTGTAACTCTGTGAGATGATTTCACAGAACACAAAGAAGTTTCTCAAAAAGCTTCTTTCTCTTTGTTATCGGAGGATATTTCCTTTGGCCCTATAGTCTTCAAAGGGATCCGAAATATCTGTTCTCAGATTCCTCAGATAAGGCTAGCAAAGAGATCCACGAAATACAGAGGTACTCTGTGAGATGAATTAACAGAACACTAAGCAGTTCCTCAGAAGGCTTCTTTCCAGATTTCATGTGAGGATATTTCCTTTTTCACCATAGCCCTCTAACGGCTTCCAAATATCACTTTACCAATTCCACAAGAACTGTCTTAGCGAAAATGTTCTTGAGGGGAAAGCTGTAACTCTGTGAGATGATTTCACAGAACACAAAGAAGTTTCTCAGAAAGCTTCTTTCCCTTTGTTATCGGAGGATATTTCCTTAGGCACTATAGTCTTCAATGGGATCCGAAATATCTGTTCTCAGATTCCACAGAAATAAGGCTAGCAAAGAGATCCACGAAATACAGAGGTAACTATCTGAGATGAATTAACAGAACACTAAGCAGTTTCTCAGAAAGATTCTTTCCAGATTTCATCTGAGGATATTTACTTTTTCACAATAGCCCTCTATGGGCTTCCAACTATCACTTTGCCAATTCCACAAGAACTGTCTTAGCGAAAGGCTTCTTGAGGGGAAAGCTGTAACTCGGTGAGATGATTTCACAGAACACAAAGAAGTTTCTCAGAAAGCTTCTTTCCCTTTGTTATCGGAGGATATTTCCTTAGGCACTATAGTCTACAATGGGATCCGAAATATCTGTTCTCAGATTCCACAGAAATAAGGCTAGCAAAGAGATCCACGAAATACAGATGTAACTCTGTGAGTGGAAGTCACATATCACAGAGCAGTTTCTCAGAAAGCTTCTTTCCAGATTTCATCCGAGGATATTTCCTTTTTCACCATAGCCCTATAAGGGCTTCCAAATATCACTTTGCCAATTCCACAAGAACTGTCTTACCGAGAGGCTTCTTGAGTGGAAAGCTGTAACTCTGTGAGATGATTTCACAGAACACAAAGAAGTTTCTCAGAAAGCTTCTTTCTCTTTGTTATCGGAGGATATTTCCTTTGGCCCTATAGTCTTCAAAGGGATCCGAAATATCTGTTCTCAGATTCCACAGAAATAAGGCTAGCAAAGAGATCAACGAAATACAGATGTAACTCTGTGAGATGAATTAACAGAACACTCAGCATTTTCTCAGAAAGCTTCTTTCCAAATTTCATCTGAGGATATTTCCTCTTTCACCCTAGCCCTCTATGGGCTTCCAAATATCACTTTGCCAATTCCACAAGAACTGTCTTAGCGAAAGGCTTCTTGAGGAAAAAGTTGTAACTCTGTGAGATGATTTCACAGAACACAAAGAAGTTTTTCAGAAAGCTTCTTTCTCTTTGTTATCGGAGAATATTACTTTTGGCCCTATAGTCTTCAAAGGGATCCGAAATATCTGTTCTCAGAATCCATAGAAATGAGGCTAGCAAAGAGATCCACGAAATACAGATGTAACTCTGTGAGTGGAAGTCACACATCACAGAGCAGTTTCTCAGAAAGCTTCTTTCCAGATTTCATCTGAGGATATTTCCTTTTACACCATAGTCCTCTATGGGCTTCCAAATATCAATCCGCCAATTCCAAAAGAACTGTCTTAGCTAAAGGCTTCTTGAGGAGAAAGCTGTAACTCTGTGAGATGATTTCACAAAACACAAAGAAGTTTCTCAGAAATGTTCTTTCTCTTTGTTATCGGAGAATATTTCCTTTGGCCCAATAGTCTTCAAAGGGATCCGAAATATCTGTTCTCAGATTCCACAGAAATAAGGCTAGCAAAGAGATCCACGAAATACAGATGTAACTCTATGAGTGGAAGTCACATATCACAGAGCAGTTTCTCAGAAAGCTTCTTTCCAGATTTCATCCGATGATATTTCCTTTTTCACCATAGCCCTCTATGGGCTTCCAAATATCACTTTGCCAATTGCACAAGAACTGTCTTACCGAGAGGCTTCTTGAGGGGAAAGCTGTAACACTGTGAGATGATTTCACAGAACACAAAGAAGTTTCTCAAAAAGCTTCTTTCTCTTTGTTATCAGAGGATATTTCCTTTGGCCCTATAGTTTTCAAAGGGATCCGAAGTATCTGTTCTCAGAGTCCACAGAAATAAGGCTAGCAAAGAGATCCACGAAATACAGAGGTAACTCTCTGAGATGAATTAACAGAACACTCAGCAGTTTCTCAGAAAGCTTCTTTCCAGATTTCATCTGAGGATATTTCCTTTTTCACCATAGCCCTCTCTGGGCTTCCAAATGTCACTTTGCCAATTCCACAAGAACTGTCTTAGCGAAAGGTTTCTTGAGGGGAAAGCTGTAACTCTGTGAGATGATTTCACAGAACACAAAGAAGTTTCTCTGAAAGCTTCTTTCTATTTGTTATCGGAGGATATTTCCTTTGGCCCAATAGTCTTCAAAGGGATCCGAAATATCTGTTCTCAGATTCCACAGAAATAAGGCTAGCAAAGAGATCCACGAAATACAGATGTAACTCTGTGAATGGAATTCACATATCACAGAGCAGTTTCTCAGAAAGCTTCTTTCCAGATTTCATCCGAGGATATTTCCTTTTTCACCATAGCCCTCTGTGGGCTTCCAAATATCACTTTGCCAATTCCACAAGAACTGTCTTACAGAGAGGCTTCTTGAGGGGAAAGCTGTAACTCTGTGAGATGATTTCACAGAACACAAAGAAGTTTCACCGAAAGCTTCTTTCTCTTTGTTATCGGAGGATATTTCCTTTGGCCCTATAATCTTCAAAGGGATCCGAAATATCTGTTCTCAGATTCCACAGAAATAAGGCTAGCAAAGAAATCCACGAAATACAGATGTAACTCTGTGAGTGGAAGTCACATATCACAGAGCAGTTTCTCAGAAAGCTTCTTTCCAGATTGCATCCGAGGATATTTCCTTTTTCACCATAGCCCCCTTTGGGATTCCAAGTATCACTTTGCCAATTCCACAAGAACTGTCTTAGCGAAAGGCTTCTTGAGGGGAAAGCTGTAACTCTGTGAGATGATTTCATAGAACACAAAGAAGTTTCTCAGAAAGCTTCTTTCTATTTGTTGTCGGAGGATATTTCCTTTGGCCCTATAGTTTCCAAAGGGATGCGAAATATCTCTTCTCAGATTCCACAGAAATAAGGCCTGCAAAGAGATCCACGAAATACAGATGTAACTCTGTGAGATGAATTAAAAGAACACTAATCAGTTTCTCAGAAATCTTCTTTCCAGATTTCATCTGAGGATATTTCCTTTTTCTCCATAGTCCTCTATGGGCTTCCAAATATCACTTTGCCAATTCCACAAGAACTGTCTTAGCGAAAGGCTTCTTGAATGGAAAGCTGTAACTCTGTGAGGGGATTTCACATAACACAAAGAAGTTTCTCAGAAAGCTTCTTTCTCTTTGTTATCAGAGGATATTTCCTCTGGACATATAGTCTTCAAAAGCATCCGAAATATCTGTTCTCAGATTCCACAAAAATAAGGCTAGCAAAGAGATCCACGAAATACAGATGTAACTCTGTGAGATGAATTAACAGAACACTCAGCAGTTTCTCAGAAAGCTTCTTTCCAGATTTCATCTGAGGATATTTCCTTTTTCACCATAGCCCTCTTTGGGCTTCCAAATATCACTTTGCCAATTCCACAAGAACTGTCTTAGCGAAAGGCTTTCTGAGGGGAAAGCTGTAACTCTGTGAGATGATTTCGCAGAACACAGAGAAGTTTCTCAGTAATCTTCTTTCTCTTTGTTATCGGAGGATATTTCCTTTGGCCCTATAGTCTTCAAAGGGATCCGAAATATCTGTTCTCAGATTCCACAGAAATAAGGCTAGCAAAGAGATTCACGAAATAGAGATGTAACTCTGTGAGTGGAAGTCATACATCACAGAGCAGTTTCTCAGAAATCTTCTTTCCAGATTTCATCTGAGGATATTTCCTTTTTCACCATAGCCCTCTATGGGCTTCCAAATGTCACTTTGCCAATTCCACAAGAACTGTCTTAGCGAAAGGCTTCTTGAGGGGCAAGCTGTAACTCTGTGAGATGATTTCACAGAACACAAAGAAGTTTCTCAGAAAGCTTCTTTCTCTTTGTTATCAGAGGATATTTCCTTTGGCCCTATAGTCTTCAAAGGGATCCGAAATATCTGTTCTCAGATTCCACAGAAATAAGGCTAGCAAAGAGATCCACGAAATACAGATGTAACTCTGTGAGTGGAAATCACACATCACCGAGGAGTTTCTCAGAAAGCTTCTTTCCAGATTTCATCTGTGGATATTTCCTTTTTCACCATAGCCCTCTATGGGTTTCCAAATATCACTTTGCCAATTCCACAAAAACTGTCTTAGCGAAAGGCTTCTCGAGGGGAAAGCTGTAACTCTGTGAGATGATTTCACAGAACACAAAGAAGTTTCTGAAAAAGCTTCTTTCTCTTTGTTATCGGAGGATATTTCCTTTGGCCCTATAGTCTCCAAAGGGATGCGAAATATCTCTTCTCAGATTCCACAGAAATAAGGCCTGCAAAGAGATCCACGAAATACAGATGTAACTCTGTGAGATGAATTAAAAGAACACTAATCAGTTTCTCAGAAATCTTCTTTCCAGATTTCATCTGAGGATATTTCCTTTTTCTCCATAGCCCTCTATGGGCTTCCAAATATCACTTTGCCAATTCCACAAAAACTGTCTTAGCGAAAGGCTTCTTGAGGGGAAAGCTGTAACTCTGTGAGATGATTTCACAGAACACAAAGAAGTTTCTCAGAAAACTTCTTTCCTTTGCTATCGGAGGATATTTCCTTTGGCCCTATAGTCTTCAAGGGGATCCGAAATATCTGTTCTCAGATTCCTCAGAAATAAGGCTAGCAAAGAGATCCACGAAATACTGATGTAACTCTGTGAGATGAATTAACAGAAAACTCAGCAGTTTCTCAGAAAGCTTCTTTCCAGATTTCATCTGAGGATATTTCCTTTTTCACCATAGCCCTCTAGGGGTTCCAAATATCACTTTGCCAATTCCACAAGAACTGTCTTAGCGAAAGGCTTCTTGAGGGGAATGCTGTAACTCTGTGAGACGATGTCACAGAACACAAAGAAGTTTCTCAGAAAGCTTCTTTCTCTTTTTTATCGGAGGATATTTCCTTTGGCCCTATAGTCTTCAAAGGGATCCGAAATATCTGTTCTCAGATTCCACAGAAATAAGGCTAGCAAAGAGATCCACGAAATACAGATGTAACTCTGTGAGATGAATTAACAGAACACTAAGCAGTTTCTCAGAAAGCTTCTTTCCAGATTTCATCTGAGGATATTTCCTTTTTCACCATAGCCCGCTATGGGCTTCCAAATATCACTTTGCCAATTCCACAAGAACTGTCTTAGCGAAAGGCTTCTTCAGGGGAAAGCTGTAACTCTGTGAGGTGATTTCACAGAACAGAAAGAAGTTTCTCAAAAAGCTTCTGTCTCTTTGTTATCGGAGGATATTTCCTTTGGCCCTATAGTCTTCAAAGGGATCCGAAATATCTGTTCTCAGATTCCTCAGAAATAAGGCTAGCAAAGAGATCCACGAAATACAGAGGTAACTCTGTGAGATGAATTAACAGAACGCTAAGCAGTTCCTCAGAAGGCTTCTTTCCAGATATAATGTGAGGATATTTCTTTCTTCACAATAGCCCTCTATGGGCTTCCAAATATCACTTTGCCAATTCCACAAGAACTGTCTTAGAGAAAGGCTTCTTGAGTGGAAAGCTGTAACTCTGTGAGATGATTTCACAGAACACAAAGAATTTTCTGAAAAACCTTCTTTCTCTTTGTTATCGGAGGATGTTTCATTTGGCCCCATAGTCTTCAAAGGGATCCGAAATATCTGTTCTCAGGTTCCACAGAAATAAGGCCAGCAAAGACATCCACGAAATACACACGTAACGCTGTGAATGGAAGTCATATATCACAGAGCTGTTTCTCAGAAAGCTTCTTTCCAGATTACATCTGAGGATATTTCCTTTTTCACCATAGCCCACTATGGGCTTCCAAATATCACTTTGCCAATTCCACAAGAACTGTCTTAGCGAAAGGCTTCTTGAGGGGAATGCTGTAACTCTGTGAGATGATTTCACAGAACACAAAGAAGTTTCTGAAAAAGCTTCTTTCTCTTTGTTATCGGAGGATATTTCCCTTGGCCCTATAGTTTTCAAAGGGATCCGAAATATCTGTTCTCAGATTCCACAGAAATAAGGCTAGCAAAGAGATCCACGAAATACAGATGTAACTCTGTGAGATGAATTAACAGAATACTAAGCAGTTTCTCAAAAAGCTTCTTTCCAGATTTCATCTGAGGATATTTCATTTTTCACCATAGCCCGCTATGGGCTTCCAAATATAACTTTGCCAATTCCACAAGAACTGTCTTAGCGAAAGGCTTCTTGAGGGGAAAGCTGTAACTCTGTGAGATGATTTCACAGAACACAAAGAAGTTTCTCAAAAAGCTTCTTTCTCTTTGTTATCGGAGGATATTTCCTTTGGCCCTATAGTCTTCAAAGGGAACCGAAATATCTGTTCTCAGATTCCTCAAATAAGGCTAGCAAAGAGATCCACGAAATACAGAGGTACTCTGTGAGATGAATTAACAGAACACTAAGCAGTTCCTCAGAAGGCTTCTTTCCAGATTTCATGTGAGGATATTTCCTTTTTCACCATAGCCCTCTAACGGCTTCCAAATATCACTTTACCAATTCCACAAGAACTGTCTTAGCGAAAGGGTTCTTCAGGGGAAAGCTGTAACTCTGTGAGATGATTTCACAGAACACAAAGAAGTTTCTCAGAAAGCTTCTTTCCCTTTGTTATCGGAGGATATTTCCTTAGGCACTATAGTCTTCAAAGGGATCCGAAATATCTGTTCTCAGATTCCACAGAAATAAGGCTAGCAAAGAGATTCACGAAATAGAGATGTAACTCTGTGAGTGGAAGTCATACATCACAGAGCAGTTTCTCAGAAAGCTTCTTTCCAGATTTCATCTGAGGATATTTCCTTTTTCACCATAGCCCTCTATGGGCTTCCAAATGTCACTTTGCCAATTCCACAAGAACTGTCTTAGCGAAAGGCTTCTTGAGGGGCAAGCTGTAACTCTGTGAGATGATTTCACAGAACACAAAGAAGTTTCTCAGAAAGCTTCTTTCTCTTTGTTATCAGAGGATATTTCCTTTGGCCCTATAGTCTTCAAAGAGATCCGAAATATCTGTTCTCAGATTCCACAGAAATAAGGCTAGCAAAGAGATCCACGAAATACAGATGTAACTCTGTGAGTGGAAATCACACATCACCGAGGAGTTTCTCAGAAAGCTTCTTTCCAGATTTCATCTGTGGATATTTCCTTTTTCACCATAGCCCTCTATGGGCTTCCAAATATCACTTTGCCAATTCCACAAAAACTGTCTTAGCGAAAGGCTTCTCGAGGGGAAAGCTGTAACTCTGTGAGATAATTTCACAGAACACAAAGAAGTTTCTGAAAAAGCTTCTTTCTCTTTGTTATCGGAGGATATTTCCTTTGGCCCTATAGTCTCCAAAGGGATCCGAAATATCTGTTCTCCGATTCCACAGAAATAAGGCTAGCAAAGACATCCACGAAATACAGATGTAACTCTGTGAGATGAATTAACAGAACACTAAGCAGTTTCTCAGAAAGCTTCTTTCCAGATTTCATATGAGGATATTTCCTTTTTCAAGATAGCCCTATATGGGCTTCCAAATATCACTTTGCCAATTCCACAAGAACTGTCTTAGCGAAAGCCTTCTTGAGGGGAAAGCTGTAACTCTGTGAGATGATTTCACAGAACCCAAAGAAGTTTTTCAGAAAGCTTCTTTCTCTTTGTTATCGGAGGATATTTCTTTTGGCCCTATAGTCTTCAAAGGGATTCGAAAAAGCTGTTCTCAGATTCCACAGAAATAAGGCTAGCAAAGAGATCCATGAAATACAGATGTAACTCTGTGAATAGAAGTCACATATCTCAGAGCAGTTTCTCAGAAGCTTCTTTCCAGATTTCATCTGAGGATATTTCCTTTTTCACCATAGCCCTCTATGGGCTTCCAAATATCACTTTGCCAATTCCACAAGAACTGTCTTAGCAAAAGGCTTCTTGAGGGTAAAGCTATAACTCTGTGAGATGATTTCACAGAACACAAAGAAGTTTCTCAGAAAGCTTCTTTCTCTTTGTTATCGGAGGATATTTCCTTTGGCCCTATAGTCTTCAAAGGAATCCGAAATATCTGTTCTCAGATTACACAGAAATAAGGCTAGCAAAGAGATCCACGAAATACAGATGTAACTCTGTGAGATGAATTAACAGAACACTCAGCAGTTTCTCAGAAAGCTTCTTTCCAGATTTCATCTGAGGATATTTCCTTTTTCACCATAGCCCTCTTTGGGCTTCCAAATATCACTTTGCCAATTCCACAAGAACTGTCTTAGCGAAAGGCTTTCTGAGGGGAAAGCTGTAACTCTGTGAGATGATTTCGCAGAACACAGAGAAGTTTCTCAGTAAGCTTCTTTCTCTTTGTTATCGGAGGATATTTCCTTTGGCCCTATAGTCTTCAAAGGGATCCGAAATATCTGTTCTCAGATTCCACAGAAATAAGGCTAGCAAAGAGATTCACGAAATAGAGATGTAACTCTGTGAGTGGAAGTCATACATCACAGAGCAGTTTCTCAGAAATCTTCTTTCCAGATTTCATCTGAGGATATTTCCTTTTTCACCATAGCCCTCTATGGGCTTCCAAATGTCACTTTGCCAATTCCACAAGAACTGTCTTAGCGAAAGGCTTCTTGAGGGGCAAGCTGTAACTCTGTGAGATGATTTCACAGAACACAAAGAAGTTTCTCAGAAAGCTTCTTTCTCTTTGTTATCAGAGGATATTTCCTTTGGCCCTATAGTCTTCAAAGGGATCCGAAATATCTGTTCTCAGATTCCACAGAAATAAGGCTAGCAAAGAGATCCACGAAATACAGATGTAACTCTGTGAGTGGAAATCACACATCACCGAGGAGTTTCTCAGAAAGCTTCTTTCCAGATTTCATCTGTGGATATTTCCTTTTTCACCATAGCCCTCTATGGGTTTCCAAATATCACTTTGCCAATTCCACAAAAACTGTCTTAGCGAAAGGCTTCTCGAGGGGAAAGCTGTAACTCTGTGAGATGATTTCACAGAACACAAAGAAGTTTCTGAAAAAGCTTCTTTCTCTTTGTTATCGGAGGATATTTCCTTTGGCCCTATAGTCTCCAAAGGGATGCGAAATATCTCTTCTCAGATTCCACAGAAATAAGGCCTGCAAAGAGATCCACGAAATACAGATGTAACTCTGTGAGATGAATTAAAAGAACACTAATCAGTTTCTCAGAAATCTTCTTTCCAGATTTCATCTGAGGATATTTCCTTTTTCTCCATAGCCCTCTATGGGCTTCCAAATATCACTTTGCCAATTCCACAAAAACTGTCTTAGCGAAAGGCTTCTTGAGGGGAAAGCTGTAACTCTGTGAGATGATTTCACAGAACACAAAGAAGTTTCTCAGAAAACTTCTTTCCTTTGCTATCGGAGGATATTTCCTTTGGCCCTATAGTCTTCAAGGGGATCCGAAATATCTGTTCTCAGATTCCTCAGAAATAAGGCTAGCAAAGAGATCCACGAAATACTGATGTAACTCTGTGAGATGAATTAACAGAAAACTCAGCAGTTTCTCAGAAAGCTTCTTTCCAGATTTCATCTGAGGATATTTCCTTTTTCACCATAGCCCTCTAGGGGTTCCAAATATCACTTTGCCAATTCCACAAGAACTGTCTTAGCGAAAGGCTTCTTGAGGGGAATGCTGTAACTCTGTGAGACGATGTCACAGAACACAAAGAAGTTTCTCAGAAAGCTTCTTTCTCTTTTTTATCGGAGGATATTTCCTTTGGCCCTATAGTCTTCAAAGGGATCCGAAATATCTGTTCTCAGATTCCACAGAAATAAGGCTAGCAAAGAGATCCACGAAATACAGATGTAACTCTGTGAGATGAATTAACAGAACACTAAGCAGTTTCTCAGAAAGCTTCTTTCCAGATTTCATCTGAGGATATTTCCTTTTTCACCATAGCCCGCTATGGGCTTCCAAATATCACTTTGCCAATTCCACAAGAACTGTCTTAGCGAAAGGCTTCTTCAGGGGAAAGCTGTAACTCTGTGAGGTGATTTCACAGAACAGAAAGAAGTTTCTCAAAAAGCTTCTGTCTCTTTGTTATCGGAGGATATTTCCTTTGGCCCTATAGTCTTCAAAGGGATCCGAAATATCTGTTCTCAGATTCCTCAGAAATAAGGCTAGCAAAGAGATCCACGAAATACAGAGGTAACTCTGTGAGATGAATTAACAGAACGCTAAGCAGTTCCTCAGAAGGCTTCTTTCCAGATATAATGTGAGGATATTTCTTTCTTCACAATAGCCCTCTATGGGCTTCCAAATATCACTTTGCCAATTCCACAAGAACTGTCTTAGAGAAAGGCTTCTTGAGTGGAAAGCTGTAACTCTGTGAGATGATTTCACAGAACACAAAGAATTTTCTGAAAAACCTTCTTTCTCTTTGTTATCGGAGGATGTTTCATTTGGCCCCATAGTCTTCAAAGGGATCAGAAATATCTGTTCTCAGGTTCCACAGAAATAAGGCCAGCAAAGACATCCACGAAATACACACGTAACGCTGTGAATGGAAGTCATATATCACAGAGCTGTTTCTCAGAAAGCTTCTTTCCAGATTACATCTGAGGATATTTCCTTTTTCACCATAGCCCACTATGGGCTTCCAAATATCACTTTGCCAATTCCACAAGAACTGTCTTAGCGAAAGGCTTCTTGAGGGGAATGCTGTAACTCTGTGAGATGATTTCACAGAACACAAAGAAGTTTCTGAAAAAGCTTCTTTCTCTTTGTTATCGGAGGATATTTCCCTTGGCCCTATAGTTTTCAAAGGGATCCGAAATATCTGTTCTCAGATTCCACAGAAATAAGGCTAGCAAAGAGATCCACGAAATACAGATGTAACTCTGTGAGATGAATTAACAGAATACTAAGCAGTTTCTCAAAAAGCTTCTTTCCAGATTTCATCTGAGGATATTTCATTTTTCACCATAGCCCGCTATGGGCTTCCAAATATAACTTTGCCAATTCCACAAGAACTGTCTTAGCGAAAGGCTTCTTGAGGGGAAAGCTGTAACTCTGTGAGATGATTTCACAGAACACAAAGAAGTTTCTCAAAAAGCTTCTTTCTCTTTGTTATCGGAGGATATTTCCTTTGGCCCTATAGTCTTCAAAGGGAACCGAAATATCTGTTCTCAGATTCCTCAAATAAAGCTAGCAAAGAGATCCACGAAATACAGAGGTACTCTGTGAGATGAATTAACAGAACACTAAGCAGTTCCTCAGAAGGCTTCTTTCCAGATTTCATGTGAGGATATTTCCTTTTTCACCATAGCCCTCTAACGGCTTCCAAATATCACTTTACCAATTCCACAAGAACTGTCTTAGCGAAAGGGTTCTTCAGGGGAAAGCTGTAACTCTGTGAGATGATTTCACAGAACACAAAGAAGTTTCTCAGAAAGCTTCTTTCCCTTTGTTATCGGAGGATATTTCCTTAGGCACTATAGTCTTCAAAGGGATCCGAAATATCTGTTCTCAGATTCCACAGAAATAAGGCTAGCAAAGAGATTCACGAAATAGAGATGTAACTCTGTGAGTGGAAGTCATACATCACAGAGCAGTTTCTCAGAAAGCTTCTTTCCAGATTTCATCTGAGGATATTTCCTTTTTCACCATAGCCCTCTATGGGCTTCCAAATGTCACTTTGCCAATTCCACAAGAACTGTCTTAGCGAAAGGCTTCTTGAGGGGCAAGCTGTAACTCTGTGAGATGATTTCACAGAACACAAAGAAGTTTCTCAGAAAGCTTCTTTCTCTTTGTTATCAGAGGATATTTCCTTTGGCCCTATAGTCTTCAAAGAGATCCGAAATATCTGTTCTCAGATTCCACAGAAATAAGGCTAGCAAAGAGATCCACGAAATACAGATGTAACTCTGTGAGTGGAAATCACACATCACCGAGGAGTTTCTCAGAAAGCTTCTTTCCAGATTTCATCTGTGGATATTTCCTTTTTCACCATAGCCCTCTATGGGCTTCCAAATATCACTTTGCCAATTCCTCAAAAACTGTCTTAGCGAAAGGCTTCTCGAGGGGAAAGCTGTAACTCTGTGAGATAATTTCACAGAACACAAAGAAGTTTCTGAAAAAGCTTCTTTCTCTTTGTTATCGGAGGATATTTCCTTTGGCCCTATAGTCTCCAAAGGGATCCGAAATATCTGTTCTCCGATTCCACAGAAATAAGGCTAGCAAAGACATCCACGAAATACAGATGTAACTCTGTGAGATGAATTAACAGAACACTAAGCAGTTTCTCAGAAAGCTTCTTTCCAGATTTCATATGAGGATATTTCCTTTTTCAAGATAGCCCTATATGGGCTTCCAAATATCACTTTGCCAATTCCACAAGAACTGTCTTAGCGAAAGCCTTCTTGAGGGGAAAGCTGTAACTCTGTGAGATGATTTCACAGAACCCAAAGAAGTTTTTCAGAAAGCTTCTTTCTCTTTGTTATCGGAGGATATTTCTTTTGGCCCTATAGTCTTCAAAGGGATTCGAAAAAGCTGTTCTCAGATTCCACAGAAATAAGGCTAGCAAAGAGATCCATGAAATACAGATGTAACTCTGTGAATAGAAGTCACATATCTCAGAGCAGTTTCTCAGAAGCTTCTTTCCAGATTTCATCTGAGGATATTTCCTTTTTCACCATAGCCCTCTATGGGCTTCCAAATATCACTTTGCCAATTCCACAAGAACTGTCTTAGCAAAAGGCTTCTTGAGGGTAAAGCTATAACTCTGTGAGATGATTTCACAGAACACAAAGAAGTTTCTCAGAAAGCTTCTTTCTCTTTGTTATCGGAGGATATTTCCTTTGGCCCTATAGTCTTCAAAGGAATCCGAAATATCTGTTCTCAGATTACACAGAAATAAGGCTAGCAAAGAGATCCACGAAATACAGATGTAACTCTGTGAGATGAATTAAAAGAACACTAAGCAGTTTCTCAGAAAGCTTCTTTCCAGATTTCATCTGAGGATATTTCCTTTTTCACCATAGCCCTCTATGGGCTTCCAAATATCACTTTGCCAATTCCACAAGAACTGTCTTAGCGAAAGGTTTCTTGAGGGGAAAGCTGTAACTCTGTGAGATGATTTCACAGAACACAAAGAAGTTTCTCTGAAAGCTTCTTTCTCTTTGTTATCGGAGGATATTTCCTTTGGCCCAATAGTCTTCAAAGGGATCCGAAATATCTGTTCTCAGATTCCACAGAAATAAGGCTAGCAAAGAGATCCACGAAATACAGATGTAACTCTGTGAGTGGAAGTCACATATCACAGAGCAGTTTCTCAGAAAGCTTCTTTTCAGATTTCATCCGAGGATATTTCCTTTTTCACCATAGCCCTCTATGGGCTTCCAAATATCACTTTGCCAATTCCACAAGAACTGTCTTACAGAGAGGCTTCTTGAGGGGAAAGCTGTAACTCTGTGAGATGATTTCACAGAACACAAAGAAGTTTCTCAGAAAGCTTCTTTCTCTTTGTTATCGGAGGATATTTCCTTTGGCCCTATAGTCTTCAAAGGGATCCTAATTATCTGTTCTCAGATTCCACAGAAATAAGGCTAACAAAGAGATCCACGAAATGCACATGTAACTCTGTGAGTGGAAGTCACACATCACAGAGCAGTTTCTCAGAAAGCTTCTTTCCAGATTTCATCTGAGGATATTTCCTTTTTCACCGTAGCCCTCTTTGGGCTTCCAAGTATCACTTTGCCAATTCCACAAGAACTGTCTTAGCGAAAGGCTTCTTGAGGGGAAAGCTGTAACTCTGTGAGATGATTTCACAGAACACAAAGAAGTTTCTCAGAAAGCTTCTTTCTATTTGTTGTCGGAGGATATTTCCTTTGGCCTTATAGTTTCCAAAGGGATGCGAAATATCTCTTCTCAGATTCCACAGAAATAAGACCTGCAAAGAGATCCACGAAATACAGATGTAACTCTGTGAGATGAATTAAAAGAACACTAATCAGTTTCTCAGAAATCTTCTTTCCAGATTTCATCTGAGGATATTTCCTTTTTCTCCATAGCCCTCTATGGGCTTCCAAATATCACTTTGCCAATTCCACAAGAACTGTCTTAGCGAAAGGCTTCTTGAGGGGAAAGCTGTAACTCTGTGAGATGATTTCACAGAACACAAAGAAGTTTCTCAGAAAACTTCTTTCCTTTGCTATCGGAGGATATTTCCTTTGGCCCTATAGTCTTCAAGGGGATCCGAAATATCTGTTCTCAGATTCCTCAGAAATAAGGCTAGCAAAGAGATCCACGAAATACTGATGTAACTCTGTGAGATGAATTAACAGAAAACTCAGCAGTTTCTCAGAAAGCTTCTTTCCAGATTTCATCTGAGGATATTTCCTTTTTCACCATAGCCCTCTAGGGGTTCCAAATATCACTTTGCCAATTCCACAAGAACTGTCTTAGCGAAAGGCTTCTTGAGGGGAATGCTGTAACTCTGTGAGATGATTTCACAGAACACAAAGAAGTTTCTCAGAAAGCTTCTTTCTCTTTTTTATCGGAGGATATTTCCTTTGGCCCTATAGTCTTCAAAGGGATCCGAAATATCTGTTCTCAGATTCCACAGAAATAAGGCTAGCAAAGAGATCCACGAAATACAGATGTAACTCTGTGAGATGAATTAACAGAACACTAAGCAGTTTCTCAGAAAGCTTCTTTCCAGATTTCATCTGAGGATATTTCCTTTTTCACCATAGCCCGCTATGGGCTTCCAAATATCACTTTGCCAATTCCACAAGAACTGTCTTAGCGAAAGGCTTCTTCAGGGGAAAGCTGTAACTCTGTGAGGTGATTTCACAGAACAGAAAGAAGTTTCTCAAAAAGCTTCTTTCTCTTTGTTATCGGAGGATATTTCCTTTGGCCCTATAGTCTTCAAAGGGATCCGAAATATCTGTTCTCAGATTCCTCAGAAATAAGGCTAGCAAAGAGATCCACGACATACAGAGGTAACTCTGTGAGATGAATTAACAGAACGCTAAGCAGTTCCTCAGAAGGCTTCTTTCCAGATATAATGTGAGGATATTTCTTTCTTCACAATAGCCCTCTATGGGCTTCCAAATATCACTTTGCCAATTCCACAAGAACTGTCTTAGAGAAAGGCTTCTTGAGGGGAAAGCTGTAACTCTGTGAGATGATTTCACAGAACACAAAGAATTTTCTAAAAAACCTTCTTTCTCTTTGTTATCGGAGGATGTTTCATTTGGCCCCATAGTCTTCAAAGGGATCCGAAATATCTGTTCTCAGGTTCCACAGAAATAATGCCAGCAAAGACATCCACGAAATACACACGTAACGCTGTGAATGGAAGTCATATATCACAGAGCTGTTTCTCAGAAAGCTTCTTTCCAGATTACATCTGAGGATATTTCCTTTTTCACCATAGCCCACTATGGGCTTCCAAATATCACTTTGCCAATTCCACAAGAACTGTCTTAGCGAAAGGCTTCTTGAGGGGAATGCTGTAACTCTGTGAGATGATTTCACAGAACACAAAGAAGTTTCTGAAAAAGCTTCTTTCTCTTTGTTATCGGAGGATATTTCCTTTGGCCCTATAGTTTTCAAAGGGATCCGAAATATCTGTTCTCAGATTCCACAGAAATAAGGCTAGCAAAGAGATCCACGAAATACAGATGTAACTCTGTGAGATGAATTAACAGAATACTAAGCAGTTTCTCAAAAAGCTTCTTTCCAGATTTCATCTGAGGATATTTCATTTTTCACCATAGCCCGCTATGGGCTTCCAAATATAACTTTGCCAATTCCACAAGAACTGTCTTAGCGAAAGGCTTCTTGAGGCGAAAGCTGTAACTCTGTGAGATGATTTCACAGAACACAAAGAAGTTTCTCAAAAAGCTTCTTTCTCTTTCTTATCGGAGGATATTTCCTTTGGCCCTATAGTCTTCAAAGGGAACCGAAATATCTGTTCTCAGATTCCTCAGATAAGGCTAGCAAAGAGATCCACGAAATACAGAGGTACACTGTGAGATGAATTAACAGAACACTAAGCAGTTCCTCAGAAGGCTTCTTTCCAGATTTCATGTGAGGATATTTCCTTTTTCACCATAGCCCTCTAACGGCTTCCAAATATCACTTTACCAATTCCACAAGAACTGTCTTAGCGAAAGGGTTCTTCAGGGGAAAGCTGTAACTCTGTGAGATGATTTCACAGAACACAAAGAAGTTTCTCAGAAAGCTTCTTTCCCTTTGTTATCGGAGGATATTTCCTTAGGCACTATAGTCTTCAAAGGGATCCGAAATATCTGTTCTCAGATTCCACAGAAATAAGGCTAGCAAAGAGATTCACGAAATAGAGATGTAACTCTGTGAGTGGAAGTCATACATCACAGAGCAGTTTCTCAGAAAGCTTCTTTCCAGATTTCATCTGAGGATATTTCCTTTTTCACCATAGCCCTCTATGGGCTTCCAAATGTCACTTTGCCAATTCCACAAGAACTGTCTTAGCGAAAGGCTTCTTGAGGGGCAAGCTGTAACTCTGTGAGATGATTTCACAGAACACAAAGAAGTTTCTCAGAAAGCTTCTTTCTCTTTGTTATCAGAGGATATTTCCTTTGGCCCTATAGTCTTCAAAGAGATCCGAAATATCTGTTCTCAGATTCCACAGAAATAAGGCTAGCAAAGAGATCCACGAAATACAGATGTAACTCTGTGAGTGGAAATCACACATCACCGAGGAGTTTCTCAGAAAGCTTCTTTCCAGATTTCATCTGTGGATATTTCCTTTTTCACCATAGCCCTCTATGGGCTTCCAAATATCACTTTGCCAATTCCACAAAAACTGTCTTAGCGAAAGGCTTCTCGAGGGGAAAGCTGTAACTCTGTGAGATGATTTCACAGAACACAAAGAAGTTTCTGAAAAAGCTTCTTTCTCTTTGTTATCGGAGGATATTTCCTTTGGCCCTATAGTCTCCAAAGGGATCCGAAATATCTGTTCTCCGATTCCACAGAAATAAGGCTAGCAAAGACATCCACGAAATACAGATGTAACTCTGTGAGATGAATTAACAGAACACTAAGCAGTTTCTCAGAAAGCTTCTTTCCAGATTTCATATGAGGATATTTCCTTTTTCAAGATAGCCCTATATGGGCTTCCAAATATCACTTTGCCAATTCCACAAGAACTGTCTTAGCGAAAGCCTTCTTGAGGGGAAAGCTGTAACTCTGTGAGATGATTTCACAGAACCCAAAGAAGTTTATCAGAAAGCTTCTTTCTCTTTGTTATCGGAGGATATTTCTTTTGGCCCTATAGTCTTCAAAGGGATTCGAAAAAGCTGTTCTCAGATTCCACAGAAATAAGGCTAGCAAAGAGATCCATGAAATACAGATGTAACTCTGTGAATAGAAGTCACATATCTCAGAGCAGTTTCTCAGAAGCTTCTTTCCAGATTTCATCTGAGGATATTTCCTTTTTCACCATAGCCCTCTATGGGCTTCCAAATATCACTTTGCCAATTCCACAAGAACTGTCTTAGCGAAAGGCTTCTTGAGGGTAAAGCTGTAACTCTGTGAGATGATTTCACAGAACACAAAGAAGTTTCTCAGAAAGCTTCTTTCTCTTTGTTATCGGAGGATATTTCCTTTGGCCCTATAGTCTTCAAAGGAATCCGAAATATCTGTTCTCAGATTACACAGAAATAAGGCTAGCAAAGAGATCCACGAAATACAGATGTAACTCTGTGAGATGAATTAAATGAACACTAAGCAGTTTCTCAGAAAGCTTCTTTCCAGATTTCATCTGAGGATATTTCCTTTTTCACCATAGCCCTCTATGGGCTTCCAAATATCACTTTGCCAATTCCACAACAACTGTCTTAGCGAAAGGTTTCTTGAGGGAAAAGCTGTAACTCTGTGAGATGATTTCACAGAACACAAAGAAGTTTCTCTGAAAGCTTCTTTCTCTTTGTTATCGGAGGATATTTCCTTTGGCCCAATAGTCTTCAAAGGGATCCGAAATATCTGTTCTCAGATTCCACAGAAATAAGGCTAGCAAAGAGATCCACGAAATACAGATGTAACTCTGTGAGTGGAAGTCACATATCACAGAGCAGTTTCTCAGAAAGCTTCTTTTCAGATTTCATCCGAGGATATTTCCTTTTTCACCATAGCCCTCTATGGGCTTCCAAATATCACTTTGCCAATTCCACAAGAACTGTCTTACAGAGAGGCTTCTTGAGGGGAAAGCTGTAACTCTGTGAGATGATTTCACAGAACACAAAGAAGTTTCTCAGAAAGCTTCTTTCTCTTTGTTATCGGAGGATATTTCCTTTGGCCCTATAGTCTTCAAAGGGATCCTAATTATCTGTTCTCAGATTCCACAGAAATAAGGCTAACAAAGAGATCCACGAAATGCACATGTAACTCTGTGAGTGGAAGTCACACATCACAGAGCAGTTTCTCAGAAAGCTTCTTTCCAGATTTCATCCGAGGATATTTCCTTTTTCACCGTAGCCCTCTTTGGGCTTCCAAGTATCACTTTGCCAATTCCACAAGAACTGTCTTAGCGAAAGGCTTCTTGAGGGGAAAGCTGTAACTCTGTGAGATGATTTCATAGAACACAAAGAAGTTTCTCAGAAAGCTTCTTTCTATTTGTTGTCGGAGGATATTTCCTTTGGCCCTATAGTTTCCAAAGGGATGCGAAATATCTCTTCTCAGATTCCACAGAAATAAGGCCTGCAAAGAGATCCACGAAATACAGATGTAACTCTGTGAGATGAATTAAAAGAACACTAATCAGTTTCTCAGAAATCTTCTTTCCAGATTTCATCTGAGGATATTTCCTTTTTCTCCATAGCCCTCTATGGGCTTCCAAATATCACTTTGCCAATTCCACAAGAACTGTCTTAGCGAAAGGCTTCTTGAGGGGAAAGCTGTAACTCTGTGAGATGATTTCACAGAACACAAAGAAGTTTCTCAGAAAACTTCTTTCCTTTGCTATCGGAGGATATTTCCTTTGGCCCTATAGTCTTCAAGGGGATCCGAAATATCTGTTCTCAGATCCCTCAGAAATAAGGCTAGCAAAGAGATCCACGAAATACTGATGTAACTCTGTGAGATGAATTAACAGAAAACTCAGCAGTTTCTCAGAAAGCTTCTTTCCAGATTTCATCTGAGGATATTTCCTTTTTCACCATAGCCCTCTAGGGGTTCCAAATATCACTTTGCCAATTCCACAAGAACTGTCTTAGCGAAAGGCTTCTTGAGGGGAATGCTGTAACTCTGTGAGATGATTTCACAGAACACAAAGAAGTTTCTCAGAAAGCTTCTTTCTCTTTTTTATCGGAGGATATTTCCTTTGGCCCTCTAGTCTTCAAAGGGATCCGAAATATCTGTTCTCAGATTCCACAGAAATAAGGCTAGCAAAGAGATCCACGAAATACAGAGGTAACTCTGTGAGATGAATTAACAGAACACTAAGCAGTTTCTCAGAAAGCTTCTTTCCAGATTTCATCTGAGGATATTTCCTTTTTCACCATAGCCCGCTATGGGCTTCCAAATATCACCTTGCCAATTCCACAAGAACTGTCTTAGCGAAAGGCTTCTTGAGGGGAAAGCTGTAACTCTGTGAGATGATTTCACAGAACAGAAAGAAGTTTCTCAAAAAGCTTCTTTCTCTTTGTTATCGGAGGATATTTCCTTTGGCCCTATAGTCTTCAAAGGGATCCGAAATATCTGTTCTCAGATTCCTCAGAAATAAGGCTAGCAAAGAGATCCACGAAATACAGAGGTAACTATCTGAGATGAATTAACAGAACACTAACCAGTTTCTCAGAAAGCTTCTTTCCAGATTTCATCTGAGGATATTTCCTTTTTCACAATAGCTCTCTATGGGCTTCCAACTATCCCTTTGCCAATTCCACAAGAACTGTCTTACCGAGAGGCTTCTTGAGGGGAAAGCTGTAACTCGGTGAGATGATGTCACAGAACACAGAGAAGTTTCTCAGAAAGCTTCTTTCCCTTTGTTATCGGAGGATATTTCCTTAGGCACTATAGTCTTCAATGGGATCCGAAATATCTGTTCTCAGATTCCACAGAAATAAGGCTAGCAAAGAGATCCACGAAATACAGATGTAACTCTGTGAGTGGAAGTCACATATCACAGAGCAGTTTCTCAGAAAGCTTCTTTCCAGATTTCATCCGAGGATATTTCCTTTTTCACCATAGCCCTATATGGGCTTCAAAATATCACTTTGCCAATTCCACAAGAACTGTCTTACCGAGAGGCTTCTTGAGGGGAAAGCTGTAACTCTGTGAGATGATTTCACAGAACACAAAGAAGTTTCTCAGAAAGCTTCTTTCTCTTTGTTATCGGAGGATATTTCCTTTGGCCCTATACTCTTCAAAGGGATCCGAAATATCTGTTCTCAGATTCCACAGAAATAAGGCTAGCAAAGTGATCCACGAAATACAGATGTAACTCTGTGAGTGGAAGTAACACATCACAGAGCAGTTTCTCAGAAAGCTTCTTTCCAGATTTCATCTGAGGATATTTCCTTTTTCATCATAGCCCTGTATGGGCTTCCAAATATCACTTTGCCAATTCCACAAGAACTGTCTTATCGAAAGGCTTCTTGAGGGGAAAGCTGTAACTCTGTGAGATGATTTCACAGAACACACAGAGGTTTCTCAGAAATCTTCTTTCTCTTTGTTATCGGAGGATATTTCCTTTGGCCCTGTAGTCTTCAAAGGGATCCGAAATATCTGTTCTCAGATTCCACAGAAATAAGGCTAGCAAAGACATATACGAAACACAGATGTTACTCTGTGAGAGGAATTAACAGAACACTAAGCAGTTTCTCAGAAAGCTTCTTTCCAAATTTCATCTGAGGATATTTCCTTTTTCACCATAGCCCTGTAAGGGCTTCCAAATATCACTTTGCCAATTCCACAAGAACTGTCTTAGCGAAAGGCTTCTTAAGGGGAAAGCTGTAACTCTGTGAGATGATTTCACAGAACACAAAGAAGTTTCTGAAAACTTCTTTCTCTTTGTTATCGCAGGATATTTCCTTTGGCCCTATAGTCTCCAAAGGGATCCGAAATATTTGTTCTCAGATTTACAGAAATAAGGCTAGCAAAGAGATCCACGAAATACAGATGTAACTCTGTGAGTGGAAGTCACATATCACAGAGCAGTTTCTCAGAAAGCTTCTTTCCAGATTTCATCTGAGGATATTTCCTTTTTCACCATAGGCCTCTATGGGCTTCCAAATATCACTATGCAATTCCACAAGAACTGTCTTACCGAGAGGCTTCTTGAGGGAAATGCTGTAACTCTGTGAGATGATTTCACAGAACACAAAGAATTTTCTCAGTAAGCTTCTTTCTCTTTGTTATCGGAGGATATTTCTTTGGCCCTATAGTCTTCAAAGGGATCGGAAATATCTGTTCTCAGATCCAACAGAAATCAGGCCAGCAAAGAGTTCAACGAAATACAGTTGTAACTCTGTGAGATGAATTAACAGAACACTCAGCATTTTCTCAGAAAGCTTCTCTCCAGATTTCATCTGAGGATATTTCCTTTTTCACCATAGCCCTCTATGGGCTTCCAAATATCACTTTGCCAATTCCACAAGAACTGTCTTAGCGAAAGGCTTCTTTAGGAAAATGTTGTAACTCTGTGAGATGATTTCACAGAACACAAAGAAGTTTTTCAGAAAGCTTCTTTCTCTTTGTTATCGGAGAATATTAATTTTGGCCCTATAGTCTTCAAAGGGATCCGAAATATCTCTTCTCAGAATCCATAGAAATAAGGCTAGCAAAGAGATCCACGAAATACAGATGTAACTCTGTGAGTGGAAATCACACATCACAGAGCAGTTTCTCAGAAAGCTTCTTTCCAGATTTCATGTGAGGATATTTCCTTTTACACCATAGCCCTCTATGGGCTTCCAAATATCACTCTGCCAATTCCACAAGAACTGTCTTAGCGAAAGGCTTCTTGAGGATAAAGCTGTAACTCTGTGAGATGATTTCACAGAACACAAAGAAGTTTCTCAGAAATGTTCTTTCTCTTTGTTATCGGAGGATATTTCCTTTGGCCCTATAGTCTTCAAAGGGATCCGAAATATCTGTTCTCAGATTCCACAGAAATAAGGCTAGCAAAGAGATCCACGAAATACAGATGTAACTCTATGAGTGGAAGTCACATATCACAGAGCAGTTTCTCAGAAAGCTTCTTTCCAGATTTCATCCGATGATATTTCCTTTTTCACCATAGCCCTCTATGGGCTTCCAAATATCACTTTGCCAATTGCACAAGAACTGTCTTACAGAGAGGCTTCTTGAGGGGAAAGCTGTAACTCTGTGAGATGATTTCACAGAACACAATGAAGTTTCTCAAAAAGCTTCTTTCTCTTTGTTATCAGAGGATATTTCCTTTGGCCCTATAGTTTTCAAAGGGATCCGAAGTATCTGTTCTCAGAGTCCACAGAAATAAGGCTAGCAAAGAGATCCACGAAATACAGAGGTAACTCTCTGAGATGAATTAAAAGAACACTCAGCAGTTTCTCAGAAAGCTTCTTTCCAGATTTCATCTGAGGATATTTCCTTTTTCACCATAGCCCTCTCTGGGCTTCCAAATGTCACTTTGCCAATTCCACAAGAACTGTCTTAGCGAAAGGTTTCTTGAGGGGAAAGCTGTAACTCTGTGAGATGATTTCACAGAACACAAAGAAGTTTCTCTGAAAGCTTCTTTCTCTTTGTTATCGGAGGATATTTCCTTTGGCCCAATAGTCTTCAAAGGGATCCGAAATATCTGTTCTCAGATTCCACAGAAATAAGGCTAGCAAAGAGATCCACGAAATACAGATGTAACTCTATGAGTGGAAGTCACATATCACAGAGCAGTTTCTCAGAAAGTTTCTTTCCAGATTTCATCCGATGATATTTCCTTTTTCACCATAGCCCTCTATGGGCTTCCAAATATCACTTTGCCAATTGCACAAGAACTGTCTTACAGAGAGGCTTCTTGAGGGGAAAGCTGTAACTCTGTGAGATGATTTCACAGAACACAATGAAGTTTCTCAAAAAGCTTCTTTCTCTTTGTTATCAGAGGATATTTCCTTTGGCCCTATAGTTTTCAAAGGGATCCGAAGTATCTGTTCTCAGAGTCCACAGAAATAAGGCTAGCAAAGAGATCCACGAAATACAGAGGTAACTCTCTGAGATGAATTAACAGAACACTCAGCAGTTTCTCAGAAAGCTTCTTTCCAGATTTCATCTGAGGATATTTCCTTTTTCACCATAGCCCTCTCTGGGCTTCCAAATGTCACTTTGCCAATTCCACAAGAACTGTCTTAGCGAAAGGTTTCTTGAGGGGAAAGCTGTAACTCTGTGAGATGATTTCACAGAACACAAAGAAGTTTCTCTGAAAGCTTCTTTCTCTTTGTTATCGGAGGATATTTCCTTTGGCCCAATAGTCTTCAAAGGGATCCGAAATATCTGTTCTCAGATTCCACAGAAATAAGGCTAGCAAAGAGATCCACGAAATATAGATGTAACTCTGTGAGTGGAAGTCACATATCACAGAGCAGTTTCTCAGAAAGCTTCTTTCCAGATTTCATCCGAGGATATTTCCTTTTTCACCATAGCCCTCTAAGGGCTTCCAAATATCACTTTGCCAATTCCACAAGAACTGTCTTACAGAGAGGCTTCTTGAGGGGTAAGCTGTAACTCTGTGAGATGATTTCACAGAACACAAAGAAGTTTCACAGAAAGCTTCTTTCTCTTTGTTATCGGAGGATATTTCCTTTGGCCCTATAGTCTTCAAAGGGATCCGAAATATCTGTTCTCAGATTCCACAGAAATAAGGCTAGCAAAGAGATCCACGAAATACAGATGTAACTCTGTGAGTGGAAGTCACATATCACAGAGCAGTTTCTCAGAAAGCTTCTTTCCAGATTTCACCCGAGGATATTTCCTTTTTCACCATAGCCCACTATGGGCTTCCAAATATCACTTTGCCTATTCCACAAGAACTGTCTTACAGAGAGGCTTCTTGAGGGGAAAGCTGTAACTCTGTGAGATGATTTCATAGAACACAAAGAAGTTTCTCAGAAAGCTTCTTTCTATTTGTTGTCGGAGGATATTTCCTTTGGCCCTATAGTTTCCAAAGGGATGCGAAATATCTCTTCTCTGATTCCACAGAAAAAAGGCCTGCAAAGATATCCACGAAATACAGATGTAACTCTGTGAGATGAATTAAAAGAACACTAATCAGTTTCTCAGAAATCTTCTTTCCAGATTTCATCTGAGGATATTTCCTTTTTCTCCATAGCCCTCTATGGGCTTCCAAATATCACTTTGCCAATTCCACAAGAACTGTCTTAGCGAAAGGCTTCTTGAGTGTAAAGCTGTAATTCTGTGAGAGCATTTCACATAACACAAAGAAGTTTCTCAGAAAGCTTCTTTCTCTTTGTTATCGGAGGATATTTCCTCTGGACATATAGTCTTCAAAAGCATCCGAAATATCTGTTCTCAGATTCCACAAAAATAAGGCTAGCAAAGAGATCCACGAAATACAGATGTAACTCTGTGAGATGAATTAACAGAACACTCAGCAGTTTCTCAGAAAGCTTCTTTCCAGATTTCATCTGAGGATATTTCCTTTTTCACCATAGCCCTCTATGGGCTTCCAAATATCACTTTGCCAATTCCACAAGAACTGTCTTAGCGAAAGGCTTTCTGAGGGGAAAGCTGTAAGTCTGTGAGATGATTTCGCAGAACACAGAGAAGTTTCTCAGTAAGCTTCTTTCTCTTTGTTATCGGAGGATATTTCCTTTGGCCCTATAGTCTTCAAAGGGATCCGAAATATCTGTTCTCAGATTCCAAAGAAATAAGGCTAGCAAAGAGATGCACGAAATACAGATGTAACTCTGTGAGTGGAAGTCACACATCACCGAGCAGTTTCTCAGAAAGCTTCTTTCCAGATTTCATCCGAGGATATTTCCTTTTTCACCATAGCCCTCTTTGGGATTCCAAGTATCACTTTGCCAATTCCACAAGAACTGTCTTAGCGAAAGGCTTCTTGAGGGGAAAGCTGTAACTCTGTGAGATGATTTCATAGAACACAAAGAAGTTTCTCAGAAAGCTTCTTTCTATTTGTTGTCGGAGGATATTTCCTTTGGCCCTATAGTTTCCAAAGGGATGCGAAATATCTCTTCTCAGATTCCACAGAAAAAAGGCCTGCAAAGAGATCCACGAAATACAGATGTAACTCTGTGAGATGAATTAAAAGAACACTAATCAGTTTCTCAGAAATCTTCTTTCCAGATTTCATCTGAGGATATTTCCTTTTTCTCCATAGCCCTCTATGGGCTTCCAAATATCACTTTGCCAATTCCACAAGAACTGTCTTAGCGAAAGGCTTCTTGAGTGTAAAGCTGTAACTCTGTGAGAGGATTTCACATAACACAAAGAAGTTTCTCAGAAAGCTTCTTTCTCTTTGTTATCGGAGGATATTTCCTCTGGACATATAGTCTTCAAAAGCATCCGAAATATCTGTTCTCAGATTCCACAAAAATAAGGCTAGCAAAGAGATCCACGAAATACAGATGTAACTCTGTGAGATGAATGAACAGAACACTCAGCAGTTTCTCAGAAAGCTTCTTTCCAGATTTCATCTGAGGATATTTCCTTTTTCACCATAGCCCTCTATGGGCTTCCAAATATCACTTTGCCAATTCCACAAGAACTGTCTTAGCGAAAGGCTTTCTGAGGGGAAAGCTGTAACGCTGTGAGATGATTTCGCAGAACACAGAGAAGTTTCTCGGAAAGCTTCTTTCTCTTTGTTATCGGAGGATATTTCCTTTGGCCCTATAGACTTCAAAGGAATCCGAAATATCTGTTCTCAGATTCCACAGAAATAAGGCTAGCAAAGAGATCCAAGAAATACAGATGTAACTCTGTGAGTGGAAGTCACACATCACAGAGCAGTTTCTCAAAAAGCTTCTTTCCAGATTTCATGTGAGGATATTTCCTTTTACACCATAGCCCTCTATGGGCTTCCAAATATCACTCTGCCAATTCCACAAGAACTGTCTTAGCGAAAGGCTTCTTGAGGATAAAGCTGTAACTCTGTGAGATGGTTTCACAGAACACAAAGAAGTTTCTCAGAAATGTTCTTTCTCTTTGTTATCGGAGGATATTTCCTTTGGCCCTATAGTCTTCAAAGGGATCCGAAATATCTGTTCTCAGATTCCACAGAAATAAGGCTAGCAAAGAGATCCACGAAATACAGATGTAACTCTATGAGTGGAAGTCACATATCACAGAGCAGTTTCTCAGAAAGCTTCTTTCCAGATTTCATCCGATGATATTTCCTTTTTCACCATAGCCCTCTATGGGCTTCCAAATATCACTTTGCCAATTGCACAAGAACTGTCTTACAGAGAGGCTTCTTGAGGGGAAAGCTGTAACTCTGTGAGATGATTTCACAGAACACAATGAAGTTTCTCAAAAAGCTTCTTTCTCTTTGTTATCAGAGGATATTTCCTTTGGCCCTATAGTTTTCAAAGGGATCCGAAGTATCTGTTCTCAGAGTCCACAGAAATAAGGCTAGCAAAGAGATCCACGAAATACAGAGGTAACTCTCTGAGATGAATTAAAAGAACACTCAGCAGTTTCTCAGAAAGCTTCTTTCCAGATTTCATCTGAGGATATTTCCTTTTTCACCATAGCCCTCTCTGGGCTTCCAAATGTCACTTTGCCAATTCCACAAGAACTGTCTTAGCGAAAGGTTTCTTGAGGGGAAAGCTGTAACTCTGTGAGATGATTTCACAGAACACAAAGAAGTTTCTCTGAAAGCTTCTTTCTCTTTGTTATCGGAGGATATTTCCTTTGGCCCAATAGTCTTCAAAGGGATCCGAAATATCTGTTCTCAGATTCCACAGAAATAAGGCTAGCAAAGAGATCCACGAAATACAGATGTAACTCTATGAGTGGAAGTCACATATCACAGAGCAGTTTCTCAGAAAGCTTCTTTCCAGATTTCATCCGAAGATATTTCCTTTTTCACCATAGCCCTCTATGGGCTTCCAAATATCACTTTGCCAATTGCACAAGAACTGTCTTACAGAGAGGCTTCTTGAGGGGAAAGCTGTAACTCTGTGAGATGATTTCACAGAACACAATGAAGTTTCTCAAAAAGCTTCTTTCTCTTTGTTATCAGAGGATATTTCCTTTGGCCCTATAGTTTTCAAAGGGATCCGAAGTATCTGTTCTCAGAGTCCACAGAAATAAGGCTAGCAAAGAGATCCACGAAATACAGAGGTAACTCTCTGAGATGAATTAACAGAACACTCAGCAGTTTCTCAGAAAGCTTCTTTCCAGATTTCATCCGAGGATATTTCCTTTTTCACCATAGCCCTCTCTGGGCTTCCAAATGTCACTTTGCCAATTCCACAAGAACTGTCTTAGCGAAAGGTTTCTTGAGGGGAAAGCTGTAACTCTGTGAGATGATTTCACAGAACACAAAGAAGTTTCTCTGAAAGCTTCTTTCTCTTTGTTATCGGAGGATATTTCCTTTGGCCCAATAGTCTTCAAAGGGATCCGAAATATCTGTTCTCAGATTCCACAGAAATAAGGCTAGCAAAGAGATCCACGAAATACAGATGTAACTCTGTGAGTGGAAGTCACATATCACAGAGCAGTTTCTCAGAAAGCTTCTTTCCAGATTTCATCCGAGGATATTTCCTTTTTCACCATAGCCCTCTGTGGGCTTCCAAATATCACTTTGCCAATTCCACAAGAACTGTCTTACAGAGAGGCTTCTTGAGGGGGAAGCTGTAACTCTGTGAGATGATTTCACAGAACACAAAGAAGTTTCACAGAAAGCTTCTTTCTCTTTGTTATCGGAGGATATTTCCTTTGGCCCTATAGTCTTCAAAGGGATCCGAAATATCTGTTCTCAGATTCCACAGAAATAAGGCTAGCAAAGAGATTCACGAAATAGAGATGTAACTCTGTGAGTGGAAGTCATACATCACAGAGCAGTTTCTCAGAAAGCTTCTTTCCAGATTTCATCTGAGGATATTTCCTTTTTCCCCATAGCCCTCTATGCGCTTCGAAATGTCACTTTGCCAATTCCATAAGAACTGTCTTAGCGAAAGGCTTCTTGAGGGGCAAGCTGTAACTCTGTGAGATGATTTCACAGAACACAAAGAAGTTTCTCAGAAAGCTTCTTTCTCTTTGTTATCAGAGGATATTTCCTTTGGCCCTATAGTCTTCAAAGAGATCCGAAATATCTGTTCTCAGATTCCACAGAAATAAGGCTAGCAAAGAGATCCACGAAATACAGATGTAACTCTGTGAGTGGAAGTCACACATCACCGAGCAGTTTCTCAGAAAGCTTCTTTCCAGATTTCATCCGAGGATATTTCCTTTTTCACCATAGCCTTCTTTGGGATTCCAAGTATCACTTTGCCAATTCCACATGAACTGTCTTAGCGAAAGGCTTCTTGAGGGGAAAGCTGTAACTCTGTGAGATGATTTCATAGAACACAAAGAAGTTTCTCAGAAAGCTTCTTTCTATTTGTTGTCGGAGGATATTTCCTTTGGCCCTATAGTTTCCAAAGGGATGCGAAATATCTCTTCTCAGATTCCACAGAAAAAAGGCCTGCAAAGAGATCCACGAAATACAGATGTAACTCTGTGAGATGAATTAAAAGAACACTAATCAGTTTCTCAGAAATCTTCTTTCCAGATTTCATCTGAGGATATTTCCTTTTTCTCCATATCCCTCTATGGGCTTCCAAATATCACTTTGCCAATTCCACAAGAACTGTCTTAGCGAAAGGCTTCTTGAGTGTAAAGCTGTAACTCTGTGAGAGGATTTCACATAACACAAAGAAGTTTCTCAGAAAGCTTCTTTCTCTTTGTTATCGGAGGATATTTCCTCTGGACATATAGTCTTCAAAAGCATCCGAAATATCTGTTCTCAGATTCCACAAAAATAAGGCTAGCAAAGAGATCCACGAAATACAGATGTAACTCTGTGAGATGAATTAACAGAACACTCAGCAGTTTCTCAGAAAGCTTCTTTCCAGATTTCATCTGAGGATATTTCCTTTTTCACCATAGCCCTCTCTGGGCTTCCAAATGTCACTTTGCCAATTCCACAAGAACTGTCTTAGCGAAAGGTTTCTTGAGGGGAAAGCTGTAACTCTGTGAGATGATTTCACAGAACACAAAGAAGTTTCTCTGAAAGCTTCTTTCTCTTTGTTATCGGAGGATATTTCCTTTGGCCCAATAGTCTTCAAAGGGATCCGAAATATCTGTTCTCAGATTCCACAGAAATAAGGCTAGCAAAGAGATCCACGAAATACAGATGTAACTCTGTGAGTGGAAGTCACATATCACAGAGCAGTTTCTCAGAAAGCTTCTTTCCAGATTTCATCCGAGGATATTTCCTTTTTCACCATAGCCCTCTGTGGGCTTCCAAATATCACTTTGCCAATTCCACAAGAACTGTCTTACAGAGAGGCTTCTTGAGGGGGAAGCTGTAACTCTGTGAGATGATTTCACAGAACACAAAGAAGTTTCACAGAAAGCTTCTTTCTCTTTGTTATCGGAGGATATTTCCTTTGGCCCTATAGTCTTCAAAGGGATCCGAAATATCTGTTCTCAGATTCCACAGAAATAAGGCTAGCAAAGAGATTCACGAAATAGAGATGTAACTCTGTGAGTGGAAGTCATACATCACAGAGCAGTTTCTCAGAAAGCTTCTTTCCAGATTTCATCTGAGGATATTTCCTTTTTCCCCATAGCCCTCTATGCGCTTCGAAATGTCACTTTGCCAATTCCATAAGAACTGTCTTAGCGAAAGGCTTCTTGAGGGGCAAGCTGTAACTCTGTGAGATGATTTCACAGAACACAAAGAAGTTTCTCAGAAAGCTTCTTTCTCTTTGTTATCAGAGGATATTTCCTTTGGCCCTATAGTCTTCAAAGAGATCCGAAATATCTGTTCTCAGATTCCACAGAAATAAGGCTAGCAAAGAGATCCACGAAATACAGATGTAACACTGTGAGTGGAAGTCACACATCACCGAGCAGTTTCTCAGAAAGCTTCTTTCCAGATTTCATCCGAGGATATTTCCTTTTTCACCATAGCCCTCTTTGGGATTCCAAGTATCACTTTGCCAATTCCACAAGAACTGTCTTAGCGAAAGGCTTCTTGAGGGGAAAGCTGTAACTCTGTGAGATGATTTCATAGAACACAAAGAAGTTTCTCAGAAAGCTTCTTTCTATTTGTTGTCGGAGGATATTTCCTTTGGCCCTATAGTTTCCAAAGGGATGCGAAATATCTCTTCTCAGATTCCACAGAAAAAAGGCCTGCAAAGAGATCCACGAAATACAGATGTAACTCTGTGAGATGAATTAAAAGAACACTAATCAGTTTCTCAGAAATCTTCTTTCCAGATTTCATCTGAGGATATTTCCTTTTTCTCCATATCCCTCTATGGGCTTCCAAATATCACTTTGCCAATTCCACAAGAACTGTCTTAGCGAAAGGCTTCTTGAGTGTAAAGCTGTAACTCTGTGAGAGGATTTCACATAACACAAAGAAGTTTCTCAGAAAGCTTCTTTCTCTTTGTTATCGGAGGATATTTCCTCTGGACATATAGTCTTCAAAAGCATCCGAAATATCTGTTCTCAGATTCCACAAAAATAAGGCTAGCAAAGAGATCCACGAAATACAGATGTAACTCTGTGAGATGAATTAACAGAACACTCAGCAGTTTCTCAGAAAGCTTCTTTCCAGATTTCATCTGAGGATATTTCCTTTTTCAACATAGCCCTCTATGGGCTTCCAAATATCACTTTGCCAATTCCACAAGAACTGTCTTAGCGAAAGGCTTTCTGAGGGGAAAGCTGTAACTCTGTGAGATGATTTCGCAGAACACAGAGAAGTTTCTCAGAAAGCTTCTTTCTCTTTGTTATCGGAGGATATTTCCTTTGGCCCTATAGACTTCAAAGGAATCCGAAATATCTGTTCTCAGATTCCACAGAAATAAGGCTAGCAAAGAGATCCACGAAATACAGATGTAACTCTGTGAGTGTAAGTCACATATCACAGAGCAGTTTCTCAGAAAGCTTCTTTTCAGATTTCATCCGAGGATATTTCCTTTTTCACCATAGCCCTCTATGGGCTTCCAAATATCACTTTGCCAATTCCACAAGAACTGTCTTACAGAGAGGCTTCTTGAGGGGAAAGCTGTAACTCTGTGAGATGATTTCACAGAACACAAAGAAGTTTCTCAGAAAGCTTCTTTCTCTTTGTTATCGGAGGATATTTCCTTTGGCCCTATAGTCTTCAAAGGGATCCGAAATATCTGTTCTCATATTCCACAGAAATAAGGCTAGGAAAGAGATCCAAGAAATACAGATGTAACTCTGTGAGAGGATATAACAGAACACTCAGCAGTTTCTCAGAAATCTTCTTTCCAGATTTCATCTGAGGATATTTCCTTTTTCACCATAGCCCTATACTGGCTTCAAAATATCTCTTGGCGAATTCCACAAGAAATGTCTTAACGAAAGGCTTCTTGAGGGGAAAGCTGTAACTCTGTGAATGATTTCACAGAACACAAAGAAGTTTCTCAGAAAGCTTCTTTCTCTTTGTTGTCGGAGGATATTTCCTTGGGCCCTATAGTTTCCAAAGGGATGCGAAATATCTCTTCTCAGATTCCACAGAAATAAGGCCTGCAAAGAGATCCATGAAATACAGATGTAACTCTGTGAGATGAATTAAAAGAACACTAATCAGTTTCTCAGAAATCTTCTTTCCAGATTTCATCTGAGGATATTTCCTTTTTCTCCATAGCCCTCTATGGGCTTCCAAATATCACTTTGCCAATTCCACAAGAACTGTCTTAGCGAAAGGCTTCTTGAGGGGAAAGCTGTAACTCTGTGAGATGATTTCACAGAACACAAAGAAGTTTCTCAGAAAACTTCTTTCCTTTGTTATCGGAGGATATTTCCTTTGGCCCTATAGTCTTCAAGGGGATCCGAAATATCTGTTCTCAGATTCCTCAGAAATAAGGCTAGCAAAGAGATCCACGAAATACTGATGTAACTCTGTGAGATGAATTAACAGAAAACTCAGCAGTTTCTCAGAAAGCTTCTTTCCAGATTTCATCTGAGGATATTTCCTTTTTCACCATAGCCCTCTAAGGACTTCCAAATATCACTTTACCAATTCCACAAGAACTGTCTTAGCGAAAGGCTTCTTGAGTGGAAAGCTGTAACTCTGTGAGAGGATTTCACATAACACAAAGAAGTTTCTCAAAAAGCTTCTTTCTCTTTGTTATCGGTGGATATTTCCTCTGGACATATAGTCTTCAAAAGCATCCGAAATATCTGTTATCAGATTCCACGGAAATAAGGCTAGCAAAGAGATCCACGAAATACAGATGTAACTCTGTGAGATGAATTAACAGAACACTCAGCAGTTTCTCAGAAAGCTTCCTTCCAGATTTCATCTGAGGATATTTCCTTTTTCACCATAGCCCTCTATGGGCTTCCAAATATCACTTTACCAATTCCACAAGAACTGTCTTAGCGAAAGGCTTTCTGAGGGGAAAGCTGTAACTCTGTGAGATGATTTCGCAGAACACAGAGAAGTTTCTCAGAAAGCTTCTTTCTCTTTGTTATCGGAGGATATTTCCTTTGGCCCTATAGTCTTCAAAGGGATCCGAAATATCTGTTCTCAGATTCCACAGAAATAAGGCTAGCAAAGAGATTCACGAAATAGAGATGTAACTCTGTGAGTGGAAGTCATACATCACAGAGGAGTTTCTCAGAAAGCTTCTTTCCAGATTTCATCCGAGGATATTTCCTTTTTCACCATAGCCCTCTTTGGGATTCCAAGTATCACTTTGCCAATTCCACAAGAACTGTCTTAGCGAAAGGCTTCTTGAGGGGAAAGCTGTAACTCTGTGAGATGATTTCATAGAACACAAAGAAGTTTCTCAGAAAGCTTCTTTCTATTTGTTGTCGGAGGATATTTCCTTTGGCCCTATAGTTTCGAAAGGGATGCGAAATATCTCTTCTCAGATTCCACAGAAAAAAGGCCTGCAAAGAGATCCACGAAATACAGATGTAACTCTGTGAGATGAATTAAAAGAACACTAATCAGTTTCTCAGAAATCTTCTTTCCAGATTTCATCTGAGGATATTTCCTTTTTCTCCATATCCCTCTATGGGCTTCCAAATATCACTTTGCCAATTCCACAAGAACTGTCTTAGCGAAAGGCTTCTTGAGTGTAAAGCTGTAACTCTGTGAGAGGATTTCACATAACACAAAGAAGTTTCTCAGAAAGCTTCTTTCTCTTTGTTATCGGAGGATGTTTCCTCTGGACATATAGTCTTCAAAAGCATCCGAAATATCTGTTCTCAGATTCCACAAAAATAAGGCTAGCAAAGAGATCCACGAAATACAGATGTAACTCTGTGAGATGAAATAACAGAACACTCAGCAGTTTCTCAGAAAGCTTCTTTCCAGATTTCCTCTGAGGATATTTCCTTTTTCACCATAGCCCTCTATGGGCTTCCAAATATCACTTTGCCAATTCCAGAAGAACTGTCTTAGCGAAAGGCTTTCTGAGGGGAAAGCTGTAACTCTGTGAGATGATTTCGCAGAACACAGAGAAGTTTCTCAGAAAGCTTCTTTCTCTTTGTTATCGGAGGATATTTCCTTTGGCCCTATAGACTTCAAAGGAATCCGAAATATCTGTTCTCAGATTCCACAGAAATAAGGCTAGCAAAGAGATCCACGAAATACAGATGTAACTCTGTGAGTGTAAGTCACATATCACAGAGCAGTTTCTCAGAAAGTTTCTTTTCAGATTTCATCCGAGGATATTTCCTTTTTCACCATAGCCCTCTATGGGCTTCCAAATATCACTTTGCCAATTCCACAAGAACTGTCTTACAGAGAGGCTTCTTGAGGGGAAAGCTGTAACTCTGTGAGATGATTTCACAGAACACAAAGAAGTTTCTCAGAAAGCTTCTTTCTCTTTGTTATCGGAGGATATTTCCTTTGGCCCTATAGTCTTCAAACGGATCAGAAATATCTGTTCTCATATTCCACAGAAATAAGGCTAGGAAAGAGATCCAAGAAATACAGATGTAACTCTGTGAGAGGATATAACAGAACACTCAGCAGTTTCTCAGAAATCTTCTTTCCAGATTTCATCTGAGGATATTTCCTTTTTCACCATAGCCCTATACTGGCTTCAAAATATCTCTTGGCGAATTCCACAAGAAATGTCTTAACGAAAGGCTTCTTGAGGGGAAAGCTGTAACTCTGTGAATGATTTCACAGAACACAAAGAGTTTCTCAGAAAGCTTCTTTCTCTTTGTTATCGGAGGATATTTCCTTGGGCCCTACAGTCTTCAAAGGGATCCTAATTATCTGTTCTCAGATTCCACAGAAATAAGGCTAGCAAAGAGATCCACGAAATGCACATGTAACTCTGTGAGTGGAAGTCACACATCACAGAGCAGTTTCTCAGAAAGGTTCTTTCCAGATTTCATCTGAGGATATTTCCTTTTTCACCGTAGCCCTCTTTGGGCTTCCAAGTATCACTTTGCCAATTCCACAAGAACTGTCTTAGCGAAAGGCTTCTTGAGGGGAAAGCTGTAACTCTGTGAGATGATTTCATAGAACACAAAGAAGTTTCTCAGAAAGCTTCTTTCTATTTGTTGTCGGAGGATATTTCCTTTGGCCCTATAGTTTCCAAAGGGATGCGAAATATCTCTTCTCAGATTCCACAGAAATAAGGCCTGCAAAGAGATCCACGAAATACAGATGTAACTCTGTGAGATGAATTAAAAGAACACTAATCAGTTTCTCAGAAATCTTCTTTCCAGATTTCATCTGAGGATATTTCCTTTTTCTCCATAGCCCTCTATGGGCTTCCAAATATCACTTTGCCAATTCCACAAGAACTGTCTTAGCGAAAGGCTTCTTGAGGGGAAAGCTGTAACTCTGTGAGATGATTTCACAGAACACAAAGAAGTTTCTCAGAAAACTTCTTTCCTTTGCTATCGGAGGATATTTCCTTTGGCTCTATAGTCTTCAAGGGGATCCGAAATATCTGTTCTCAGATTCCTCAGAAATAAGGCTAGCAAAGAGATCCACGAAATACTGATGTAACTCTGTGAGATGAATTAACAGAAAACTCAGCAGTTTCTCAGAAAGCTTCTTTCCAGATTTCATCTGAGGATATTTCCTTTTTCACCATAGCCCTCTAAGGACTTCCAAATATCACTTTACCAATTCCACAAGAACTGCCTTAGCGAAAGGCTTCTTGAGTGGAAAGCTGTAACTCTGTGAGAGGATTTCACATAACACAAAGAAGTTTCTCAAAAAGCTTCTTTCTCTTTGTTATCGGAGGATATTTCCTCTGGACATATAGTCTTCAAAAGCATCCGAAATATCTGTTATCAGATTCCACGGAAATAAGGCTAGCAAAGAGATCCACGAAATACAGATGTAACTCTGTGAGATGAATTAACAGAACACTCAGCAGTTTCTCAGAAAGCTTCTTTCCAGATTTCATCTGAGGATATTTCCTTTTTCACCATAGCCCTCTATGGGCTTCCAAATATCACTTTACCAATTCCACAAGAACTGTCTTAGCGAAAGGCTTTCTGAGGGGAAAGCTGTAACTCTGTGAGATGATTTCGCAGAACACAGAGAAATTTCTCAGAAAGCTTCTTTCTCTTTGTTATCGGAGGATATTTCCTTTGGCCCTATAGTATTCAAAGGGATCCGAAATATCTGTTCTCAGATTCCACAGAAATAAGGCTAGCAAAGAGATTCACGAAATAGAGATGTAACTCTGTGAGTGGAAGTCATACATCACAGAGGAGTTTCTCAGAAAGCTTCTTTCCAGATTTCATCTGAGGATATTTCCTTTTTCACCATGGCCCTCTATGGGCTTCCAAATGTCACTTTGCCAATTCCACAAGAACTGTCTTAGCGAAAGGCTTCTTGAGGGGCCTGCTGTAACTCTGTGAGATGATTTCACAGAACACAAAGAAGTTTCCCAGAAAGCTTCTTTCTCTTTGTTATCAGAGGATATTTCCTTTGGCCCTATACTCTTCAAAGGGATCCGAAATATATGTTCTCAGATTCCACAGAAATAAGGCTAGCAAAGAGATCCACGAAATACAGATGTAACTCTGTGAGTGAAAGTCACACATCACCGAGCAGTTTCTCAGAAAGCTTCTTTCCAGATGTCATCTGTGGATATTTCCTTTTTCACCATAGCCCTCTATGGGCTTCCAAATATCACTTTGCCAATTCCACAAAAACTGTCTTAGCGAAAGGCTTCTCGAGGGGAAAGCTGTAACTCTGTGAGATGATTTCACAGAACACAAAGAAGTTTCTGAAAAAGCTTCTTTCTCTTTGTTATCGGAGGATATTTCCTTTGGCCCTATAGTCTCCAAAGGGATCCGAAATATCTGTTCTCCGATTCCACAGAAATAAGGCTAGCAAAGACATCCACGAAATACAGATGTAACTCTGTGAGATGAATTAACAGAACACTGAGCAGTTTCTCAGAAAGCTTCTTTCCAGATTTCATATGAGGATATTTCCTTTTTCACCATAGCCCTATATGGGCTTCCAAATATCACTTTGCCAATTCCACAAGAACTGTCTTAGCGAAAGCCTTCTTGAGGGGAAAGCTGTAACTCTGTGAGATGATTTCACAGAACCCAAAGAAGTTTATCAGAAAGCTTCTTTCTCTTTGTTATCGGAGGATATTTCTTTTGGCCCTATAGTCTTCAAAGGGATTCGAAAAAGCTGTTCTCAGATTCCACAGAAATAAGGCTAGCAAAGAGATCCATGAAATACAGATGTAACTCTGTGAATAGAAGTCACATATCTCAGAGCAGTTTCTCAGAAAGCTTCTTTCCAGATTTCATCTGAGGATATTTCCTTTTTCACCATAGCCCTCTATGGGCTTCCAAATATAACTTTGCCAATTCCACAAGAACTGTCTTAGCGAAAGGCTTCTTGAGGGGAAAGCTGTAACTCTGTGAGATGATTTCACAGAACACAGCGAGGTTTCTCAGAAATCCTCTTTCTCTTTGTTATCGGAGTATATTTCCATTGGCCCTATAGTCTTCAAAGGGATCCGAAATATCTGTTCTCATATTCCACAGAAATAAGGCTAGCAAAGAGATCCACGAAATACAGATGTTACTCTGTGAGTTGAATTAACAGAACACTAAGCAGTTTCTCAGAAAGCTTCTTTCCAGATTTCATCTGAGGATATTTCCTTTTTCACCATAGCCCTCCATGGGCTTCCAAATATCACTTTGCCAATTCCTCAAGAACTGTCTTAGCGAAAGGCTTCTTCAGGGGAAAGCTGTAACTCTGTGAGGTGATTTCACAGAACACAAAGAATTTTCTCAAAAAGCTTCTTTCTCTTTGTTATCGGAGGATATTTCCTATGGCCCTATAGTCTTCAAAGGGATCCGAAATATCTGTACTCAGATTCCACAGAAATAAGGCAAGCAAAGAGATCCACAAAATACAGAGGTAACTCTGTGAGATGAATTAACAGAACACTAAGCAGTTCCTCAAAAAGCTTCTTTCCAGTTTTCATGTGAGGATATTTCCTTTTTCACCGAAGCCCTCTAAGGGCGTCCAAATATCACTTTGCCAATTCCACAAGAACTGTCTTAGCGAAAGGCTTCTTGAGAGGAAAGCTGTAACTCTGTGAGATGATTTCACAGAACACAAAGAAGTTCCTCAGAAAGCTTCTTTCTTTTTGTTATCGGAGGATATTTCCTTAGGCACTACAGTCTTCAAAGGGATGGCAAATATCTGTTCTCAGATTCCACAGAAATAAGGCTAGCATGAGATCCACGAAATACAGATGTAACTCTGTGAGTGGAAGTCACACATCACAGAGCAGTTTCTCAGACAGCTTCTCTCCAGATTTCATCTGAGGATATTTCCTTTTTCACAATAGTCCTCTATGGGCTTCCAAATATCACTTTGCCAATTCTACAAGAACTGTCTTAGTGAAAGGCTTCCTGAGGGGAAAGCTGTAACTCTGTGAGATGATTTCACAGAACACAAAGAAGTTTCTGAAAAAGCTTCTTTCTCTTTGTTATCGGAGGATATTTCCATTGGCCCTATAGTCTACAAAGGGATCCGAAATATCTGTTCTCAGATTCCACAGAAATAAAGCAAGCAAAGAGATCCATGAAATACAGATGTAACTCTGTGAGTGGAAGTCATACATCACAGAGCAGTATCTCAGAAAGCTTCTTTCCGGATTTCATCTCAGGATATTTCCTTTTTCACCATAGCCCTTTATGGGCTTCCAAATGTCACTTTGCCAATTCCACAAGAACTGTCTTAGCGAAAGGCTTCTTGAGGGGAAAGCTGTAACTCTGTGAGATGATTTCACAGAACACAAAGAAGTTTCTCAGAAAGCTTCTTTCTCTTTGTTATAGGAGGATATTTCCTTTGGCCCTATAGTCTTCAAAGGGATTCGAAATATCTGTTCTCAGATTCCACAGAAATAAGGCTAGTAAAGAGATTCACCTAATACAGATGTAACTCAGTGAGTGGAAGTCATACATCACAGAGCAGTTTCTCAGAAAGCTTCTTTCCAGATTTCATCTGAGGATATTTCCTTTTTCACCATAGCCCTCTATGGGCTTCCAAATATCACTTTGCCAATTCCACAAGAACTGTCTTAGCGAAAGGCTTCTTGAGGGGAAAGCTGTAACTCTGTGAGACGATTTCACAGAAAACTAAGAAGTTTCTCAGAAAGCTTCCTTCTCTTTGTTATCGGAGGATATTTCCTTTGGCCCTATAGTCTTCAAAGGGATCCGAAATATCTGTACTCAGACTCCACAGAAATAGGGCTAGCAAAGAGATCCACAAAATACATAGGTAACTCTGTGAGATGAATTAACAGAACACTAAACAGTTCCTCAGAAAGCTTCTTTCCAGATTTCATGTGAGAATATTTCCTTTTTCACCACAGCCCTCTAAGGGCGTCCAAATATCACTTTGCCAATTCCACAAGAACTGTCTCAGCGTAAGGCTTCTTGAGGGGTAAGCTGTAACTCTGTGAGATGATTTCACAGAACACAAAAAAGTTTCTCAGAAAGCTTCTTTCTCTTTGTTATCGGAGGATATTTCCTTTGGCCCTATAGTCTTCAAAGGGATCCGAAATATCTGTTCTCAGAGTCCACAGAAATAAGGCTAGCAAAGAGATCCACGAAATACAGATGTAACTCTGTGAGTGGAAGTCACACATCACAGAGCAGTTTCTCAGAAATCTTCTTTCCAGATTTCATCTGAGGATATTTCCTTTTTCACCATAGCCCGCTATGGGCTTCCAAATATCACTTTGCCAATTCCAAAAGAACTGTCTTAGCGAAAGGCTTCTTGTGGGGAAAGCTGTAACTCTGTGAGATGATTTCACAGAACACAAAGAAGTTTCTCAGAAATGTTCTTTCTCTTTGTTATCGGAGGATATTTCCTTTGGCCCTATAGTCTTCAAAGGGATCCGAAATATCTGTTCTCAGATTCCACAGAAATAAGGTTAGCAAAGAGATCCACGAAATACAGATGTAACTCTGTGAGTGGAAGTCACATATCACAGAGCAGTTTCTCAGAAAGCTTCTTTCCAGATTTCATCCGAGGATATTTCCTTTTTCACCATAGCCCTCTATGGGCTTCCAAATATCACTTTGCAAATTCCACAAGAACTGTCTTACAGAGAGGCTTCTTGAGGGGAAAGCTGTAACTCTGTGAGATGATTTCACAGAACACAAAAAAGTTTCTCAGAAAGCTTCTTTCTCTTTCTTATCGGAGGATATTTCCTTTGGCCCCATAGTCTTCAAAGGGATCCGAAATATCTGTTCTCAGAGTCCACAGAAATAAGGCTAGCAAAGACATCCACGAAATACAGATGTAACTCTGTGAGATGAATTAACAGAACACTCAGCAGTTTCTCAGAAAGCTTCTTTCCAGATTTCATCTGAGGATATTTCCTTTTTCACCATAGCCCTCTATGGGCTTCCAAATATCACTTTGCAAATTCCACAAGAACTGTCTTAGCGAAAGCCTTCTTGAGGGGAAAGCTGTAACTCTGTGAGATGAATTCACAGAACACAAAGAAGTTTCTCAAAAATGTTCTTTCTCTTTGTTATCGGAGGATATTTCCTTTGGCCCTATAGTCTTCAAAGGGATCCGAAATATCTGTTCTCAGATTAAACAGAAATAAGGCTAGCAAAGACATCCACGAAACGCAGATGTAACTCTGTGAGTGGAAGTCACATATCACAGAGCAGTTTCTCAGAGAGCTTCTTTCCAGATTTCATCTGAGGATATTTCCTTTTTCACCATAGCCCTCTAGGGGCTTGCAATATCACTTTGCCAATTCCACAAGAACTGTCTTACAGAGAAGCTTCTTGAGGGGAAAGCTGTAACTCTGTGAGATGATTTCACAGAACACAGAGAGGTTTCTCAGAAATCCTCTTTCTCTTTGTTATCGGAGGATATTTCCTTTGGCCCTGTAGTCTTCAAAGGGATCCGAAATATCTGTTCTCAGATTCCACAGAAATAAGGCTAGCAAAGAGATCCACAAAATACAGAGGTAACTCTGTGAGATGAATTAACAGAACAGTAAGCAGTTCCTCAAAAAGCTTCTTTCCAGATTTCATGTGAGGATATTTCCTTTTTCACCAAATCCCTCTAAGGGCGTCCAAATATCACTTTGCCAATTCCACAAGAACTGTCTTAGCGAAAGGCTTCTTGAGGGGAAAGCTGTAACTCTGTGAGATGATTTCACAGAACACAAAGAAGTTTCTCAGAAAGCTTCTTTCTCTTTGTTATCGGAAGATATTTCCTTAGGCACTACAGTCTTCAAAGCGATGCTAAATATCTGTTCTCAGATTCCACAGAAATAAGGCTAGCATGAGATCCACGAAATACAGATGTAACTCTGTGAGATGAATTAACAGAACACTAAGCAGTTTCTCAGAAAGCTTCTTTCCAGATTTCATCTGAGGATATTTCCTTTTTCACAATAGCCCTCTATGGGCTTCCAAATATCACTTTGCCAATTAAACAAGAACTGGCTTAGCGAAAGCCTTCTTGAGGGAAAAGCTGTAACTCTGTGAAATGATTTCACAGAACACAAAGAAGTTTCTCAGAAAATTTCTTTCTCTTTGTTATCGGAGGATATTTCCTTTGGCCCTATAGTCTTCAATGAGATCCGAAATATCTGTTCTCAGATTCCACAGAAATAAGGCTAGCAAAGAGATCCACGAAATACAGAGGTAACTTTCTGAGATGAATTAACAGAACACTAAGCAGTTTCTCAGAAAGCTTCTTTCCAGATTTCATCTGAGGATATTTTCTTTTTCACCATAGCCCTCTATGGGTTTCCAAATATCACTTTGCCAATTCCACAAAAACTGTCTTAGCGAAAGGCTTCTCGATGGGAAAGCTGTAACTCTGTGAGATGATTTCACAGAACACAAAGAAGTTTCTCGGAAAGCTTCTTTCTCTTTGTTATCGGAGGATATTTCCTTTGGCCCTGTATTCTTCAAAGGGATCCGAAATATCTGTTCTCAGATTCCACAGAAATAAGGCTAGCAAAGAGATCCACGAAATACAGATGTAACTCGGTGAGATGAATTAACAGAACACTCAGCAGTTTCTCAGAAAGCTTCTTTCCAGATTTCATCCGAGGATATTTCCTTTTTCACCATAGCCCGCTATGGGTTTCCAAATATCACTTTGCCAATTACACAAGAACTGTCTTACCTAGAGGCTTCTTAAGGGGAAGGATGTAACTCTGTGAGATGATTTCGCAGAATACAAAGATGTTTCTCAGAAAGCTTCTTTCTCTTTGTTATCGGAGGATATTTCCTTTGGCCCTATAGTCTTCAAAGGGATCCGAAATATCTGTTCTCAGATTCCACAGAAATAAGGCTAGCAAAGAGATCCACGAAATACAGATGTAACTCTGTGAGTGGAAGTCACACATCACAGAGCAGTTTCTCAGAAATCTTCTTTCCAGATTTCATCTGCGGATATTTCCTTTTTCACCATAGTCCTCTATGGGCTTCCAAATATCACTATGCCAATTCCACAAGAACTGTCTTAGCGAAAGTCTTCTTGAGGGGAAAGCTGTAACTCTGTGAGATGATTTCACAGAACACAAAAAAGTTTCTCAGAAAGCTTCTTTCTCTTTGTTATCGGAGGATATTTCCTTTGGCCCTATATTCTCCAAAGGGATCCGAAATATCTGTTATCAGATTCCACAGAAATAAGTCTTGCAAAGAGATCCACGAAATACAGATGTAACTCGGTGAGTGGAATTCAAATATCACAGAGCAGTTTCTCAGAAAGCTTCTTTCCAAATTTCATCCGAGGATATTTCCTTTTTCACCATAGCCCTCTATGGGCTTCCAAATATCACTTTGCCAATTCCACAAGAACTGTCTTAGCGAAAGGCTTCTTGAGGGGAAAGCTGTAACTCTGTGAGATGAGTTCACAGAACACAAAGAAGTTACTCAGAAAGCTTCTTTCTCTTTGTTATCGGAGGATATTTCCTTTGGCCCTATAGTCTTAAAAGGGATCCGAAGTATCTGTTCTCAGATTCCACAGAAATAAGGCTAGCAAAGAGATCCAGGAAATACAGATGTAACTCTGTGAGTGGAAGTCACACATCACAGAGCAGTTTCTCAGAAATTTTCTTTCCAGATTTCATCTGAGGATATTTCCTTTTTCACCATAGCCCGCTAAGGGCTTCCAAATATCACTTTGCCAATTCCAGAAGAACTGTCGTAGCGAAAGGCTTCTTGAGGGGAAAGCTGTAACTCTGTGAGATGATTTCACAGAACACAAAGAAGTTTCTCTGAAAGCTTCTTTCTCTTTGTTATCGGAGGATATTTCCTTTGGCCCTATAGTCTTCAAAGGGATCCGAAATATCTGTTCTCAGATTCCACCGAAATAAGGCTAGCAAAGAGATCCACGAAATACAGATGTAACTCTGTGAGATGAATTAACAGAACACTCAGCAGTTTCTCAGAAAGCTTCTTTCCAGATTTCATCTGAGGATATTTCCTTTTTCACCATAGCCCTCTAAGGGCTTCCAAATATCACTTTGCCCATTCCACAAGAACTGTCTTAGCGAAAGCCTTCTTGAGGAGAAAGCTGTAACTCTGTGAGATGATTTCAAAGAACACAAAGAAGTTTCTCAAAGAGCTTCTTTCTCTTTCTTATCGGAGGATATTTCCTTTGGCCCTATAGTCTTCAAAGGGATCCGAAATATCCGTTCTCAGATTCCACAGAAATAAGGCTAGCAAAGAGATCCAAGAAATACAGATGTAACTCTGTGAGTGGAAGTCACACATCACAGAGCAGTTTCTCAGAAAGCTTCTTTCCAGATTTCATCTGAGGATATTTCCTTTTTCACCATAGCCCTCTATGGGCCTCCAAATATCACTTTGCAAATTCCACAAGAACTCCCTTAGCGAGAGGCTTCTTGAAGGGAAAGCTGTAACTCTGTGAGACGATTACACAGAACACAAAGATGTTTCTCAGAAAGCTTCTTTCTCTTTGTTATCGGAGGATATTTCCTCTGCACCTATAGTCTTCAAAGGGATGCGAAATATCTGTTCTCAGATTCCAGAGAAATAAGGCTAGCATGAGATACACGAAATACAGATGTAACTCTGTGAGTGGAAGTCACACATCACAGAGCAGTTTCTCAGAAAGCTTCTTTCCACATTTCATCTGAGGATATTTCCTTTTTCACAATAGCCCTCTATGGGCTTCTAAATATCACTTTGCCAATTCCACAAGAACTGTCTTAGTGAAAGGCTTCCTGAGGGGAAAGCTTTAACTCAGTGAGATGATTTCACAGAACACAAAGAAGTTTCTGAAAAAGCATCTTTCTCTTTGTTATCGGAGGATATTTCCTTTGGCCCTATAATCTCCAAAGGGATCCGAAATATCTGTTCTCAGATTCCACAGAAATAAGGCTAGCAAAGAGATCCACGAAATACAGATGTAACTCTGTGAATGGAAGTTCCACATCACAGAGCAGTTTCTCAGAAAGCTTCTTTCCATATTTCTTCTGAGGATATTTCCTTTTTCACCATAGCCCTCTATGGGCTTCCAAATATCACTTTGCCATTCCAACAAGAACTGTCTTAGCGAAAGGCTTCCTGAGGGGAAAGCTGTAACTCTGTGAGATGATTTCACAGAACACAAAGAAGTTTCTCAGAAAGCTTCTTTCTCTTTGTTATCGGAGGATATTTCCTTTGGCCCTATAGTCTTCAAAGGGATCCGAAATATCTGTACTCAGATTCCACAGAAATAAGGCTAGCAAAGAGATCCACAAAATACAGAGGTAACTCTGTGATATGAATTAACAGAACACTAAGCAGTTCCTCAGAAAGCTTCTTTCCAGATTTCATCTGCGGATATTTCCTTTTTCACCATAGTCCTCTATGGGCTTCCAAATATCACTATGCCAATTCCAAAAGAACTGTCTTAGCGAAAGTCTTCTTGAGGGGAAAGCTGTAACTCTGTGAGATGATTTCACAGAACACAAAAAAGTTTCTCAGAAAGCTTCTTTCTCTTTGTTATCGGAGGATATTTCCTTTGGACCTATATTCTCCAAAGGGATCCGAAATATCTGTTATCAGATTCCAAAGAAATAAGTCTTGCAAAGAGATCCACGAAATACAGATGTAACTCGGTGAGTGGAATTCAAATATCACAGAGCAGTTTCTCAGAAAGCTTCTTTCCAAATTTCATCCGAGGATATTTCCTTTTTCACCATAGCCCTCTATGGGCTTCCAAATATCACTTTGCCAATTCCACAAGAACTGTCTTAGCGAAAGGCTTCTTGAGGGGAAAGCTGTAACTCTGTGAGATGAGTTCACAGAACACAAAGAAGTTACTCTGAAAGCTTCTTTCTCTTTGTTATCGGAGGATATTTCCTTTGGCCCTGTAGTCTTCAAAGGGATCCGAAATATCTGTTCTCAGATTCCACAGAAATAAGGCTAGCAAAGAGATCCACGAAATACAGATGTAACTCTGTGAGATGAATTAACAGAACACTCAGAAGTTTCTCAGAAAGCTTTTTTCCAGATTTCATCTGAGGATATTTCCTTTTTCACCATAGCCCTCTATGGGCTTCCAAATATCACTTTGCCAATTCCACAAGAACTGTCTTAGCGAAAGCCTTCTTGAGGAGAAAGCTGTAACTCTGTGAGATGATTTCACAGAACACAAAGAAGTTTCTCAGAAAGCTTCTTTCTCTTTGTTATTGGAGGATATTTCCTTTGGCCCTATAGTCTTCAAAGGGATCCGAAATATCTGTTCTCAGATTCCACAGAAATAAGGCTAGCAAAGAGATCCACGAAATACAGATGTAACTCTGTGAGTGGAAGTCACATATCACAGAGCAGTTTCTCAGAAAGCTTCTTTCCAGATTTCATCGGAGGATATCTCCTTTTTCACCATAGCCCGCTATGGGCTTCCAAATATCACTTTGCCAATTCCACAAGAACTGTCTTAACTGAGGCTTCTTGAGGGGAAAGCTGTATCTCTGTGAGATGATTTCACGGAACACAAGGAAGTTTCTCAGAAAGCTTCTTTCTCTTTGTTATCGGAGGATATTTCCTTTGGCCCTATAGTCTTAAAAGGGATCCGAAGTATCTGTTCTCAGATTCCACAGAAATAAGGCTAGCAAAGAGATCCAGGAAATACAGATGTAACTCTGTGAGTGGAAGTCACACATCACAGAGCAGTTTCTCAGAAATTTTCTTTCCAGATTTCATCTGAGGATATTTCCTTTTTCACCATAGCCCGCTAAGGGCTTCCAAATATCACTTTGCCAATTCCAGAAGAACTGTCGTAGCGAAAGGCTTCTTGAGGGGAAAGCTGTAACTCTGTGAGATGATTTCACAGAACACAAAGAAGTTTCTCTGAAAGCTTCTTTCTCTTTGTTATCGGAGGATATTTCCTTTGGCCCTATAGTCTTCAAAGGGATCCGAAATATCTGTTCTCAGATTCCACCGAAATAAGGCTAGCAAAGAGATCCACGAAATACAGATGTAACTCTGTGAGATGAATTAACAGAACACTCAGCAGTTTCTCAGAAAGCTTCTTTCCAGATTTCATCTGAGGATATTTCCTTTTTCACCATAGCCCTCTAAGGGCTTCCAAATATCACTTTGCCCATTCCACAAGAACTGTCTTAGCGAAAGCCTTCTTGAGGAGAAAGCTGTAACTCTGTGAGATGATTTCACAGAACACAAAGAAGTTTCTCAGAAAGCTTCTTTCTCTTTCTTATCGGAGGATATTTCCTTTGGCCCTATAGTCATAAAAGGGATCCGAAATATCTGTTCTCAGATTCCACAGAAATAAGGCTAGCAAAGAGATCCACGAAATACAGATGTAACTCTGTGAGTAGAAGTCACACATCACAGAGCAGTTTCTCAGAAAGCTTCTTTCCAGATTTCATCCGAGGATATTTCCTTTTTAACCATAGCCCTTTATGGGCTTCAAAATGTCACTTTGCCAATGCCACAAGGACTGTCTTACCGAGAGGCTTCTTGAGGGGAAAGCTGTAACTCTGTGAGATGATTTCACAGAACACAAAGAAGTTTCTCAGAAAGCTTCTTTCTCTTTGTTATCGGAGGATATTTCCTTTGGCCCTATAGTCTTCAAAGGGATCCGAAATATCTGTTCTCAGATTCCACAGAAATAAGGCTAGCAAAGAGATCCACGAAATACAGATGTAACTCTGTGAGTGGAAGTCACACATCACAGAGCAGTTTCTCAAAAGCTTCTTTCCAGATTTCATCTGAGAATATTTCCTTTTTCACGATAGCCCTCTATGGGCTTCCAAATATCACTTTGCCAATCCAACAAGGACTGTCTTATCGAAAGGCTTCCGGAGGGGTAAGCTGTAACTCTGTGAGATGATTTCACAGAACACAAAGAAGTTTCTCAGAAAGCTTCTTTCTCTTTGTTATCGGAGGATATTTCCTTTGGCCCTGTAGTCTTCAAAGGGATCCGAAATATCTGTTCTCAGATTCCACAGAAATAAGGCTAGCAAAGAGATCCACGAAATACAGATGTAACTCTGTGAGTGGAAGTCACACATCACAGAGCAGTTTCTCAGAAAGCTTCTTTCCAGATTTCATCTGAGGATATTTCCTTTTTCACCATAGCCCTCTATGGGCCTCCAAATATCACTTTGCAAATTCCACAAGAACTCCCTTAGCGAGAGGCTTCTTGAAGGGAAAGCTGTAACTCTGTGAGACGATTACACAGAACACAAAATGTTTCTCAGAAAGCTTCTTTCTCTTTGTTATCGGAGGATATTTCCTCTGGACCTATAGTCTTCAAAGGGATGCGAAATATCTGTTCTCAGATTCCAGAGAAATAGGGCTAGCATGAGATACACGAAATACAGATGTAACTCTGTGAGTGGAAGTCACACATCACAGAGCAGTTTCTCAGAAAGCTTCTTTCCACATTTCATCTGAGGATATTTCCTTTTTCACAATAGCCCTCTATGGGCTTCTAAATATCACTTTGCCAATTCCACAAGAACTGTCTTAGTGAAAGGCTTCCTGAGGGGAAAGCTTTAACTCAGTGAGATGATTTCACAGAACACAAAGAAGTTTCTGAAAAAGCATCTTTCTCTTTGTTATCGGAGGATATTTCCTTTGGCCCTATAATCTCCAAAGGGATCCGAAATATCTGTTCTCAGATTCCACAGAAATAAGGCTAGCAAAGAGATCCACGAAATACAGATGTAACTCTGTGAATGGAAGTTCCACATCACAGAGCAGTTTCTCAGAAAGCTTCTTCCCATATTTCTTCTGAGGATATTTCCTTTTTCACCATAGCCCTCTATGGGCTTCCAAATATCACTTTGCCATTCCAACAAGAACTGTCTTAGCGAAAGGCTTCCTGAGGGGAAAGCTGTAACTCTGTGAGATGATTTCACAGAACACAAAGAAGTTTCTCAGAAAGCTTCCTTCTCTTTGTTATCGGAGGATATTTCCTTTGTCCCTATAGTCTTCAAAGGGATCCGAAATATCTGTACTCAGATTCCACAGAAATAAGGCTAGCAAAGAGATCCACAAAATACAGAGGTAACTCTGTGATATGAATTAACAGAACACTAAGCAGTTTCTCAGAAAGCTTCTTTCCAGATTTCATGTGAGGATATTTCCTTTTTCACCAAAGCCCTCTAAGGGCGTCCAAATATCACTTTGCCAATTCCACATGAACTTTCTTAGCGAAAGGCTTCTTGAGGGGAAAGCTGTAACTCTGTGAGATGATTTCACAGAACACAAAGAAGTTTCTGAGAAAGCTTCTTTCTCTTTGTTATCGGAGGATATTTCCTTAGGCACTACAGTCTTCAAAGGGATGCGAAATATCTGTTCTCAGATTCCACAGAAATAAGGCTAGCATGAGATCCACGAAATACAGATGTAACTCTGTGAGTGGAAGTCACACATCACAGAGCAGTTTCTCAGAAAGCTTCTTTCCACATTTCATCTGAGGATATTTCCTTTTTCACAATAGCCCTCTATGGGCTTCTAAATATCACTTTGCCAATTCCACAAGAACTGTCTTAGTGAAAGGCTTCCTGAGGGGAAAGCTTTAACTCTGTGAGATGATTTCACAGAACACAAAGAAGTTTCTGAAAAAGCATCTTTCTCTTTGTTATCGGAGGATATTTCCTTTGGCCCTATAATCTCCAAAGGGATCCGAAATATCTGTTCTCAGATTCCACAGAAATAAGGGTAGCAAAGAGATCCACGAAATACAGATGTAACTCTGTGAGATGAATTAACAGAACACTAAGCAGTTTCTCAGAAAGCTTCTTTCCAGATTTCATCTGAGGATATTTCCTTTTTCACCATAGCCCTCTATGGGTTTCCAAATATCACTTTGCCAATTCCACAAAAAGACCCTTAGCGAGAGGCTGCTTGAGGGGAAAGCTGTAACTCTGTGAGACGATTACAGAGAACACAAAGAAGTTTCTCAGAAAGCTTCTTTCTCTTTGTTGTCGGAGGATATTTCCTCTGGACCTATAGTCTTCAAAGGGATCCGAAATATCTGTTCTCAAATTCAACAGAAATAAGGCTAGCAAAGAGATCCACGAAATACAGATGTAACTCTGTGAAATGAATTAACAGAACACTCAGCAGTTTCTCAGAAAGCTTCTTTCCAGATTTCATCTGAGGATATTTCCTTTTTCACCGTAGCCCTCTATGAGCTTCCAAATATCACTTTGCGAATTCCACAAAAACACCCTTAGCGAGAGGCTGCTTGAGGGGAAAGCTGTAACTCTGTGAGACGATTACACAGAACACAAAGAAGTTTCTCAGAAAGCTTCTTTCTCTTTGTGTCGGAGGATATTTCCTCTGGACCTATAGTCTTCAAAGGGATCCGAAATATCTGTTCTCAAATTCAAAAGAAATAAGGCTAGCAAAGAGATCCACGAAATACAGATGTAACTCTGTGAGATGAATTAACAGAACACTCAGCAGTTTCTCAGAAAGCTTCTTTCCAGATTTCATCTGAGGATATTTCCTTTTTCACCATAGCCCTCTATGGGCTTCCAAATATCACTTTGCCAATTCCACAAGAACTGTATTAGCGAAAGCCTTCTTGAGGAGAAAGCTGTAACTCTGTGAGATGATTTCAGAGAACACAACGAAGTTTCTCAGAAAGCTTCTTTCTCTTTGTTATCGGAGGATATTTCTTTGGCCCTATAGTCTTCAATGAGATCCGAAATATCTGTTCTCAGATTCCACAGAAATAAGGCTAGCAAAGAGATCCACGAAATACAGATGTAACTCTGTGAGTGGAAGTCACACATCACAAAGCAGTTTCTCAGAAAGCTTCTTAGCAGATTTCATCTGAGGATATTTCCTTTTACACCATAGCCCTCTATGGGCTTCCAACTATCACTTTGCCAATTCCACAAGAACTGTCTTAGCGAAAGGCTTCTTGAGGGGAAAGCTGTAACTCTGTGAGATGATTTCACAGAACACAGAGAGGTTTCTCAGAAATCCTCTTTCTCTTTGTTATCGGAGTATATTTCCTTTGGCCCTATACTCTTCAAAGGGATCCGAAATATCTGTTCTCAGATTCCACAGAAATAAGGCTAGCAAAGAGATCCAAGAAATACAGATGTTACTCTGTGAGTTGAATTAACAGAACACTAAGCAGTTTCTCAGAAAGCTTCTTTCCAGATTTCATCTGAGGATATTTCCTTTTTCACCATAGCCCTCTATGGGCTTCCAAATATCAGTTTGCCAATTCCACAAGAACTGTCTTAGCGAAAGGCTTCTTGAGGGGAAAGCTGTAACTCTGTGAGGTAATTTCACAGAACACAAAGAATTTTCTCAAAAAGCTTCTTTCTCTTTGTTAACGGAGGATATTTCCTTTGGCCCTATAGTCTTCACAGGGATCCGAAATATCTGTTCTCAGATTCCACAGAAATAAGGCTAGCAAAGAGATCCACAAAATACAGAGGTAACTCTGTGATATGAATTAACAGAACACTAAGCAGTTCCTCAGAAAGCTTCTTTCCAGATTTCATGTGAGGATATTTCCTTTTTCACCAAAGCCCTCTAAGGGCGTCCAAATATCACTTTACCAATTCCACAAGAACTGTCTTAGCGAAAGGCTTCTTGACTGGAAAGCTGTAACTCTGTGAGATGATTTCACAGAACACAAAGAAGTTTCTGAGAAAGCTTCTTTCTCTTTGTTATCGGAGGATATTTCCTTAGCCACTACAGTCTTCAAAGGGATGCGAAATATCTGTTCTCAGATTCCACAGAAATAAGGCTAGCATGAGATCCAAGAAATACAGATGTAACTCTGTGAGTGGAAGTCACACATCACAGAGCAGTTTCTCAGAAAGCTTCTTTCCAGATTTCATCTGAGGATATTTCCTTTTTCACAATAGCCCTCTATGGGATTCCAAATATCACTTTGCCAATTCCACAAGAACTGTCTTAGCGAAAGGCTTCTTGAGGGGAAAGCTGTAACTCTGTGAGATGATTTCACAGAACACAAATAAGTTTCTCAGAAAGCTTCTTTCTCTTTGTTATCGGAGGATATTTCTTTTGGCCCTATAGGCTTCAAAGGGATCCGAAATATCTCTTCTCAGATTCCACATAAATAAGGCTAGCAAAGAGATCCAGGAAATACAGATGTTACTCTGTGAATAGAAGTCACATATCACAGAGCAGTTTCTCAGAAAGCTTGTTTCCAGATTTCATCTGAGGATATTTTCTTTTTCAACATAGCCCTCTATGGGCTTCCAAATATCACTTTGCCAATTCCACAAGAACTGTCTTAGCGAAAGTCTTCCTGAGGGGAAAGCTGTAACTCTGTGAGATGATTTCATAGAACACAAAGAAGTTTCTGAAAAAGCTTCTTTCTCTTTGTTATCGGAGGATATTTCCTTTGGCCCTATAGTCTTCAAAGGAATCCGAAATATCTGTTCTCAGATTCCACAGAAATAAGGCTAGCAAAGAGATCCACGAAATACAGATGTAACTCTGTGAGATGAATTAACAGAACACTAAGCAGTTTCTCAGAAAGCTTCTTTCCAGATTTCATCTGAGGATATTTCGTTTTTCACCTTAGCCTTCTATGGGCTTCCAAGTATCACTTTGCCAGTTCCACAAGAACTCCCTTATCGAAAGGCTTCTTGAGTGGAAAGCTGTAACTCTGTGAGACGATTTCACAGAACAGAAAGAAGTTTCTCAGAAAGCTTCTTTCTCTTTGTTATCGGAGGATATTTCCTCTGGACCTATAGTCTTCAAAGGGATCCGAAATATCTGTTCTCAGATTCCACAGAAATAAGGCTAGCAAAGAGATCCACGACATACAGATGTAACTCTGTGAATGGAAGTCACACATCACAGAGCAGTTTCTCAGAAAGCTTCTTTCCAGATTTCATCTGAGGATATTTCCTTTTTCACCATAGCCCTCTATGGGCTTCCAACTATCACTTTGCCAATTCCACAAGAACTGTCTTAGCGAAAGGCTTCTTGAGGGGAAAGCTGTAACTCTGTGAGACGATTTCACAGAAAACTAAGAAGTTTCTCAGAAAGCTTCCTTCTCTTTGTTATCGGAGGATATTTCCTTTGGCCCTATAGTCTTCAAAGGGATCCGAAATATCTGTTCTCAGATTCCACAGAAATCAGGCTAGCAAAGAGATCCACAAAATACAGAGGTAACTCTGTGAGATGAATTAACAGAACACTAAACAGTTCCTCAGAAAGCTTCTTTCCAGATTTCATGTGAGGATATTTCCTTTTTCACCACAGCCCTCTAAGGGCGTCCAAATATCACTTTGCCAATTCCACAAGAACTGTCTTAGCGAAAGGCTTCTTGAGGGGAAAGCTGTAACTCTGTGAGATGATTTCACAGAACACAAAAAAGTTTCTCAGAAAGCTTCTTTCTCTTTGTTATCGGAGGATATTTCCTTTGGCCCTATAGTCTTCAAAGGGATCCGAAATATCTGTTCTCAGAGTCCACAGAAATAAGGCTAGCAAAGAGATCCACGAAATAGAGATGTAACTCTGTGAGATTAATTAACAGAACACTAATCAGGTTCTCAGAAATCTTCTTTCCAGATTTCATCTGAGGATATTTCCTTTTCCACCGTAGCCCTCTATGGGCTTCCAAATATCACTTTGCCAATTCCACAAGAACTGTCTTAGCGAAAGGCTTCTTGAGGGGAAAGCTGTAACTCTGTGAGATGATTTCACAGAACACAAAGAAGTTTCTCAGAAAGCTTCTTTCTCTTTGTTATCGGAGGATATTTCCTCTGGACATACAGTCTTCAAAAGGATCCGAAATATCTGTTCTCAGATTCCACAGAAATAAGGCTAGCAAAGAGATCCACGAAATACAGATGTAATTCTGTGAGTGGAAGTCACATATCACAGAGCAGTTTCTCAGAAAGCTTCTTTCCAGATTTCATCCGAGGATATTTCCTTTTTCATCATAGCCCTCTATGGGCTTCCAAATATCACTTTGCCAATTCCACAAGAACTGTCTTACAGAGAGGCTTCTTGAGGGGAAAGCTGTAACTCTGTGAGATGATTTCACAGAACACAAAAAAGTTTCTCAGAAAGCTTCTTTCTCTTTCTTATCGGAGGATATTTCCTTTTGCCCCATAGCCTTCAAAGGGATCCGAAATATCTGTTCTCAGAGTCCACAGAAATAAGGCTAGCAAAGACATCCACGAAATACAGATGTAACTCTGTGAGATGAATTAACAGAACACTCAGCAGTTTCTCAGAAAGCTTCTTTCTAGATTACATCTGAGGATATTTCATTTTTCATCATAGCCCTCTATGGGCTTCCAAATATCACTTTGCCAATTCCACAAGAACTGTCTTAGCGAAAGGCTTCTCGAGGGGAAAGCTGTAACTCTGTGAGATGATTTCACAGAACACAAAGAAGTTTCTCAGAAAGCTTCTTTCTCTTTGTTATCGGAGGATATATCCTTTGGCCCTATAGTCTTCAAAGGGATCCGAAATATCTGTTCTCAGATTCCACAGAAATAAGGCTAGGAAAGAGATCCACGAAATACAGATGTAACTCTGTTAGAGGATATAACAGAAGACTCAGCAGTTTCTCAGAAAGCTTCTTTCCAGATTTCATCTGAGGATATTTCCTTTTTCACCATAGCCCTCTATGGGCTTCCAAATATCACTTTGCAAATTCCACAAGAACTGACTTAGCGAAAGCCTTCTTGAGGGGAAAGCTGAAACTCTGTGAGATGATTTCACAGAACACAAAGAAGTTTTCAGAAAGCTTCTTTCTCTTTGTTATCGGAGGATATTTCCTTTGGCCCTATAGTCTTCAAAGGGATCCGAAATATCTGTTCTCAGAGTCCACAGAAATAAGGCTAGCAAAGAGATCCACGAAATACAGATGTAACTCTCTGAGATGATTAAACAGAACACTAAGCAGTTTCTCAGAAAGCTTCTTTCCAGATTTCATCTGAGGATACTTCCTTTTTCACCATAGCCCTCTAAGGGCTTCCAAATATCACTTTGCCAATTCCACAAGAACTGTCTTAGCGAAAGGCTTCTTGAGGGGAAAGCTGTAACTCTGTGAGATGAATTCACAGAACACAAAAAAGTTTCTCAGAAATGTTCTTTCTCTTTGTTATCGGAGAATATTTCCTTTGGCCCTATAGTCTTCAAAGGGATCCGAAATATCTGTTCTCAGATTCCACAGAAATAAGGCTAGCAAAGACATCCACGAAACGTAGATGTAACTCTGTGAGTGGAAGTCACATATCACAGAGCATTTTCTCAGAAAGCTTCTTTCCAGATTTCATCCGAGGATATTTCCTTTTTCACCATAGCCCTCTATGGGCTTGCAATATCACTTTGCCAATTCCACAAGAACTGTCTTACAGAGAAGCTTCTTGAGGGGAAAGCTGTAACTCAGTGAGATGATTTCACAGAGCACAGAGAGGTTTCTCAGAAATCCTCTTTCTCTTTGTTATCGGAGGATATTTCCTTTGGCCCTGTAGTCTTCAAAGGGATCCGAAATATATGTTCTCAGATTCCACAGAAATAAGGCTAGCAAAGAGATCCACGAAATACAGATGTAACTCTCTGAGATGAATAAAGAGAACACTAAGCAGTTTCTCAGAAAGCTTCTTTCCAGATTTCATCTGAGGATATTTCCTTTTTCACTATAGCCCTCTAAGGGTTTCCAAATATCACTTTGCCAATTCCACAAGAACTGTCTTAGCGAAAGGCTTCTTGAGGGGAAAGCTGTAACTCTGTGAGATGAATTCACAGAACACAAAGAAGTTTCTCAGAAATGTTCTTTCTCTTTGTTATCGGAGAATATTTCCTTTGGCCCTATAGTCTTCAAAGGGATCCGAAATATCTGTTCTCAGATTCCACAGAAATAAGGCTAGCAAAGACATCCACGAAACGCAGATGTAACTCTGTGAGTGGAAGTCACATATCACAGAGCAGTTTCTCAGAAAGCTTCTTTCCAGATTTCATCCGAGGATATTTCCTTTTTCACCATAGCCCTCTATGGGCTTGCAATATCACTTTGCCAATTCCACAAGAACTGTCTTAGCGAACGGCTTCTTGAGGGGAAAGCTGTAACTCAGTGAGATGATTTCACAGAGCACAGAGAGGTTTCTCAGAAATCCTCTTTCTCTTTGTTATCGGAGGATATTTCCTTTGGCCCTGTAGTCTTCAAAGGGATCCGAAATATCTGTTCTCAGATTCCACAGAAATAAGGCTAGCAAAGAGATCCACAAAATACAGAGGTAACTCTGTGAGATGAATTAACAGAACAGTAAGCAGTTCCTCAAAAAGCTTCTTTCCAGATTTCATGTGAGCATATTTCCTTTTTCACCAAAGCCCTCTAAGGGCGTCCAAATATCACTTTGCCAATTCCTCAAGAACTGTCTTAGCGAAAGGCTTCTTGAGGGGAAAGCTGTAACTCTGTGAGATGATTTCACAGAACACAAAGAAGTTTCTCAGAAAGCTTCTTTCTCTTTGTTATCGGAGGACATTTCCTTTGGCCCTATAGTCTTCAAAGGGATCCGAAATATCTGTTCTCAGATTCCACAGAAATAAGGCTAGCAAAGAGATTCACGAAATACAGATGTAACTCTGTGAGTGGAAGTCATACATCACAGAGCAGTTTCTCAGAAAGCTTCTTTCCAAATTTCATCTGAGGATATTTCCTTTTTCACCATAGCCCTCTATGGGCTTCCAAATGTCACTTTGCCTATTACACAAGAACTGTCTTAGCGAAAGGCTTCTTGAGCGGAAAGCTGTAACTCTGTGAGATGATTTCACAGAACACAAAGAAGTTTCTCAGAAAGCTTCTTTCTCTTTGTTATCGGAGGATATTTCCTTTGGCCCTATAGTCTTCAAAGGGATCCGAAATATCTGTTCTCAGATTCCACAGAAATAAGGCAAGCAAAGAGATCCACGAAATACAGATGTAACTCTGTGAGATGAATAAACAGAACACTAAGCAGTTTCTCAGAAAGCTTCTTTCCAGATTTCATCTGCGGATATTTCCTTTTTCACCATAGCCCTCTAGGGGCTTCCAAATATCACTTTGCCAATTCCACAAAAACTGTCTTAGCGAAAGGCTTCCTGAGGGGAAAGCTGTAACTCTGTGAGATGAATTCACAGAACACAAAGAAGTTTCTCAGAAATGTTCTTTCTCTTTGTTATCGGAGAATATTTCCTTTGGCCCTATAGTATTCAAAGGGATCCGAAATATCTGTTCTCAGATTCCACAGAAATAAGTCTAGCAAAGACATCCACGAAATACAGATGTAACACTGTGAGATGAATTAAAAGAACACTAAGCAGTTTCTCAGAAAGCTTCTTTCCAGATTTCATATGAGGATATTTCCTTTTTCACCATAGACCTATATGGGCTTCCAAATATCACTTTGCCAATTCCACAAGAACTGTCTTAGCGAAAGGCTTCTTGAGGGGAAAGCTGTAATTCTGTGAGATGATTTCACAGAACACAAAGAAGTTTCTCAGAAAGCTTCTTTCTCTTTTTTATCGGAGGATATTTCCTTTGGCCCTATAGTCTTCAAAGGGATCCGAAATATCTGCTCTCAGATTCCACAGAAATAAGGCTAGCAAAGAGATCCACGAAATACAGATGTAACTCTGTGAGATGAATTAACAGAACACTCAGCAGTTTCTCAGAAAGCTTCTTTCCAGATTTCATCTGAGAATATTTCCTTTTTCACCATAGCCCTCTATGGGCGTCCAAATATCACTTTCCAATTTCACAAGAACTGTCTTAGCGTAAGGCTTCTTGAGGGGAAAGCTGTAACTCTGTGAGATGATTTCACAGAACACAAAGAAGTTTCTCAGAAAGCTTCTTTCTCTTTGTTATCGGAGGATATTTTCTTTGGTCCTAGAGTCTTCAAAGGGATCCGAAATATCTGTTCTCAGATTCCACAGAAATAAGGCTAGCAAAGAGATCCACGAAATACAGATGTAACTCTTTGAGTGGAAGTCACACATCACAGAGGAGTTTCTCAGAAAGCTTCTTTCCAGATTTCATCTGAGGATATTTCCTTTTTCACCGTAGCCCTCTTTGGGCTTCCAAATGTCACTTTGCCAATTCCACAAGAACTGTCTTAGCGAAAGGCTTCTTGAGGAGAAAGCTGTAACTCTGTGAGATGATTACATAGTACACAAAGAAGTTTCTCAGAAAGCTTCTTTCTCTTTGTTATCGGAGGATATTTCCTTTGGCCCTATAGTATTCAAAGGAATCCGAAATATCTGTTCCCAGAGTCCACAGAAATAAGGCTAGCAAAGAGATCCACGAAATAGAGATGTAACTCTGTGAGTGGAAGTCACATATCACAGAGCAGTTTCTCAGAAAGCTTCTTTCCAGATTTCATCCGAGGATAATTCCTTTTTCACCATAGCCCTCTATGGGCTTGCAATATCTCTTTGCCAATTCCACAAGAACTGTCTTACAGAGAGGCTTCTTGAGGGGAAAGCTGTAACTCTGTGAGATGATTTCACAGAACACAGAGAGGTTTCTCAGAAATCCTCTTTCTCTTTGTTATCGGAGGATATTTCCTTTGGCCCTGTAAACTTCAAAGGTATCCGAATAATATCTGTTCTCAGATTCCACAGAAATTAGGCTAGCAAAGAGATCCACGAAATACAGATGTTACTCTGTGAGTTGTATTAACAGAACACTAAGCAGTTTCTCAGAAAGCTTCTTTCCAGATTTCATCTGAGGATATTTCCTTTTTCTCCACAGCCCTCTATGGGCTTCCAAATATCAGTTTGCCAATTCCACAAGAACTGTCTTAGCGAAAGGCTACTTGAGGGGAAAGCTGTAACTCTGTGAGGTGATTTCACAGAACACAAAGAATTTTCTCAAAAAGCTTCTTTCTCTTTGTTATCGGAGGATATTTCCTTTGGCCCTATAGTCTTCAAAGGGATCCGAAATATCTGTACTCAGATTCCACAGAAAAAAGGCAAGCAAAGAGATCCACAAAATACAGAGGTAACTCTGTGAGATGAATTAACAGAGCACTAAGCAGTTCCTCAAAAAGGTTCTTTCCAGATTTCATGTGAGGATATTTCCTTTTTCACCAAATCCCTCTAAGGGCGTCCAAATATCACTTTGCCAATTCCACAAGAACTGTCTTAGCGAAAGCCTTCTTGAGGAGAAAGCTGTAACTCTGTGAGATGATTTCACAGAACACAAAGAAGTTTCTCAGAAAGCTTCTTTCTCTTTGTTATTGGAGGATATTTCCTTTGGCCCTATAGTCTTCAATGTGATCCGAAATATCTGTTCTCAGATTCCACAGAAATAAGGCTAGCAAAGAGATCCATGAAATACAGATGTAACTCTGTGAGTGGAAGTCACATATCACAGAGTAGTTTCTCAGAAAGCTTCTTTCCAGATTTCATCCGAGGATATCTCCTTTTTCACCATAGCCCGCTATGGGCTTCCAAATATCACTTTGCCAATTCCACAAGAACTGTCTTACCTGAGGCTTCTTGAGGGGAAAGCTGTAACTCTGTGAGATGATTTCACAGAACACAAAGAAGTTTCTCTCAAAGCTTCTTTCTCTTTGTTATCGGAGGATATTTCCTTTGGCCCTATAGTCTTCAAAGGGATCCGAAATATCTGTTCTCAGATTCCACAGAAATAAGACTAGCAAAGAGATCCACGAAATACAGATGTAACTCTGTGAGATGAATTAACAGAACACTCAGCAGTTTCTCAGAAAGCTTCTTTCCAGATTTCATCTGAGGATATTTCCTTTTTCACCATAGCCCTCTAAGGGCTTCCAAATATCACTTTGCCAATCCAACAAGGACTGTCTTATCGAAAGGCTTCCGGAGGGGTAAGCTGTAACTCTGTGAGATGATTTCACAGAACACAAAGAAGTTTCTCAGAAAGCTTCTTTCTCTTTGTTATCGGAGGATATTTCCTTTGGCCCTATAGTCTTCAATGAGATCCGAAATATCTGTTCTCAGATTCCACAGAAATAAGGCTAGCAAAGAGATCCACGAAATACAGAGGTAACTCTGTGTGTGGAAGTCACATATCACAGAGCAGTTTCTCAGAAATCTTCTTTCCAAATTTCATCCTAGGATATTTCCTTTTTCACCATAGCCCTCTATGGGCTTCCAAATATCATTTTGCCAATTCCACAAGAACTGTCTTAGCGAAAGGCTTCCTGAGGGGTAAGCTGTAACTCTGTGAGATGATTTCACAGAACACAAAGAAGTTTCTGAAAAAGCTTCTTTCTCTTTGTTATCGGAGGATATTTCCTTTGGCCGTATAGTCTCCAAAGGGATCCGAAATATCGGTTCTCAGATTCCACAGAAATAAGGCTAGCAAAGAGATCCACGAAATACAGATGTAACTCTGTGAGATGAATTAACAGAACACTAAGCAGTTTCTCAGAAAGCTTCTTTCCAGATTTCATCTGAGGATATTTCCTTTTTCACCATAGACCTCTATGGGCTTCCAAATATCACTTTGCCAATTCCACAAGAACTGTCTTAGCGAACGCCTTCTTGAGGGGAAAGCTGTAACTCTGTGAGATGATTTCACAGAACACAAAGAAGTTTCTCAGAAAGCTTCTTTCTCTTTGTTATCGGAGGATATTTCCCCTGGACCTATAGTCTTCAAAGGGATCCGAAATATCTGTTCTCAGATACCACAGAAATAAGGCTAGCAATGAGATCCACGAAATACAGATGTAACTCTGTGAGATGAATTAACAGAACACAAAGCAGTTTCTCAGAAAGGATCTTTCCAGATTTCATCTGAGGATATTTCCTTTTTCACCATAGCCCTCTATGGGCTTCAAATATCACTTTGCCAATTCCACAAGAACTGTCTTAGCGAAAGCCTTCTTGAGGAGAAAGCTGTAACTCTGTGAGATGATTTCAGAGAACACAAAGAAGTTTCTCAGAAGCTTCTTTCTCTTTGTTATCGGAGGATATTTCCTTTGGCCCTATAGTCTTCAATGAGATCCGAAATATCTGTTCTCAGATTCCACAGAAATAAGGCTAGCAAAGACATCCACGAAATACAGAGGTAACTCTGTGTGTGGAAGTCACATATCACAGAGCAGTTTCTCAGAAAGCTTCTTTCCAGATTTCATCCGAGGATATTTCCTTTTTCACCATAGCCCTCTATGGGCTTCCAAATATCACTTTGCCAATTCCACAAGAACTGTCTTAGCGAAAGCCTTCTTAAGGGGAAAGCTGTAACTCTGTGAGATGATTTCACAGAACACAAAGAAGTTTCTCAGAAAGCTTCTTTCTCTTTGTTATCGGAGGATATTTCCTTTAGCCCTATAGTCTTCAAAGGGATCCGAAATATCTGTTCTCAGATTCCACAGAAATAAGGCTAGCAAAGAGATCCACGAAATACAGAAGTAACTCTGTGAGATGAATTAACAGAACACTCAGCAGTATCTCAGAAAGCTTCTTTCCAGATTTCATCTGAGGATATTTCCTTTTTCACCGTAGCCCTCTATGAGCTTCCAAATATCACTTTGCCAATTCCACAAAAACACCCTTAGCGAGAGGCTGCTTGAGGGGAAAGCTGTAACTCTGTGAGACGATTACAGAGAACACAAAGAAGTTTCTCAGAAAGCTTCTTTCTCTTTGTTGTCGGTGGATATTTCCTCTGGACCTATAGTCTTCAAAGGGATCCGAAATATCTGTTCTCAGATTCCACAGAAATAATGCTAGCAAGGAGATCCACGAAATACAGATGTAACTTTGTGAGTGGAAGTCACACATCACAGAGCAGTTTCTCAGAAATCTTCTTTCCAGATTTCATCTGAGGATATTTCCTTTTCCACCGTAGCCCTCTATGGGCTTCCAAATATCACTTTGCCAATTCCACAAGAACTGTCTTAGCGAAAGGCTTCTTGAGGGGAAAGCTGTAACTCTGTGAGATGATTTCACAGAACACAAAGAAGTTTCTCAGAAAGCTTCTTTCTCTTTGTTATCGGAGGATATTTCCTCTGGACATACAGTCTTCAAAAGGATCCGAAATATCTGTTCTCAGATTCCACAGAAATAAGGCTAGCAAAGAGATCCACGAAATACAGATGTAATTCTGTGAGTGGAAGTCACATATCACAGAGCAGTTTCTCAGAAAGCTTCTTTCCAGATTTCATCCGAGGATATTTCCTTTTTCATCATAGCCCTCTATGGGCTTCCAAATATCACTTTGCCAATTCCACAAGAACTGTCTTACAGAGAGGCTTCTTGAGGGGAAAGCTGTAACTCTGTGAGATGATTTCACAGAACACAAAAAAGTTTCTCAGAAAGCTTCTTTCTCTTTCTTATCGGAGGATATTTCCTTTGGCCCCATAGCCTTCAAAGGGATCCGAAATATCTGTTCTCAGAGTCCACAGAAATAAGGCTAGCAAAGACATCCACGAAATACAGATGTAACTCTGTGAGATGAATTAACAGAACACTCAGCAGTTTCTCAGAAAGCTTCTTTCTAGATTACATCTGAGGATATTTCATTTTTCATCATAGCCCTCTATGGGCTTCCAAATATCACTTTGCCAATTCCACAAGAACTGTCTTAGCGAAAGGCTTCTCGAGGGGAAAGCTGTAACTCTGTGAGATGATTTCACAGAACACAAAGAAGTTTCTCAGAAAGCTTCTTTCTCTTTGTTATCGGAGGATATATCCTTTGGCCCTATAGTCTTCAAAGGGATCCGAAATATCTGTTCTCAGATTCCACAGAAATAAGGCTAGGAAAGAGATCCACGAAATACAGATGTAACTCTGTTAGAGGATATAACAGAAGACTCAGCAGTTTCTCAGAAAGCTTCTTTCCACATTTCATCTGAGGATATTTCCTTTTTCACCATAGCCCTCTATGGGCTTCCAAATATCACTTTGCAAATTCCACAAGAACTGTCTTAGCGAAAGCCTTCTTGAGGGGAAAGCTGAAACTCTGTGAGATGATTTCACAGAACACAAAGAAGTTTTCAGAAAGCTTCTTTCTCTTTGTTATCGGAGGATATTTCCTTTGGCCCTATAGTCTTCAAAGGGATCCGAAATATCTGTTCTCAGAGTCCACAGAAATAAGGCTAGCAAAGAGATCCACGAAATACAGATGTAACTCTCTGAGATGATTAAACAGAACACTAAGCAGTTTCTCAGAAAGCTTCTTTCCAGATTTCATCTGAGGATACTTCCTTTTTCACCATAGCCCTCTAAGGGCTTCCAAATATCACTTTGCCAATTCCACAAGAACTGTCTTAGCGAAAGGCTTCTTGAGGGGAAAGCTGTAACTTTGTGAGATGAATTCACAGAACACAAAAAAGTTTCTCAGAAATGTTCTTTCTCTTTGTTATCGGAGAATATTTCCTTTGGCCCTATAGTCTTCAAAGGGATCCGAAATATCTGTTCTCAGATTCCACAGAAATAAGGCTAGCAAAGACATCCACGAAACGTAGATGTAACTCTGTGAGTGGAAGTCACATATCACAGAGCATTTTCTCAGAAAGCTTCTTTCCAGATTTCATCCGAGGATATTTCCTTTTTCACCATAGCCCTCTATGGGCTTGCAATATCACTTTGCCAATTCCACAAGAACTGTCTTACAGAGAAGCTTCTTGAGGGGAAAGCTGTAACTCAGTGAGATGATTTCACAGAGCACAGAGAGGTTTCTCAGAAATCCTCTTTCTCTTTGTTATCGGAGGATATTTCCTTTGGCCCTGTAGTCTTCAAAGGGATCCGAAATATATGTTCTCAGATTCCACAGAAATAAGGCTAGCAAAGAGATCCACGAAATACAGATGTAACTCTCTGAGATGAATAAACAGAACACTAAGCAGTTTCTCAGAAAGCTTCTTTCCAGATTTCATCTGAGGATATTTCCTTTTTCACTATAGCCCTCTAAGGGTTTCCAAATATCACTTTGCCAATTCCACAAGAACTGTCTTAGCGAAAGGCTTCTTGAGGGGAAAGCTGTAACTCTGTGAGATGAATTCACAGAACACAAAGAAGTTTCTCAGAAATGTTCTTTCTCTTTGTTATCGGAGAATATTTCCTTTGGCCCTATAGTCTTCAAAGGGATCCGAAATATCTGTTCTCAGATTCCACAGAAATAAGGCTAGCAAAGACATCCACGAAACGCAGATGTAACTCTGTGAGTGGAAGTCACATATCACAGAGCAGTTTCTCAGAAAGCTTCTTTCCAGATTTCATCCGAGGATATTTCCTTTTTCACCATAGCCCTCTATGGGCTTGCAATATCACTTTGCCAATTCCACAAGAACTGTCTTAGCGAACGGCTTCTTGAGGGGAAAGCTGTAACTCAGTGAGATGATTTCACAGAGCACAGAGAGGTTTCTCAGAAATCCTCTTTCTCTTTGTTATCGGAGGATATTTCCTTTGGCCCTGTAGTCTTCAAAGGGATCCGAAATATCTGTTCTCAGATTCCACAGAAATAAGGCTAGCAAAGAGATCCACAAAATACAGAGGTAACTCTGTGAGATGAATTAACAGAACAGTAAGCAGTTCCTCAAAAAGCTTCTTTCCAGATTTCATGTGAGCATATTTCCTTTTTCACCAAAGCCCTCTAAGGGCGTCCAAATATCACTTTGCCAATTCCTCAAGAACTGTCTTAGCGAAAGGCTTCTTGAGGGGAAAGCTGTAACTCTGTGAGATGATTTCACAGAACACAAAGAAGTTTCTCAGAAAGCTTCTTTCTCTTTGTTATCGGAGGACATTTCCTTTGGCCCTATAGTCTTCAAAGGGATCCGAAATATCTGTTCTCAGATTCCACAGAAATAAGGCTAGCAAAGAGATTCACGAAATACAGATGTAACTCTGTGAGTGGAAGTCATACATCACAGAGCAGTTTCTCAGAAAGCTTCTTTCCAAATTTCATCTGAGGATATTTCCTTTTTCACCATAGCCCTCTATGGGCTTCCAAATGTCACTTTGCCTATTACACAAGAACTGTCTTAGCGAAAGGCTTCTTGAGGGGAAAGCTGTAACTCTGTGAGATGATTTCACAGAACACAAAGAAGTTTCTCAGAAAGCTTCTTTCTCTTTGTTATCGGAGGATATTTCCTTTGGCCCTATAGTCTTCAAAGGGATCCGAAATATCTGTTCTCAGATTCCACAGAAATAAGGCAAGCAAAGAGATCCACGAAATACAGATGTAACTCTGTGAGATGAATAAACAGAACACTAAGCAGTTTCTCAGAAAGCTTCTTTCCAGATTTCATCTGCGGATATTTCCTTTTTCACCATAGCCCTCTAGGGGCTTCCAAATATCACTTTGCCAATTCCACAAAAACCGTCTTAGCGAAAGGCTTCCTGAGGGGAAAGCTGTAACTCTGTGAGATGAATTCACAGAACACAAAGAAGTTTCTCAGAAATGTTCTTTCTCTTTGTTATCGGAGAATATTTCCTTTGGCCCTATAGTCTTCAAAGGGATCCGAAATATCTGTTCTCAGATTCCACAGAAATAAGTCTAGCAAAGACATCCACGAAATACAGATGTAACACTGTGAGATGAATTAACAGAACACTAAGCAGTTTCTCAGAAAGCTTCTTTCCAGATTTCATATGAGGATATTTCCTTTTTCACCATAGACCTATATGGGCTTCCAAATATCACTTTGCCAATTCCACAAGAACTGTCTTAGCGAAAGGCTTCTTGAGGGGAAAGCTGTAATTCTGTGAGATGATTTCACAGAACACAAAGAAGTTTCTCAGAAAGCTTCTTTCTCTTTTTTATCGGAGGATATTTCCTTTGGCCCTATAGTCTTCAAAGGGATCCGAAATATCTGCTCTCAGATTCCACAGAAATAAGGCTAGCAAAGAGATCCACGAAATACAGATGTAACTCTGTGAGATGAATTAACAGAACACTCAGCAGTTTCTCAGAAAGCTTCTTTCCAGATTTCATCTGAGAATATTTCCTTTTTCACCATAGCCCTCTATGGGCGTCCAAATATCACTTTCCAATTTCACAAGAACTGTCTTAGCGTAAGGCTTCTTGAGGGGAAAGCTGTAACTCTGTGAGATGATTTCACAGAACACAAAGAAGTTTCTCAGAAAGCTTCTTTCTCTTTGTTATCGGAGGATATTTTCTTTGGTCCTAGAGTCTTCAAAGGGATCCGAAATATCTGTTCTCAGATTCCACAGAAATAAGGCTAGCAAAGAGATCCACGAAATACAGATGTAACTCTTTGAGTGGAAGTCACACATCACAGAGGAGTTTCTCAGAAAGCTTCTTTCCAGATTTCATCTGTGGATATTTCCTTTTTCACCGTAGCCCTCTTTGGGCTTCCAAATGTCACTTTGCCAATTCCACAAGAACTGTCTTAGCGAAAGGCTTCTTGAGGAGAAAGCTGTAACTCTGTGAGATGATTACATAGTACACAAAGAAGTTTCTCAGAAAGCTTCTTTCTCTTTGTTATCGGAGGATATTTCCTTTGGCCCTATTGTATTCAAAGGAATCCGAAATATCTGTTCCCAGAGTCCACAGAAATAAGGCTAGCAAAGAGATCCACGAAATAGAGATGTAACTCTGTGAGTGGAAGTCACATATCACAGAGCAGTTTCTCAGAAAGCTTCTTTCCAGATTTCATCCGAGGATAATTCCTTTTTCACCATAGCCCTCTATGGGCTTGCAATATCACTTTGCCAATTCCACAAGAACTGTCTTACAGAGAGGCTTCTTGAGGGGAAAGCTGTAACTCTGTGAGATGATTTCACAGAACACAGAGAGGTTTCTCAGAAATCCTCTTTCTCTTTGTTATCGGAGGATATTTCCTTTGGCCCTGTAATCTTCAAAGGTATCCGAATAATATCTGTTCTCAGATTCCACAGAAATTAGGCTAGCAAAGAGATCCACGAAATACAGATGTTACTCTGTGAGTTGTATTAACAGAACACTAAGCAGTTTCTCAGAAAGCTTCTTTCCAGATTTCATCTGAGGATATTTCCTTTTTCTCCACAGCCCTCTATGGGCTTCCAAATATCAGTTTGCCAATTCCACAAGAACTGTCTTAGCGAAAGGCTACTTGAGGGGAAAGCTGTAACTCTGTGAGGTGATTTCACAGAACACAAAGAATTTTCTCAAAAAGCTTCTTTCTCTTTGTTATCGGAGGATATTTCCTTTGGCCCTATAGTCTTCAAAGGGATCCGAAATATCTGTACTCAGATTCCACAGAAAAAAGGCAAGCAAAGAGATCCACAAAATACAGAGGTAACTCTGTGAGATGAATTAACAGAGCACTAAGCAGTTCCTCAAAAAGGTTCTTTCCAGATTTCATGTGAGGATATTTCCTTTTTCACCAAATCCCTCTAAGGGCGTCCAAATATCACTTTGCCAATTCCACAAGAACTGTCTTAGCGAAAGCCTTCTTGAGGAGAAAGCTGTAACTCTGTGAGATGATTTCACAGAACACAAAGAAGTTTCTCAGAAAGCTTCTTTCTCTTTGTTATTGGAGGATATTTCCTTTGGCCCTATAGTCTTCAATGTGATCCGAAATATCTGTTCTCAGATTCCACAGAAATAAGGCTAGCAAAGAGATCCATGAAACACAGATGTAACTCTGTGAGTGGAAGTCACATATCACAGAGTAGTTTCTCAGAAAGCTTCTTTCCAGATTTCATCCGAGGATATCTCCTTTTTCACCATAGCCCGCTATGGGCTTCCAAATATCACTTTGCCAATTCCACAAGAACTGTCTTACCTGAGGCTTCTTGAGGGGAAAGCTGTAACTCTGTGAGATGATTTCACAGAACACAAAGAAGTTTCTCTCAAAGCTTCTTTCTCTTTGTTATCGGAGGATATTTCCTTTGGCCCTATAGTCTTCAAAGGGATCCGAAATATCTGTTCTCAGATTCCACAGAAATAAGGCTAGCAAAGAGATCCACGAAATACAGATGTAACTCTGTGAGATGAATTAACAGAACACTCAGCAGTTTCTCAGAAAGCTTCTTTCCAGATTTCATCTGAGGATATTTCCTTTTTCACCATAGCCCTCTAAGGGCTTCCAAATATCACTTTGCCAATCCAACAAGGACTGTCTTATCGAAAGGCTTCCGGAGGGGTAAGCTGTAACTCTGTGAGATGATTTCACAGAACACAAAGAAGTTTCTCAGAAAGCTTCTTTCTCTTTGTTATCGGAGGATATTTCCTTTGGCCCTATAGTCTTCAATGAGATCCGAAATATCTGTTCTCAGATTCCACAGAAATAAGGCTAGCAAAGAGATCCACGAAATACAGAGGTAACTCTGTGTGTGGAAGTCACATATCACAGAGCAGTTTCTCAGAAATCTTCTTTCCAAATTTCATCCTAGGATATTTCCTTTTTCACCATAGCCCTCTATGGGCTTCCAAATATCATTTTGCCAATTCCACAAGAACTGTCTTAGCGAAAGGCTTCCTGAGGGGTAAGCTGTAACTCTGTGAGATGATTTCACAGAACACAAAGAAGTTTCTGAAAAAGCTTCTTTCTCTTTGTTATCGGAGGATATTTCCTTTGGCCGTATAGTCTCCAAAGGGATCCGAAATATCGGTTCTCAGATTCCACAGAAATAAGGCTAGCAAAGAGATCCACGAAATACAGATGTAACTCTGTGAGATGAATTAACAGAACACTAAGCAGTTTCTCAGAAAGCTTCTTTCCAGATTTCATCTGAGGATATTTCCTTTTTCACCATAGACCTCTATGGGCTTCCAAATATCACTTTGCCAATTCCACAAGAACTGTCTTAGCGAACGCCTTCTTGAGGGGAAAGCTGTAACTCTGTGAGATGATTTCACAGAACACAAAGAAGTTTCTCAGAAAGCTTCTTTCTCTTTGTTATCGGAGGATATTTCCTCTGGACCTATAGTCTTCAAAGGGATCCGAAATATCTGTTCTCAGATACCACAGAAATAAGGCTAGCAATGAGATCCACGAAATACAGATGTAACTCTGTGAGATGAATTAACAGAACACAAAGCAGTTTCTCAGAAAGGATCTTTCCATATTTCATCTGAGGATATTTCCTTTTTCACCATAGCCCTCTATGGGCTTCAAATATCACTTTGCCAATTCCACAAGAACTGTCTTAGCGAAAGCCTTCTTGAGGAGAAAGCTGTAACTCTGTGAGATGATTTCAGAGAACACAAAGTTTCTCAGAAGCTTCTTTCTCTTTGTTATCGGAGGATATTTCCTTTGGCCCTATAGTCTTCAATGAGATCCGAAATATCTGTTCTCAGATTCCACAGAAATAAGGCTAGCAAAGACATCCACGAAATACAGAGGTAACTCTGTGTGTGGAAGTCACATATCACAGAGCAGTTTCTCAGAAAGCTTCTTTCCAGATTTCATCCGAGGATATTTCCTTTTTCACCATAGCCCTCTATGGGCTTCCAAATATCACTTTGCCAATTCCACAAGAACTGTCTTAGCGAAAGCCTTCTTAAGGGGAAAGCTGTAACTCTGTGAGATGATTTCACAGAACACAAAGAAGTTTCTCAGAAAGCTTCTTTCTCTTTGTTATCGGAGGATATTTCCTTTAGCCCTATAGTCTTCAAAGGGATCCGAAATATCTGTTCTCAGATTCCACAGAAATAAGGCTAGCAAAGAGATCCACGAAATACAGAAGTAACTCTGTGAGATGAATTAACAGAACACTCAGCAGTATCTCAGAAAGCTTCTTTCCAGATTTCATCTGAGGATATTTCCTTTTTCACCGTAGCCCTCTATGAGCTTCCAAATATCACTTTGCCAATTCCACAAAAACACCCTTAGCGAGAGGCTGCTTGAGGGGAAAGCTGTAACTCTGTGAGACGATTACAGAGAACACAAAGAAGTTTCTCAGAAAGCTTCTTTCTCTTTGTTGTCGGTGGATATTTCCTCTGGACCTATAGTCTTCAAAGGGATCCGAAATATCTGTTCTCAGATTCCACAGAAATAATGCTAGCAAGGAGATCCACGAAATACAGATGTAACGTTGTGAGTGGAAGTCACACATCACAGAGCAGCTTCTCAGAAATCTTCTTTCCAGATTTCATCTGAGGATATTTCCTTTTCCACCGCAGCCCTCTATGGGCTTCCAAATATCACTTTGCCAATTCCACAAGAACTGTCTTAGCGAAAGGCTTCTTGAGGGGAAAGCTGTAACTCTGTGAGATGATTTCACAGAACACAAAGAAGTTTCTCAGAAAGCTTATTTCTCTTTGTTATCGGAGGATATTTCCTCTGGACATACAGTCTTCAAAAGGATCCGAAATATCTGTTCTCAGATTCCACAGAAATAAGGCTAGCAAAGAGATCCACGAAATACAGATGTAATTCTGTGAGTGGAAGTCACATATCACAGAGCAGTTTCTCAGAAAGCTTCTTTCCAGATTTCATCCGAGGATATTTCCTTTTTCATCATAGCCCTCTATGGGCTTCCAAATATCACTTTGCCAATTCCACAAGAACTGTCTTACAGAGAGGCTTCTTGAGGGGAAAGCTGTAACTCTGTGAGATGATTTCACAGAACACAAAAAAGTTTCTCAGAAAGCTTCTTTCTCTTTCTTATCGGAGGATATTTCCTTTGGCCCCATAGCCTTCAAAGGGATCCGAAATATCTGTTCTCAGAGTCCACAGAAATAAGGCTAGCAAAGACATCCACGAAATACAGATGTAACTCTGTGAGATGAATTAACAGAACACTCAGCAGTTTCTCAGAAAGCTTCTTTCTAGATTACATCTGAGGATATTTCATTTTTCATCATCGCCCTCTATGGGCTTCCAAATATCACTTTGCCAATTCCACAAGAACTGTCTTAGCGAAAGGCTTCTCGAGGGGAAAGCTGTAACTCTGTGAGATGATTTCACAGAACACAAAGAAGTTTCTCAGAAAGCTTCTTTCTCTTTGTTATCGGAGGATATATCCTTTGGCCCTATAGTCTTCAAAGGGATCCGAAATATCTGTTCTCAGATTCCACAGAAATAAGGCTAGGAAAGAGATCCACGAAATACAGATGTAACTCTGTTAGAGGATATAACAGAAGACTCAGCAGTTTCTCAGAAAGCTTCTTTCCAGATTTCATCTGAGGATATTTCCTTTTTCACCATAGCCCTCTATGGGCTTCCAAATATCACTTTGCAAATTCCACAAGAACTGTCTTAGCGAAAGCCTTCTTGAGGGGAAAGCTGAAACTCTGTGAGATGATTTCACAGAACACAAAGAAGTTTTCAGAAAGCTTCTTTCTCTTTGTTATCGGAGGATATTTCCTTTGGCCCTATAGTCTTCAAAGGGATCCGAAATATCTGTTCTCAGAGTCCACAGAAATAAGGCTAGCAAAGAGATCCACGAAATACAGATGTAACTCTCTGAGATGATTAAACAGAACACTAAGCAGTTTCTCAGAAAGCTTCTTTCCAGATTTCATCTGAGGATACTTCCTTTTTCACCATAGCCCTCTAAGGGCTTCCAAATATCACTTTGCCAATTCCACAAGAACTGTCTTAGCGAAAGGCTTCTTGAGGGGAAAGCTGTAACTTTGTGAGATGAATTCACAGAACACAAAAAAGTTTCTCAGAAATGTTCTTTCTCTTTGTTATCGGAGAATATTTCCTTTGGCCCTATAGTCTTCAAAGGGATCCGAAATATCTGTTCTCAGATTCCACAGAAATAAGGCTAGCAAAGACATCCACGAAACGTAGATGTAACTCTGTGAGTGGAAGTCACATATCACAGAGCATTTTCTCAGAAAGCTTCTTTCCAGATTTCATCCGAGGATATTTCCTTTTTCACCATAGCCCTCTATGGGCTTGCAATATCACTTTGCCAATTCCACAAGAACTGTCTTACAGAGAAGCTTCTTGAGGGGAAAGCTGTAACTCAGTGAGATGATTTCACAGAGCACAGAGAGGTTTCTCAGAAATCCTCTTTCTCTTTGTTATCGGAGGATATTTCCTTTGGCCCTGTAGTCTTCAAAGGGATCCGAAATATATGTTCTCAGATTCCACAGAAATAAGGCTAGCAAAGAGATCCACGAAATACAGATGTAACTCTCTGAGATGAATAAACAGAACACTAAGCAGTTTCTCAGAAAGCTTCTTTCCAGATTTCATCTGAGGATATTTCCTTTTTCACTATAGCCCTCTAAGGGTTTCCAAATATCACTTTGCCAATTCCACAAGAACTGTCTTAGCGAAAGGCTTCTTGAGGGGAAAGCTGTAACTCTGTGAGATGAATTCACAGAACACAAAGAAGTTTCTCAGAAATGTTCTTTCTCTTTGTTATCGGAGAATATTTCCTTTGGCCCTATAGTCTTCAAAGGGATCCGAAATATCTGTTCTCAGATTCCACAGAAATAAGGCTAGCAAAGACATCCACGAAACGCAGATGTAACTCTGTGAGTGGAAGTCACATATCACAGAGCAGTTTCTCAGAAAGCTTCTTTCCAGATTTCATCCGAGGATATTTCCTTTTTCACCATAGCCCTCTATGGGCTTGCAATATCACTTTGCCAATTCCACAAGAACTGTCTTAGCGAACGGCTTCTTGAGGGGAAAGCTGTAACTCAGTGAGATGATTTCACAGAGCACAGAGAGGTTTCTCAGAAATCCTCTTTCTCTTTGTTATCGGAGGATATTTCCTTTGGCCCTGTAGTCTTCAAAGGGATCCGAAATATCTGTTCTCAGATTCCACAGAAATAAGGCTAGCAAAGAGATCCACAAAATACAGAGGTAACTCTGTGAGATGAATTAACAGAACAGTAAGCAGTTCCTCAAAAACTTCTTTCCAGATTTCATGTGAGCATATTTCCTTTTTCACCAAAGCCCTCTAAGGGCGTCCAAATATCACTTTGCCAATTCCTCAAGAACTGTCTTAGCGAAAGGCTTCTTGAGGGGAAAGCTGTAACTCTGTGAGATGATTTCACAGAACACAAAGAAGTTTCTCAGAAAGCTTCTTTCTCTTTGTTATCGGAGGACATTTCCTTTGGCCCTATAGTCTTCAAAGGGATCCGAAATATCTGTTCTCAGATTCCACAGAAATAAGGCTAGCAAAGAGATTCACGAAATACAGATGTAACTCTGTGAGTGGAAGTCATACATCACAGAGCAGTTTCTCAGAAAGCTTCTTTCCAAATTTCATCTGAGGATATTTCCTTTTTCACCATAGCCCTCTATGGGCTTCCAAATGTCACTTTGCCTATTACACAAGAACTGTCTTAGCGAAAGGCTTCTTGAGGGGAAAGCTGTAACTCTGTGAGATGATTTCACAGAACACAAAGAAGTTTCTCAGAAAGCTTCTTTCTCTTTGTTATCGGAGGATATTTCCTTTGGCCCTATAGTCTTCAAAGGGATCCGAAATATCTGTTCTCAGATTCCACAGAAATAAGGCAAGCAAAGAGATCCACGAAATACAGATGTAACTCTGTGAGATGAATAAACAGAACACTAAGCAGTTTCTCAGAAAGCTTCTTTCCAGATTTCATCTGCGGATATTTCCTTTTTCACCATAGCCCTCTAGGGGCTTCCAAATATCACTTTGCCAATTCCACAAAAACTGTCTTAGCGAAAGGCTTCCTGAGGGGAAAGCTGTAACTCTGTGAGATGAATTCACAGAACACAAAGAAGTTTCTCAGAAATGTTCTTTCTCTTTGTTATCGGAGAATATTTCCTTTGGCCCTATAGTCTTCAAAGGGATCCGAAATATCTGTTCTCAGATTCCACAGAAATAAGTCTAGCAAAGACATCCACGAAATACAGATGTAACACTGTGAGATGAATTAACAGAACACTAAGCAGTTTCTCAGAAAGCTTCTTTCCAGATTTCATATGAGGATATTTCCTTTTTCACCATAGACCTATATGGGCTTCCAAATATCACTTTGCCAATTCCACAAGAACTGTCTTAGCGAAAGGCTTCTTGAGGGGAAAGCTGTAATTCTGTGAGATGATTTCACAGAACACAAAGAAGTTTCTCAGAAAGCTTCTTTCTCTTTTTTATCGGAGGATATTTCCTTTGGCCCTATAGTCTTTAAAGGGATCCGAAATATCTGCTCTCAGATTCCACAGAAATAAGGCTAGCAAAGAGATCCACGAAATACAGATGTAACTCTGTGAGATGAATTAACAGAACACTCAGCAGTTTCTCAGAAAGCTTCTTTCCAGATTTCATCTGAGAATATTTCCTTTTTCACCATAGCCCTCTATGGGCGTCCAAATATCACTTTCCAATTTCACAAGAACTGTCTTAGCGTAAGGCTTCTTGAGGGGAAAGCTGTAACTCTGTGAGATGATTTCACAGAACACAAAGAAGTTTCTCAGAAAGCTTCTTTCTCTTTGTTATCGGAGGATATTTTCTTTGGTCCTAGAGTCTTCAAAGGGATCCGAAATATCTGTTCTCAGATTCCACAGAAATAAGGCTAGCAAAGAGATCCACGAAATACAGATGTAACTCTTTGAGTGGAAGTCACACATCACAGAGGAGTTTCTCAGAAAGCTTCTTTCCAGATTTCATCTGTGGATATTTCCTTTTTCACCGTAGCCCTCTTTGGGCTTCCAAATGTCACTTTGCCAATTCCACAAGAACTGTCTTAGCGAAAGGCTTCTTGAGGAGAAAGCTGTAACTCTGTGAGATGATTACATAGTACACAAAGAAGTTTCTCAGAAAGCTTCTTTCTCTTTGTTATCGGAGGATATTTCCTTTGGCCCTATTGTATTCAAAGGAATCCGAAATATCTGTTCCCAGAGTCCACAGAAATAAGGCTAGCAAAGAGATCCACGAAATAGAGATGTAACTCTGTGAGTGGAAGTCACATATCACAGAGCAGTTTCTCAGAAAGCTTCTTTCCAGATTTCATCCGAGGATAATTCCTTTTTCACCATAGCCCTCTATGGGCTTGCAATATCACTTTGCCAATTCCACAAGAACTGTCTTACAGAGAGGCTTCTTGAGGGGAAAGCTGTAACTCTGTGAGATGATTTCACAGAACACAGAGAGGTTTCTCAGAAATCCTCTTTCTCTTTGTTATCGGAGGATATTTCCTTTGGCCCTGTAATCTTCAAAGGTATCCGAATAATATCTGTTCTCAGATTCCACAGAAATTAGGCTAGCAAAGAGATCCACGAAATACAGATGTTACTCTGTGAGTTGTATTAACAGAACACTAAGCAGTTTCTCAGAAAGCTTCTTTCCAGATTTCATCTGAGGATATTTCCTTTTTCTCCACAGCCCTCTATGGGCTTCCAAATATCAGTTTGCCAATTCCACAAGAACTGTCTTAGCGAAAGGCTACTTGAGGGGAAAGCTGTAACTCTGTGAGGTGATTTCACAGAACACAAAGAATTTTCTCAAAAAGCTTCTTTCTCTTTGTTATCGGAGGATATTTCCTTTGGCCCTATAGTCTTCAAAGGGATCCGAAATATCTGTACTCAGATTCCACAGAAAAAAGGCAAGCAAAGAGATCCACAAAATACAGAGGTAACTCTGTGAGATGAATTAACAGAGCACTAAGCAGTTCCTCAAAAAGGTTCTTTCCAGATTTCATGTGAGGATATTTCCTTTTTCACCAAATCCCTCTAAGGGCGTCCAAATATCACTTTGCCAATTCCACAAGAACTGTCTTAGCGAAAGCCTTCTTGAGGAGAAAGCTGTAACTCTGTGAGATGATTTCACAGAACACAAAGAAGTTTCTCAGAAAGCTTCTTTCTCTTTGTTATTGGAGGATATTTCCTTTGGCCCTATAGTCTTCAATGTGATCCGAAATATCTGTTCTCAGATTCCACAGAAATAAGGCTAGCAAAGAGATCCATGAAACACAGATGTAACTCTGTGAGTGGAAGTCACATATCACAGAGTAGTTTCTCAGAAAGCTTCTTTCCAGATTTCATCCGAGGATATCTCCTTTTTCACCATAGCCCGCTATGGGCTTCCAAATATCACTTTGCCAATTCCACAAGAACTGTCTTACCTGAGGCTTCTTGAGGGGAAAGCTGTAACTCTGTGAGATGATTTCACAGAACACAAAGAAGTTTCTCTCAAAGCTTCTTTCTCTTTGTTATCGGAGGATATTTCCTTTGGCCCTATAGTCTTCAAAGGGATCCGAAATATCTGTTCTCAGATTCCACAGAAATAAGGCTAGCAAAGAGATCCACGAAATACAGATGTAACTCTGTGAGATGAATTAACAGAACACTCAGCAGTTTCTCAGAAAGCTTCTTTCCAGATTTCATCTGAGGATATTTCCTTTTTCACCATAGCCCTCTAAGGGCTTCCAAATATCACTTTGCCAATCCAACAAGGACTGTCTTATCGAAAGGCTTCCGGAGGGGTAAGCTGTAACTCTGTGAGATGATTTCACAGAACACAAAGAAGTTTCTCAGAAAGCTTCTTTCTCTTTGTTATCGGAGGATATTTCCTTTGGCCCTATAGTCTTCAATGAGATCCGAAATATCTGTTCTCAGATTCCACAGAAATAAGGCTAGCAAAGAGATCCACGAAATACAGAGGTAACTCTGTGTGTGGAAGTCACATATCACAGAGCAGTTTCTCAGAAATCTTCTTTCCAAATTTCATCCTAGGATATTTCCTTTTTCACCATAGCCCTCTATGGGCTTCCAAATATCATTTTGCCAATTCCACAAGAACTGTCTTAGCGAAAGGCTTCCTGAGGGGTAAGCTGTAACTCTGTGAGATGATTTCACAGAACACAAAGAAGTTTCTGAAAAAGCTTCTTTCTCTTTGTTATCGGAGGATATTTCCTTTGGCCGTATAGTCTCCAAAGGGATCCGAAATATCGGTTCTCAGATTCCACAGAAATAAGGCTAGCAAAGAGATCCACGAAATACAGATGTAACTCTGTGAGATGAATTAACAGAACACTAAGCAGTTTCTCAGAAAGCTTCTTTCCAGATTTCATCTGAGGATATTTCCTTTTTCACCATAGACCTCTATGGGCTTCCAAATATCACTTTGCCAATTCCACAAGAACTGTCTTAGCGAACGCCTTCTTGAGGGGAAAGCTGTAACTCTGTGAGATGATTTCACAGAACACAAAGAAGTTTCTCAGAAAGCTTCTTTCTCTTTGTTATCGGAGGATATTTCCTCTGGACCTATAGTCTTCAAAGGGATCCGAAATATCTGTTCTCAGATACCACAGAAATAAGGCTAGCAATGAGATCCACGAAATACAGATGTAACTCTGTGAGATGAATTAACAGAACACAAAGCAGTTTCTCAGAAAGGATCTTTCCAGATTTCATCTGAGGATATTTCCTTTTTCACCATAGCCCTCTATGGGCTTCAAATATCACTTTGCCAATTCCACAAGAACTGTCTTAGCGAAAGCCTTCTTGAGGAGAAAGCTGTAACTCTGTGAGATGATTTCAGAGAAAACAAAGAAGTTTCTCAGAAGCTTCTTTCTCTTTGTTATCGGAGGATATTTCCTTTGGCCCTATAGTCTTCAATGAGATCCGAAATATCTGTTCTCAGATTCCACAGAAATAAGGCTAGCAAAGACATCCACGAAATACAGAGGTAACTCTGTGTGTGGAAGTCACATATCACAGAGCAGTTTCTCAGAAAGCTTCTTTCCAGATTTCATCCGAGGATATTTCCTTTTTCACCATAGCCCTCTATGGGCTTCCAAATATCACTTTGCCAATTCCACAAGAACTGTCTTAGCGAAAGCCTTCTTAAGGGGAAAGCTGTAACTCTGTGAGATGATTTCACAGAACACAAAGAAGTTTCTCAGAAAGCTTCTTTCTCTTTGTTATCGGAGGATATTTCCTTTAGCCCTATAGTCTTCAAAGGGATCCGAAATATCTGTTCTCAGATTCCACAGAAATAAGGCTAGCAAAGAGATCCACGAAATACAGAAGTAACTCTGTGAGATGAATTAACAGAACACTCAGCAGTATCTCAGAAAGCTTCTTTCCAGATTTCATCTCAGGATATTTCCTTTTTCACCGTAGCCCTCTATGAGCTTCCAAATATCACTTTGCCAATTCCACAAAAACACCCTTAGCGAGAGGCTGCTTGAGGGGAAAGCTGTAACTCTGTGAGACGATTACAGAGAACACAAAGAAGTTTCTCAGAAAGCTTCTTTCTCTTTGTTGTCGGTGGATATTTCCTCTGGACCTATAGTCTTCAAAGGGATCCGAAATATCTGTTCTCAGATTCCACAGAAATAATGCTAGCAAGGAGATCCACGAAATACAGATGTAACTTTGTGAGTGGAAGTCACACATCACAGAGCAGTTTCTCAGAAATCTTCTTTCCAGATTTCATCTGAGGATATTTCCTTTTTCACCATAGCCCGCTATGGGCTTCCAAATATAACTTTGCCAATTAAACAAGAACTGTCTTAACGAAAGGCTTCTTGAGGCGAAAGCTGTAACTCTGTGAGATGATTTCACAGAACACAAAGAAGTTGCTCAGAAAGCTTCTTTCTCTTTGTTATCGGAGGATATTTCCTTTGGCCCTACAGTCTTCAAATTGATCCGAAATATCTGTTCTCAGATTCCATAGAAATAAGGCTAGCAAAGAGATCCACGAAATACAGATGTAACTCTGTGAGTGGAAGTCAAATATCACAGAGCAGTTTCTCAGAAAGCTTCTTTCCAGATTTCATCCGAGGATATTCCCTTTTTCACCATAGCCCTCTATGGGCTTCCAAATATCACTTTGCCAATTCCACAAGAACTCCCTTAGCGAGAGGCGTCTTGAGGGGAAAGCTGTAACTCTGTGAGACGATTTCACAGAACACAAAGAAGTTTCTCAGAAAGCTTCTTTCTCTTTGTTATCGGAGGATATTTCCTTTGGCCCTATAGTCTTCAAAGGGATCCGAAATATCTGTTCTCAGATTCCACAGAAATATGGCTAGCAAAGAGATCCACGAAATACAGATGTAACTCTGTGAGATGAATTAACAGAACACTCAGCAGTTTCTCAGAAAGCTTCTTTCCAGATTTCATCTGAGGATATTTTCTTTTTCACCATAGCCCTCTATGGGCTTCCAAATATCACTTTGCCATTTCCACAAGAACTGTCTTACCGAAAGGCTTCTTGAGGGGAAAGCTGTAACTCTGTGAGATGATTTCACAGAACACAAAGAAGTTTCTCAGAAAGCCTCTTTCTCTTAGTTATCGGAGGATATTTCCTTTGGTCCTATAGTCTTCAAAGGGATCCTAATTATCTGTTCTCAGATTCCACAGAAATAAGGCTAGCAAAGAGATCAACGAAATACAGATGTAACTCTGTGAGTGGAAGTCACACATCACAGAGCAGTTTCTCCGAAAGCTTCTTAGCAGATTTCATCTGAGGATATTTCCTTTTACACCACAGTCCTCTATGGGCTTCCAACTATCACTTTGCAAATTCCACAAGAACTGTCTTAGCGAAAGTCTTCTTGAGGGGAAAGCTGTAACTCTGTGAGATGATTTCACAGAACACAGAGAGGTTTCTCAGAAATCCTCTTTCTCTTTGTTATCGGAGTATATTTCCTTTGGCCCTATACTCTTCAAAGGGATCCGAAATATCTGTTCTCAGATTCCACAAAAATAAGGCTAGCAAAGAGATCCACAAAATACAGAGGTAACTCTGTGATATGAATTAACAGAACACTAAGCAGTTCCTCAGAAAGCTTCTTTCCAGATTTCATGTGAGGATATTTCCTTTTTCACCAAAGCCCTCTAAGGGCGTCCAAATATCACTTTACCAATTCCACAAGAACTGTCTTAGCGAAAGGCTTCTTGACTGGAAAGCTGTAACTCTGTGAGATGATTTCACAGGACACAAAGAAGTTTCTGAGAAAGCTTCTTTCTCTTTGTTATCGGAGGATATTTCCTAAGGCACTACAGTCTTCGAAGGGATGCGAAATATCTCTTCTCAGATTCCACAGAAATAAGGCTAGCATGAGATCCAAGAAATACAGATGCAACTCTGTGAGTGGAAGTCACACATTACAGAGCAGTTTCTCAGAAAGCTTCTTTCCAGATTTCATCTGAGGATAATTCCTTTTTCACAATAGCCCTCTATGGGATTCCAAATATCACTTTGCCAATTCCACAAGAACTGTCTTAGTGAAGGGCTTCCTGAGAGGAAAGCTGTAACTCTGTGAGATGATTTCACAGAACACAAAGAAGTTTCTGAAAAAGCTTCTTTCTCTTTGTTATCGGAGGATATTTCCTTTCGCCCTATAGTCTCCAAAGGTATCCAAAATATCTGTTCTCAGATTCCACAGAAATAAGGCTAGCAAAGAGATCCAAGAAATACATATGTAACTCTGTGAGATGAATTAACAGTACACTAAGCAGTTTCTCAGAAAGCTTCTTTCCAGATTTCATCTGAGGATATTTCCTTTTTCACCATAGCCCTCTATGGGCTTCCAAATATCACTTTGCCAATTCCACAAGAACTGTCTTAGCGAAAGGCTTCTTGAGGGGAAAGCTGTAACTCTGTGAGATGATTTCACAGAACACAAAGAAGTTTCTCAGAAAGCTTCTTTCTCTTTGTTATCGGAGGATATTTCTTTTGGCCCTATAGGCTTCAAAGGGATCCGAAATATCTCTTCTCAGATTCCACAGAAATAAGGCTAGCAATGAGATCCATGAAATACAGATGTTACTCTGTGAATAGAAGTCACATATCCCAGAGCAGTTTCTCAGAAAGCTTCTTTCCAGATTTCATCTGAGGATATTTTCTTTTTCAACATAGCCCTCTATGGGCTTCCAAATATCACTTTGCCAATTCCACAAGAACTGTCTTAGCGAAAGTCTTCTTGAGGGGAAAGCTGTAACTCTGTGAGATGATTTCATAGAACACAAAGAAGTTTCTGAAAAAGCTTCTTTCTCTTTGTTATCGGAGGATATTAACTTTTTCCCTATAGTCTTCAAAGGAATCCGAAATATCTGTTCTCAGATTCCACAGAAATAAGGCTAGCAAAGAGATCCACGAAATACAGATGTAACTCTGTGAGATGAATTAACAGAACACTAAGCAGTTTCTCAGAAAGCTTCTTTCCAGATTTCATCTGAGGATATTTCCTTTATCACCTTAGCCCTCTATGGGCTTCCAAATATCACTTTGCCAGTTCCACAAGAACTGTCTTAGCGAAAGGCTTCATGAGGGAAAAGCTGTAACTCTGTGAGATGATTTCACAGAACACAAAGAAGTTTCTCAGAAAGCTTCTTTCCCTTGTTATCGGAGGATATTTCCTTTGGCCCTATATTCTTAAAAGGGATCCAAAATATCTGTTCTCAGATTCCACAGAAATAAGGCTAGCAAAGAGATCCACGAAATACAGATGTAACTCTGTGAGTGGAAGTCACACATCACAGAGCAGTTTCTCAGAAAGCTTCTTTCCAGATTTCATCTGAGGATATTTCCTTTTTCACCATAGCCCTCTATGGGCTTCCAAATATCACTTTGCAAATTCCACAAGAACTCCCTTAGCGAAAGGCTTCTTGAGTGGAAAGCTGTAACTCTGTGAGACGATTTCACAGAACAGAAAGAAGTTTCTCAGAAAGCTTCTTTCTCTTTGTTATCGGAAGATATTTCCTCTGGACCTATAGTCATCAAAGGGATCCGAAATATCTGTTCTCAGATTCCACAGAAATAAGGCTAGCAAAGAGATCCACGACATACAGATGTAACTCTGTGAATGGAAGTCACACATCACAGAGCAGTTTCTCAGAAAGCTTCTTTCCAGATTTCATCTGAGGATATTTCCTTTTTCACCATAGCCCACTATGGGCTTCCAACTATCACTTTGCCAATTCCACAAGAACTGTCTTAGCGAAAGGCTTCTTGAGGGGAAAGATGTAACTCTGTGAGATGATTTCACAGAACACAGAGAGGTTTCTCAGAAATCCTCTTTCTCTTTGTTATCGGAGGATATTTCCTTTGGCCCTAGAGTCTTCAAAGGGATCCGATATATCTGTTCTCAGATTCCACAGAAATAAGGCTAGCAAAGAGATCCACGAAATACAGATGTTACTCTGTGAGTTGAATTAACAGAACACTAAGCAGTTTCTCAGAAAGCTTCTTTCCAGATTTCATCTGAGGATATTTCCTTTTTCACCATAGCCCTCTATGGGCTTCCAAATATCACTTTGCCAATTCCACAAGAACTGTCTTAGCGAAAGCCTTCTTGAGGGGAAAGCTGTAACACTGTGAGATGATTTCACAGAACACAAAGAAGTTTCTCAGAAAGCTTCTTTCTCTTTGTTATCGGAGGATATTTCCTTTGGCCCTATAGTCTTCAAAAGGATCCGAAATATCTGTTCTCAGATTCCACAGAAATAAGGCTAGCAAAGAGATCCACGAAATACAGACGTAAGTCTGTGAGTAGAAGTCACACATCACAGAGTAGTTTCTCATTAAGCTTCTTTCCAGATTTCATCTGAGGATATTTCCTTTTTCACCATAGCCCGTAATGGGCTTCCAAATATCACTTTGCCAATTCCACAAGAACTGTCTTAGCGAACGGCTTCTTGAGGGGAAAGCTGTAACTCTGTGAGGTGATTTCACAGAACACAAAGAATTTTCTCAGAAAGCTTCTTTCTCTTTGTTATCGGAGGATATTTCCTTTGGCCCTATAGTCTTCAAAGGGATCCGAAATATCTGTTCTCAGATTCCACAGAAATAAGTCTAGCAAAGAGATCCACGAAATACAGATGTAACTCTGTGAGTAGAAGTCACACATCACAGAGCAGTTTCTCCGAAAGCTTCTTTCCAGATTTCATTCGAGAATATTTCCTTTTTCACCATAGCCCGCTGTGGGCTTCCAAATATCACTTTCCCAATTCCACAAGAACTGTCTTAGCGAAAGGCTTCTTGAGGGGAAAGCTGTAACTCTGTGAGATGATTTCACGGAACACGAAGAAGTTTCTCAGAAAGCTTCTTTCTCTTTGTTATCGGAGGATATTTCCTTTGGCCCTATAGTCTTCAAAGGGATCCGAAATATCTGTTCTCAGATTCCACAGAAATAAGGCTAGCAAACAGATCCAGGAAATACAGATGTAACTCTGTGAGTGGAAGTCACACATCACAGAGCAGTTTCTCAGAAATTTTCTTTCCAGATTTCATCTGAGGATACTTCCTTTTTCACCATAGCCCGCTATGGGCTTCCAAATATCACTTTGCCAATTCCACAAAACTGTCTTAGCGAAAGGCTTCTTGAGGGGAAAGCTGTAACTCTGTGAGATGATTTCACACGACACAAAGAAGTTTCTCAGAAAGCTTCTTTCTCTTAGTTATCGGAGGATATTTCCTTTGGCCCTATAGTCTTCAAAGGGATCCGATATATCTATTCTCAGATTCCACAGAAATAAGACTAGCAAAGAGATCCACGAAATACAGATGTAACTCTGTGAGTGGAAGTCACACATCACAGAGCAGTTTCTCAGAAAGCTTCTTAGCAGATTTCATCTGAGGATATTTCCTTTTTCACCATAGGTCTCTATGGGCTTCCAAATATCACTTTGCCAATCCAACAAGAACTGTCTTAGTGAAAGGCTTCCTGAGGGGAAAGCTGTAACTCTGTGAGATGATTTCACAGAACACAAAGAAGTTTCTCAGAAAGCTTCTTTCTCTTTGTTATCGGAGGATATTTCCTTTGGTCCTATAGTCTTCAAAGGGATCCGAATTATCTGTTCTCAGATTCCACAGAAATAAGGCTAGCAAAGAGATCCACGAAATACAGATGTATCTCTGTGAGATGAATTAACAGAACACTAAGCAGTTTCTCAGAAAGCTTCTTTCCAGATTTCATCTGAGGATATTTCCTTTTTCACCATAGCCCTCTATGGGCTTCCAAATATCACTTTGCCAATTCCACAAGAACTGTCTTAGCGAAAGCCTTCTTGAGGGGAAAGCTGTAACTCTGTGAGATGATTTTACAGAACACAAAGAAGTTTCTCAGAAAGCTTCTTTCTCTTTGTTATCCGAGGATATTTCCTTTGTCCCTATAGTCTTCAAAGGGATCCGAAATATCTGTTCTCAGATTCCACAGAAATAAGGCTAGCAAAGAGATCCACGAAATACAGATGTAACTCTGTGAGATGAATTAACAGAACACTCAGCAGTTACTCAGAAAGCTTCTTTCCAGATTTCATCTGAGGATATTTCCTTTTTCACCATAGCCCTCTATGGGCTTCCAAATATCACTTTGCAAATTCCACAAGAACTCCCTTCGCGAGAGGCTTCTTGAGTGGAAAGCTGTAACTCTGTGAGACGATTTCACAGAACACAAAGTAGTTTCTCAGAAAGCTTCTTTCTCTTTGTTATCGGAGGATATTTCCTTTGGTCCTATAGTCTTCAAAGGGATCCGAATTATCTGTTCTCAGATTCCACAGAAATAAGGCTAGCAAAGAGATCCACGAAATACAGATGTAACTCTGTGAGTGGAAGTCAAACATCACAGAGCAGTTTCTCAGAAAGCTTCTTAGCAGATTTCATCTGAGGATATTTCCTTTTTCACCATAGCCCTCTATGGGCTTCCAAATATCACTTTGCCAATCCAACAAGATCTGTCTTAGCGAAAGGCTTCCTGAGGGGAAAGCTGTAACTCTGTGAGATGATTTCACAGAACACAAAGAAGTTTCTCAGAAAGCTTCTTTCTCTTTGTTAACGGAGGATATTTCCTTTGGCCCTAGAGTCTTCAAAGGGATCCGAAATATCTGTTCTCAGATTCCACAGAAATAAGGCTAGCAAAGAGATCCACGAAACACAGATGTAACTCTGTGAGTGGAAGTCACACATCACAGAGCAGTTTCTCAGAAAGCTTCTTTCCAGATTTCATCTGAGGATATTTCCTTTTTCACCATAGCCCTCTATGGGCTTCCAAATATCACTTTGCCAATTCCACAAGAACTGTCTTAGCGAAAGGCTTCCTGAGGAGAAAGCTGTAACTCTGTCAGATGATTTCACAGAACACAAAGAAGTTTCTGAAAAAGCTTCTTTCTCTTTGTTATCGGAGGATATTTCCTTTGGCCCTATAGTCTCCAAAGTAATCCGAAATATCTGTTCTCAGATTCCACAGAAATAAGGCTAGCAAAGAGATCCACGAAATACAGATGTAACTCTGTGAGATGAATTAACAGAACACGAAGCAGTTTCTCAGAAAGCTTCTTTCCAGATTTCATCTGAGGATATTTCCTTTTTCACCATAGCCCTCTATGGGCTTCCAAATATCACTTTGCCAATTCCACAAGAACTGTCTTAGCGAAAGCCTTCTTGAGGGGAAAGCTGTAACTCTGTGAGATGGTTTCACAGAACACAAAGAAGTTTCTCAGAAAGCTTCTTTCTCTTTGTTATCGGAGGATATTTCCTTTGTCCCTATAGTCTTCAAAGGGATCCGAAATATCTGTTCTCAGATTCCACAGAAATAAGGCTAGCAAAGAGATCCACGAAATACAGATGTAACTCTGTGAGATGAATTAACAGAACACTCAGCAGTTTCTCAGAAAGCTTCTTTCCAGATTTCATCTGAGGATATTTCCTTTTTCACCACAGCCCTCTATGGGCTTCCCAATATCACTTTGCAAATTCCACAAGAACTCCCTTCGCGAGAGGTTTCTTGAGGGGAAAGCTGTAACTCTGTGAGACGATTTCACAGAACACAAAGAAGTTTCTCAGAAAGCTTCTTTCTCTTTGTTATCGGAGGATATTTCCTCTGGACCTATAGTCTTCAAAGGGATCCGAAATATCTGTTCTCATTCCACAGAAAAAAGGCTAGCAAAGAGATCCACGAAATACAGATGTAACTCTGTGAGATGAATTAACACAACACTCAGCAGTTTCTCAGAAAGCTTCTTTCCAGATTTCATCTGAGGATATTTTCTTTTTCACCATAGCCCTCTATGGGCTTCCAAATATCACCTTGTCATTTCAACAAGAACTGTCTTAGAGAAAGGCTTCTTGAGGGGAAAGCTGTAACTCTGTGAGATGATTTCACAGAACACAAAGAAGTTCCTCAGAAAGCTTCTTTCTCTTTGTTATCGGAGGATATTTCCTTTGGTCCTATAGCCTTCAAAGGGATCCGAATTATCTGTTCTCAGATTCCACAGAAATATGGCTAGCAAAGAGATCCACGAAATACAGATGTAACTCTGTGAGTGGAAGTCAAACATCACAGAGCAGTTTCTCAGAAAGCTTCTTAGCAGATTTCATCTGAGGATATTTCCTTTTTCACCATAGCCCTCTAAGGGCTTCCAACTATCACTTTGCCAATTCCACAAGAACTGTCTTAGCGAAAGGCTTCTAGAGGGGAAAGCTGTAACTCTGTGAGATGATTTCACAGAACACAGAGAGGTTTCTCAGAAATCCTCTTTCTCTTTGTTATCGGAGTATATTTCCTTTGGCCCTATAGTCTTCAAAGGGATCCGAATTATCTGTTCTCAGATTCCACAGAAATAAGGCTAGCAAAGAGATCCAGGAAATATAGATGTAACTCTGTGAGTGGAAGTCACACATCACAGAGCAGTTTCTCAGAAAGCTTCTTAGCAGATTTCATCTGAGGATATTTACTTTTTCACCATAGCCCTCTATGGGCTTCCAAATATCACTTTGCCAATTCCACAAGAACTGTCTTAGTGAAAGCCTTCTTGAGGGGAAAGCTGTAACTCTGTGAGATGATTTCACAGAACACAAAGAAGTTTCTCAGAAAGCCTCTTTCTCTTTGTTATCGGAGGATATTTCCTTTGGCCCTATAGTCTTCAAAGGGATCCGAAATATCTGTTCTCAGATTCCACAGAAATAAGGCTAGCAAAGAGATCCAGGAAATACAGATGTAACTCTGTGAGTGGAAGTCCCACATCACAGAGCAGTTTCTCAGAAATTTTCTTTCCAGATTTCATCTGAGGATACTTCCTTTTTCACCATAGCCCGCTATGGGCTTCCAAATATCACTTTGCCAATTCCACAAGAACTGTCTTAGTGAAAGCCTTCTTGAGGGGAAAGCTGTAACTCTGTGAGATGATTTCACAGAACACAAAGAAGTTTCTCAGAAAGCTTCTTTCTCTTAGTTATCGGAGGATATTTCCTTTGGCCCTATAGTCTTCAAAGGGATCCGAAATATCTATTCTCCGATTCCACAGAAATAAGGCTAGCAAAGAGATCCACGAAATACAGATGTAACTCTGTGAGTGGAAGTCACACATCACAGAGCAGTTTCTCAGAAAGCTTCTTAGCAGATTTCATCTGAGGATATTTCCTTTTTCACCACAGCCCTCTATGGGCTTCCAAATATCACTTTGCCAATCCAACAAGAACTGTCTTAGCGAAAGGCTTCCTGAGGGGAAAGCTGTAACTCTGTGAGATGATTTCACAGAACACAAAGAAGTTTCTCAGAAAGCTTCTTTCTCTTTGTTATCGGAGGATATTTCCTTTGGCCCTAGAGTCTTCAAAGGGATCCGAAATATCTGTTCTCAGATTCCACAGAAATAAGGCTAGCAAAGAGATCCAGGAAATACAGATGTAACTCTGTGAGTGGAAGTCACACATCACAGAGCAGTTTCTCAGAAAGCTTCTTTCCAGATTTCATCTGAGGATATTTCCTTTTTCACCATAGCCCTCTATGGGCTTCCAAATATCACTTTGCCAATTCCACAAGAACTGTCTTAGCGAAAGGCTTCCTGAGGAGAAAGCTGTAACTCTGTGAGATGATTTCACAGAACACAAAGAAGTTTCTGAAAAAGCTTCTTTCTCTTTGTTATCGGAGGATATTTCCTTTGGCCCTATAGTCTCCAAAGGGATCCGAAATATCTGTTCTCAGATTCCACAGAAATAAGGCTAGCAAAGAGATCCACGAAATACAGATGTAACTCTGTGAGATGAATTAACAGAACACTAAGCAGTTTCTCAGAAAGCTTCTTTCCAGATTTCATCTGAGGATATTTCCTTTTTCACCATAGCCCTCTATGGGCTTCCAAATATCACTTTGCCAATTCCACAAGAACTTTCTTAGCGAAAGCCTTCTTGAGGGGAAAGCTGTAACTCTGTGAGATGATTTCACAGAACACAAAGAAGTTTCTCAGAAAGCTTCTTTCTCTTTGTTATCCGAGGATATTTCCTTTGTCCCTATAGTCTTCAAAGGGATCCGAAATATCTGTTTTCAGTTTCCACAGAAATAAGGCTAGCAAAGAGATCCACGAAATACAGATGTAACTCTGTGAGATGAATTAACAGAACACTAAGCAGTTACTCAGAAAGCTTCTTTCCAGATTTCATCTGAGGATATTTCCTTTTTCACCACAGCCCTCTATGGGCTTCCAAATATCACTTTGCAAATTCCACAAGAACTCCCTTCGCGAGAGGATTCTTCAGGGGAAAGCTGTAACTCTGTGAGACGATTTCACAGAACACAAAGTAGTTTCTCAGAAAGCTTCTTTCCCTTTGTTATCGGAGGATATTTCCTCTGGACCTATAGTCTTCAAATGGATCCGAAATATCTGTTCTCAGATTCCACAGAAATAAGGCTAACAAAGAGATCCACGAAATACAGATGTAACTCTGTGAGATGAATTAACACAACACTCAGAAGTTTCTCAGAAAGCTTCTTTCCAGATTTCATCTGAGGATATTTTCTTTTTCACCATAGCCCTCTATGGGCTTCCAAATATCACTTTGCCAATTCCACAAGAACTTTCTTAGCGAAAGCCTTCTTGAGGGGAAAGTTGTAACTCTGTGAGATGATTTCACAGAACACAAAGAAGTTTCTCAGAAAGCTTCTTCCTCTTTCTTATCGGAGGATATTTCCTTTGGACCTATAGTCTTCAAAGGGATCCGAAATATCTGTTCTCAGATTCCACAGAAATAAGGCTAGCAAAGAGATCCACGAAATACAGATGTAACTCTGTGAGTGGAAGTCACACATCACAGAGCAGTTTCTCTGAAAGCTTCTTAGCAGATTTCATCTGAGGATATTTCCTTTTTCACCATAGCCCTCTATGGGCTTCCAACTATCACTTTGCCAATTCCACAAGAACTGTCTTAGCGAAAGGCTTCTTGAGGGGAAAGCTGTAACTCTGTGAGATGATTTCACAGAACACAGAGAGGTTTCTCAGAAATCCTCTTTCTCTTTGTTATCGGAGTATATTTCCTTTGGCCCTATAGTCTTCAAAGGGATCCGAAATATCTGTTCTCAGATTCCACAGAAATAATGCTAGCAAAGAGATCCACGAAATACAGATGTAACTCTGTGAGATGAATTAACAGAACACTAAGCAGTTTCTCAGAAAGCTTCTTTCCAGATTTCATCTGAGGATATTTCCTTTTTCACCATAGCCCTCTATGGGCTTCCAAATATCACTTTGCCAATTCCACAAGAACTTTCTTAGCGAAAGCCTTCTTGAGGGGAAAGCTGTAACTCTGTGAGATGATTTCACAGAACACAAAGAAGTTTCTCAGAAAGCTTCTTTCTCTTTGTTATCGGAGGATATTTCCTTTGGCCCTATAGTCTTCAAAGGGATCCGAAATATCTGTTCTCAGATTCCACAGAAATAAGGCTAGCAAAGAGATCCACGAAATACAGATTTAACTCTGTGAGTGGAAGTCACACATCACAGAGCAGTTTCTCTGAAAGCTTCTTAGCAGATTTCATCTGAGGATATTTCCTTTTTCACCATAGCCCTCTGTGGGCTTCCAACTATCACTTTGCCAATTCCACAAGAACTGTCTTAGCGAAAGGCTTCTTGAGGGGAACGCTGTAACTCTGTGAGATGATTTCACAGAACACAGAGAGGTTTCTCAGAAATCCTCTTTCTCTTTGTTATCGGAGTATATTTCCTTTGGCCCTATAGTCTTCAAAGGGATCCGAAATATCTGTTCTCAGATTCCACAGAAATAAGGCTAGCAAAGAGATCCACGAAATACAGATGTAACTCTGTGAGTGGAAGTCACACATCACAGAGCAGTTTCTCAGAAAGCTTCTTTCCAGATTTCATCTGAGGATATTTCCTTTTTCACCATAGCCCTCTATGGGCTTCCAAATATCACTTTGCCAATTCCACAAGAACTGTCTTAGCGAAAGGCTTCCTGAGGAGAAAGCTGTAACTCTGTGAGATGATTTCACAGAACACAAAGAAGTTTCTGAAAAAGCTTATTTCTCTTTGTTATCGGAGGATATTTCCTTTGGCCCTATAGTCTCCAAAGGGATCCGAAATATCTGTTCTCAGATTCCACAGAAATAAGGCTAGCAAAGAGATCCACGAAATACAGATGTATCTCTGTGAGATGAATTAACAGAACACTAAGCAGTTTCTCAGAAAGCTTCTTTCCAGATTTCATCTGAGGATATTTTCTTTTTCACCATAGCCCTCTAAGGGCTTACAAATATCACTTTTCCAATTCCACAAGAACTGTCTTAGCGAAAGCCTTCTTGAGGGGAAAGCTGTAACTCTGTGAGATGATTTTACAAAACACAAAGAAGTTTCTAAGAAAGCTTCTTTCTCTTTGTTATCCGAGGATATTTCCTTTGTCCCTATAGTCTTCAAAGGCATCCGAAATATCTGTTTTCAGATTCCACAGAAATAAGGCTAGCAAAGAGATCCACTAAATACAGATGTAACTCTGTGAGATGAATTAACAGAACACTAAGCAGTTACTCAGAAAGCTTCTTTCCAGATTTCATCTGAGGATATTTCCTTTTTCACCATAGCCCTCTATGGGCTTCCAAATATCACTTTGCCAATTCCACAAGAACTGTCTTAGCGAAAGGCTTCCTGAGGAGAAAGCTGTAACGCTGTGAGATGATTTCACAGAACACAAAGAAGTTTCTGAAAAAGCTTCTTTCTCTTTGTTATCGGAGGATATTTCCTTTGGCCCTATAGTCTCCAAAGGGATCCGAAATATCTGTTCTCAGATTCCACAGAAATAAGGCTAGCAAAGAGATCCACGAAATACAGATGTAACTCTGTGAGATGAATTAACAGAACACTAAGCAGTTTCTCAGAAAGCTTCTTTCCAGATTTCATCTGAGGATATTTCCTTTTTCACCATAGCCCTCTATGGGCTTCCAAATATCACTTTGCCAATTCCACAAGAACTTTCTTAGCGAAAGCCTTCTTGAGGGGAAAGCTGTAACTCTGTGAGATGATTTCACAGAACACAAAGAAGTTTCTCAGAAAGCTTCTTTCTCTTTGTTATCGGAGGTTATTTCCTTTGGCCCTATAGTCTTCAAAGGGATCCGAAATATCTGTTCTCAGATTCCACAGAAATAAGGCTAGCAAAGAGATCCACGAAATACAGATGTAACTCTGTGAGTGGAAGTCACACATCACAGAGCAGTTTCTCTGAAAGCTTCTTAGCAGATTTCATCTGAGGATATTTCCTTTTTCACCGTAGCCCTCTATGGGCTTCCAACTATCACTTTGCCAATTCCACAAGAACTGTCTTAGCGAAAGGCTTCTTGAGGGGAAAGCTGTAACTCTGTGAGATGATTTCACAGAACACAGAGAGGTTTCTCAGAAATCCTCTTTCTCTTTGTTATCGGAGTATATTTCCTTTGGCCCTATAGTCTTCAAAGGGATCCGAAATATCTGTTCTCAGATTCCACAGAAATAAGGCTAGCAAAGAGATCCACGAAATACAGATGTAACTCTGTGAGTGGAAGTCACACATCACAGAGCAGTTTCTCAGAAAGCTTCTTTCCAGATTTCATCTGAGGATATTTCCTTTTTCACCGTAGCCCTCTATGGGCTTCCAAATATCACATTGCCAATTCCACAAGCACTGTCTTAGCGAAAGGCTTCCTGAGGAGAAAGCTGTAACTCTGTGAGATGATTTCACAGAACACAAAGAAGTTTCTGAAAAAGCTTATTTCTCTTTGTTATCGGAGCATATTTCCTTTGGCCCTATAGTCTCCAAAGGGATCCGAAATATCTGTTCTCAGATTCCACAGAAATAAGGCTAGCAAAGAGATCCACGAAATACAGATGTATCTCTGTGAGATGAATTAACAGAACACTCAGCAGTTTCTCAGAAAGCTTCTTTCCAGATTTCATCTGAGGATATTTCCTTTTTCACCATAGCCCTCTATGGGCTTCCAAATATCACTTTGCCAATTCCACAAGAACTGTCTTAGCGAAAGCCTTCTTGAGGGGAAAGCTGTAACTCTGTGAGATGATTTTACAGAACACAAAGAAGTTTCTCAGAAAGCTTCTTTCTCTTTGTTATCCGAGGATATTTCCTTTGTCCCTATAGTCTTCAAAGGGATCCGAAATATCTGTTTTCAGATTCCACAGAAATAAGGCTAGCAAAGAGATCCACGAAATACAGATGTAACTCTGTGAGATGAATTAACAGAACACTAAGCAGTTACTCAGAAAGCTTCTTTCCAGATTTCATCTGAGGATATTTCCTTTTTCACCATAGCCCTCTATGGGCTTCCAAATATCACTTTGCAAATTCCACAAGAACTCCCTTCGCGAGAGGCTTCTTGAGATGAAAGCTGTAACTCTGTGAGACGATTTCACAGAACACAAAGTAGTTTCTCAGAAAGCTTCTTTCTCTTTGTTATCGGAGGATATTTCCTCTGGACCTATAGTCTTCAAAGGGAACCGAAATATCTGTTCTCAGATTCCACAGAAATATGGCTAGCAAAGAGATCCACGAAATACAGATGTAACTCTGTGAGATGAATTAACACAACACTCAGCAGTTTCTCAGAAAGCTTCTTTCCAGATTTCATCTGAGGATATTTTCTTTTTCACCATATCCCTCTATGGGCTTCCAAATATCACCTTGCCAATTCAACAAGAACTGTCTTAGCGAAAGGCTTCTTGAGGGGAAAGCTGTAACTCTGTGAGATGATTTCACAGAACACAAAGAAGTTCCTCAGAAAGCTTCTTTCGCTTTGTTATCGGAGGATATTTCCTTTGGTCCTATAGTCTTAAAAGGGATCCGAATTATCTGTTCTCAGATTCCACAGAAATAAGGCTAGCAAAGAGATCCACGAAATACAGATGTAACTCTGTGAGTGGAAGTCAAACATCACAGAGTAGTTTCTCAGAAAGCTTCTTAGCAGATTTCATCTGAGGATATTTCCTTTTTCACCATAGCCCTCTAAGGGCTTCCAACTATCACTTTGCCAATTCCACAAGAACTGTCTTAGCGAAAGGCTTCTTGAGGGGAAAGCTGTAACTCTGTGAGATGATTTCACAGAACACAGAGAGGGTTCTCAGAAATCCTCTGTCTCTTTGTTATCGGAGTATCTTTCCTTTGGCCCTATAGTCTTCAAAGGGATCCGAATTATCTATTCTCAGATTCCACAGAAATAAGGCTAGCAAAGAGATCCAGGAAATATAGATGTAACTCTGTTAGTGGAAGTCACACATCGCAGAGCAGTTTCTCAGAAAGTTTCTTAGCAGATTTCATCTGAGGATATTTCTTTTTCACCATAGCCCTCTATGGGCTTCCAAATATCACTTTGCCAATTCCACAAGAACTGTCTTAGCGAAAGCCTTCTTGAGGGGAAAGCTGTAACTCTGTGAGATGATTTCACAGAACACAAAGAAGTTTCTCAGAAAGCTTCTTTCTCTTCGTTATCGGAGGATATTTCTTTTGGCCCTATAGTCTTCAAAGGGATCCGAAATATCTGTTGTCAGATTCCACAGAAATAAGGCTAGCAAATAGATCCATGAAATACAGATGTAACTCTGTGAATACAAGTCACATGTCACAGAGCAGTTTCTCAGAAAGCTTCTTTCCAGATTTCATCTGAGGATATTTCCTTTTTCAACATAGCCCTCTATAGGCTTCGAAATATCACTTTGCCAATTCCACAAGAACTGTCTTAGCGAAAGGCTTCTTGAGGGAAAAGCTGTAACTCTGTGAGATGATTTCATAGAACACAAAGAAGTTTCTGAAAAAGCTTCTTTCTCTTTGTTATCGGAGGATATTTCCTTTGGCCCTATAGTCTTCAAAGGAATCCGAAATATCTGTTCTCAGATTCCACAGAAATAAGGCTAGCAAAGAGATCCACGAAATACAGGTGTAACTCTGTGAGATGAATTAACAGAACACTAAGCAGTTTCTCAGAAAGCTTCTTTCCAGATTTCATCTGAGGATATTTCGTTTTTCACCGTAGCCCTCTATGGGCTTCCAAATATCACTTTGCCAATTCCACAAGAACTGTCTTAGCGAAAGGCTTTTTGAGGGGAAAGCTGTAACTCTGTGAGATGATTTCACAGAACACAAAGAAGTTTCTCAGAAAGCCTCTTTCTCTTTGTTATCGGAGGATATTTCCTTTGGCCCTATAGTCTTAAAAGGGATCCAAAATATCTGTTCTCAGATTCCACAGAAATAAGGCTAGCAAAGAGATAAACGAAATACAGATGTAACTCTGTGAGTGGAAGTCACACATCACAGAGCAGTTTCTCATAAAGCTTCTTTCCAGATTTCATCCGAGGATATTTCCTTTTTCACCATAGCCCTTTATGGGCTTCAAAATGTCACTTTGCCAATTCCAGAAGGACTGTCTTAACGAGAGGCTTCTTGAGGGGAAAGCTTTAACTCTGTGAGATGATTTCACAGAACACAAAGAAGTTTCTCAGAAAGCTTCTTTCTCTTTGTTATCGGAGGATATTTCGTTTTGCCCTATAGTCGTCAAAGTGATCCGAAATATCTATTCTCAGATTCCACAGAAATAAGGCTAGCAAAGAGATCCACGAAATACAGATGTAACTCTGTGAGTGGAAGTCACACATCACAGAGCAGTTTCTCAGAAAGCTTCTTTCCAGATTTCATCTGAGGATATTTCCTTTTTCACCATAGCCCTCTATGGGCTTCCAAATATCACTTTGCCAATCCAACAAGATCTGTCTTAGCAAAAGGCTTCTTGAGGGGAAAGCTGAAACTCTGTGAGACGATTTCACAGAACACAAAGAAGTTTCTCAGAAAGCTTCTTTCTCTTTGTTATCGGAGGATATTTCCTTTGGCCCTATTCTCTTCAAAGGGATCCGAAATATCTGTTCTCAGATTCCTCAGAAATAAGGCTAGCAAAGAGATCCACGAAATACAGATGTAACTCCGTGAGTGGAAGTCACACATCACAGAGCAGTTTCTCAGAAAGCTTCTTTCCAGATTTCATCTGAGGATATTTCCTTTTTCACCATAGCCCTTTAAGGGCTTCCAAATATCACTTTGCCAATCCAACAAGAACTGTCTTAGCGAAAGGCTTCCTATGGGGAAAGCTGTAACTCTGAGAGATGATTTCACAGAACACAAAGAAGTTTCTGAAAACGCTTCTTTCTCTTTGTTATCGGAGGATATTTCCTTTGGCCCTATAGTGGTCAAAGGGATCCGAAATATCTATTCTCAGATTCCACAGAAATAAGTCTAGCAAAGAGATCCACGAAATACAGAGGTAACTCTGTGAGTGGAAGTAAAATATCACAGAGCAGTTTCTCAGAAAGCTTCTTTCCAGATTTCATCCGAGGATATTTCCTTTTTTACCATAGCCCGCTATGGCCTTCCAAATATCACTTTGCCAATTCCACAAGAACTGTCTTACCTGAGGCTTCTTGAGGGGAAAGCTGTAACTCTGTGAGATGATTTCACGGAACACAAAGAAGTTTCTCAGAAAGCTTCTTTCTCTTTGTTATCGGAGGATATTTCCTTTGGCCCTATAGTCTTCAAAGGGATCCGAAATATCTGTTCTCAGATTCCACAGAAATAAGGCTACCAAAGAGATCCAGGAAATACAGATGTAACTCTGTGAGTGGAAGTCACACATCACAGAGCAGTTTCTCAGAAATTTTCTTTCCAGATTTCATCTGAGGATATTTCCTTTTTCACCATAGCCCTCTATGGGCTTCCAAATATCACTTTGCCAATTCCACAAGAATTGTCTTAGCGAAAGGCTTCTTGAGGGGAAAGCTGTAACTCTGTGAGATGATTTCACAGAAAACAAAGAAGATTCTCAGAAAGCTTCTTTCTCTTTGTTATCGGAGGATATTTCCTTTGGCCCTATAGTCTTCCAAGGGATCCGAAATATCTATTCTCAGATTACACAGAAATAAGGCTAGCAAAGAGATCCACGATATACAGATGTAACTCTGTGAGTGGAAGTCACACATCACAGAGCAGTTTCTCAGAAAGCTTCTTTCCAGATTTCATCTGAGGATATTTCCTTTTTCACCATAGCCCTGTATGGGCTTCCAAATATCACTTTGCCAATCCAACAAGAACTGTCTTAGGGAAAGGCTTCCTGAAGGAAAAGCTGTAACTCTGTGAGATGATTTCACAGAACACAAAGAAGTTTCTCAGAAAGCACTTTCTCTTTGTTATCGGAGGATATTTCCTTTGGCCCTAGAATCTTCAAAGGGATCCGAAATATCTGTTCTCAGATTCCACAGAAATAAGGCTAGCAAAGAGATCGAGGAAATACAGATGTAACTCTGTGAGTGGAAGTCACACATCACAGAGCAGTTTTTCAGAAATTTTCTTTCCAGATTTCATCTGAGGATATTTCCTTTTTCACCATAGCCCTCTATGGGCTTCCAAATATCACTTTGCCAATTCCACAAGAATTGTCTTAGCGAAAGGCTTCTTGAGGGGAAAGCTGTAACTCTGTGAGATGATTTCACAGAACACAAAGCAGATTCTCAGAAAGCTTCTTTCTCTTTGTTATCGGAGGATATTTCCTTTGGCCCTATAGTCTTCCAAGGGATCCGAAATATCTATTCTCAGATTCCACAGAAATAAGGATAGCAAAGAGATCCACGAAATACAGATGTAACTCTGTGAGATGAATTAACAGAACACTAAGCAGTTTCTCAGAGAGCTTCTTTCCAGATTTCATCTGAGGATATTTCCTTTTTCACCATAGCCCACTATGGGCTTCCAAATATCACTTTGCCAATTCCACAAGAACTGTCTTAGAGAAAGGCTTCCTGAGGGGAAAGCTGTAACTCTGTGAGATGATTTCACAGAACACAAAGAAGTTTCTGAAAAAGCTTCTTTCTCTTTGTTATCGGAGGATATTTCCTTTGGCCCTATAGTCTCCAAAGGGATCCGAAATATCTGTTCTCAGATTCCACAGAAATAAGGCTAGCAAAGAGATCCACGAAATACAGATGTAACTCTGTGAGATGAATTAACAGAACACTAAGCAGTTTCTCAGAAAGCTTCTTTCCAGATTTCATCTGAGGATATTTCCTTTTTCAACAACCCTCTAAGGGCTTCCAAATATCACTTTGCCAATTCCACAAGAACTGTCTTAGCGAAAGTCTTCTTGAGGGGAAAGCTGTAACTCTGTGAGATGATTTCACAGAACACAAAGAAGTTTCTCAGAAAGCTTCTTTCTCTTTGTTATCGGAGGATATTTCCTTTGGCCCTGTAGTCTTCAAAGGGATCCGAAATATCTGCTCTCAGATTCCACAGAAATAAGGCTAGCAAAGAGATCCACGAAATGCAGATGTAACTCTGTGAGATGAACTAACAGAACACTAAGCAGTTTCTCAGAAAGCTTCTTTCCAGATTTCATCTGAGGATATTTCCTTTTTCACCATAGCCCTCTAAGGGCTTCGAAATATCACTTGCCAATTCCAGAAGAACTCTCTTAGCGAAAGGCTTCTTGAGGGGAAAGCTGTAACTCTGTGATATGATTTCACAGAACACAAAGAAGTTTCTCAGAAAGCTTCTTTCTCTTTGTTATTGGAGGGTATTTCTTTTGGCCCTATATTCTTCAAAGGGATCCGAAATATCTGTTCTCAGATTCCACAGAAATAAGGCTAGCAAAGAGATCCATGAAATGCATATGTAACTCTGTGAATGGAAGTCACATATCACAGAGCACTTTCTCAGAAAGCTTCTTACCAGATTTCATCTGAGGATATTTCCTTTGTCACCAATGCCGTCTATGGGCTTCCAAATATCACTGTGCCACTTCCACAAGAACTGTCTTAGCGAAAGGCTTCCTGAGGGAAAAGCTGTAACTCTGTGAGATGATTTCACAGAACACAAAGACGTTTCTGAAAAAGCGTCTTTCTCTTTGTTATCGGAGGATAATTCCTTTGGCCCTGTAGTCTCCAAAGGGATTCGAAACATCTGTTCTCAGATTCCACAGAAATAAGTCGAGCAAAGAGATCTACGAAATACAGATGTAACTCTCAGAGATGAATTAAAAGAACACTCAGCAGTTTCTCAGAAAGCTTCTTTCCAGATTTCATGTGAGGATATTTCCTTTTTCACCATATACCTGTATCGGCTTCCAAATATCACTTTGCCAATTCCACAAGAACTGTATAACGGAAAGGCTTCTTGAGGGGAAAGCTGTAACTCTGTGAGATGATTTCACAGAACACAAAGAAGTTTCTCAAAAAGCTTCTTTCTCTTTGTTATCGGAGGATATTTCTTTTGGCCCTATAGTCTTCGAAGGGATCCGAAATATCTGTTCTCAGATTCCACAGAAATAAGGCTAGCAAAGAGATCCCCGAAATACAGAAGTAATACTGTGAATTGAAGTCACATATCACAGAGCAGTTTCTCAGAAATCTTCTTTGCAGATTTCATCTGAGGATATTTCCTTTTTCACCATAGCCCTCTATGGGCTTCCAAATATCACTTTGCCAATTCCACAAGAACTGTCTTACCGAGAGGCTTCTTGAGGGGAAAGCTGTAACTCTGTGGGATGATTTCACAGAACACAAAGAAGTTTCTCAGAAAGCTTCTTTCTCTTTGTTATCGGAGGATATTTCTTTTGGCCCTATAGTCTTCAAAGGGATCCGAAATATCTGTTCTCAGATTCCTCAGAAATAAGGCTAGCAAAGAGATCCACGAAATACATATGTAACTCGGTGAGTGGAAGTCACACATCACAGAGAAGTTTCTCAGAAAGCTTCTTTCCAGATTTCATCTGAGGATATTTCCTTTTTCACCATATTCCTCTATGGGCTTCCAAATATCACTTTGCCAATTCCACAAGAACTCCCTAAGCGAGAGGCTTCTTGAGGGGAAAGCTGTAACTCTGTGAGACGATTTCACAGAACACAAAGAAGTTTCTCAGAAAGCTTCTTTCCTTTTGTTATCGGAGGATATTTCTTCTGGACCTACAGTCTTCAAAGGGATCCGAAATATCTGTTCTCAGATTCCACAGAAATAAGGGTAGAAAAGAGAGCCACGAAATACAGATGTAACTCTGTGAGATGAATTAACAGAACACTAAGCAGTTTCTCAGAAAGCTTCTTTCCAGATTTCATCCGAGGATATTTCCTTTTTCACCATAGCCCTCTATGGGCTTCCAAATATCACTTTGCCAATTCTACAAGAACTGTCTTAGCGAAAGGCTTCTTGAGGGGAAAGCTGTAACTCTGTGAGATGATTTCCCAGAACACAAAGAAGTTTGTCAGAAAGCTTCTTTCTCTTTGTTATCGGAGGATATTTCCTTTGGCCCTATAGTCTTCAAATGGATCTGAAATATCTGTTCTCAGATTCCACAGAAATATGGCTAGCAAAGAGATCCACGAAATACAGATGTAACTCTGTGAGTGGAAGTCACACATCACAGAGCAGTTTCTCAGAAAGCTTCCTTCCAGATTTCATCTGAGGATATTTCCTTTTTCACCATAGCCCTCTATTGGATTCCAAATATCACATTGCCAATTCCACAAGAACTCCCTTAGCGAGAGGCTTCTTGAGGGGAAAGCTGTAACTCTGTGAGATGATTTCACAGAACACAAAGAAGTTTCTCAGAAAACTTCTTTCTCTTTGTTATCGGAGGATATTTCCTTTGACCCTATAGTCTTCAATGGGATCTGAAATATCTGTACTCAGATTCCACAGAAATAAGGACAGCAAAGAGATCCAGGAAATACAGATGTAACTCTGTGAGATGAATTAACAGAACACTCAGCAGTTTCTCAGAAAGCTTCTTTCCAGATTTCATCTGAGGATATTTCCTTTTTCACCATAGCCCTCTATGGGCTTCCAAATATCACTTTGCCAATTCCACAGGAACTGTCTTAGCGAAAGGATTCTTGATGGGAAAGCCGTAACTCAGTGAGATGATTTCACAGAACACAAAGAAGTTTCTCAGAAAGCTTCTTTCTCTTTGTTATCGGAGGATATTTCCTTTGGCCCTATAGTCTTCAAAGGGATCCGAAATATCTGTTCTCAGATTCCACAGAAATAAGGCTAGCAAAGAGATTCACGAAATACAGATATATCTCTGTGAGTGGAAGTCACACATCACAGAGCAGTTTCTCAGAAAGCTTCTTTTCAGATTTCATCTGAGGATATTTCCTTTTTCACCGTAGCCCTCTATGGGCTTCCAAATATCACTTTGCCTATTACACAAGAACTGTCTTAGCGAAAGGCTTCTTGAGGGGAAAGCTGTAACTCTGTGAGATGATTTCATAGAACACAGAGAAGTTTCTCAGAAAGCTTCTTTCTCTTTGTTATCGGAGGATATTTCCTTTAGCCCTCTAGTCTTCAAAGGGATCCGAGATATCTGTTCTCAGATTCCACAGAAATAAGGCTAGCAAAGAGATCCACGAAATACAGATGTAACTCTGTGAGATGAATTAACAGAACACTAGGCAGTTTCTCAGAAAGCTTCATTCCAGATTTCATCTGAGGATATTTCCTTTTTCACAATAGCCCTCTATGGGCTTCCAAATATCACCTTGCTATTCCACAACAAGTGTCTTAGCGAAAGGCTTCCTGAGTGGAAAGCTGTAACTCTGTGAGATGATTCCACGGAACACAAAGAAGTTTCTAAAAAAGTTCCTTTCTCTTTGTTATCGGAGGATATTTCCTTTGGCCCTATAGTCTCCAAAGGGATCCGAAATATCTGTTCTCAGATTCCACTGAAATAAGGCTAGCAAAGTGATCAACAAAATACAGATGTAACACTGTGAGATGAATTAACAGAAAACTATGCAGTTTCTCAGAAAGCTTCTTTCCAGATTTCATCTGAGGATATTTCCTTTTTCACCATAGCCCTCTAAGGCCTTCCAAATATCATTTTGCCAATTCCTCATGAACTGTCTTAGATAAAGCCTTCTTGGGGGGAAAGCTGTAACTCTGTGAGATGATGTTACAGAACACAAAAAGTTTCTGAGAAAGCTTCTTTCTCTTTGTTATCGGAGATATTTCCTTTGGCCCTATAGTCTTCAAAGGGAACCGAAATATCTGTTCTCAGATTCCACAGAAATGAGGCTAGCAAAGAGATCCACGAAATACAGATGTAACTCGGTGACTGGAAGTCACATATCACAGAGCAGTTTCTCACAAAGCTTCTTTCCACGTTTCATCTGAGGATATATCCTTTTTCACCATAGCCCTCTACGGGCTTCCAAATATCACTTTGGCAATTCCACAAGAACTGTCCTAGCGAAAGGCTTCTCGAGGGGAAAGCTGTAACTCTGTGAGATGATTTCACAGAATACATAGAAGTTTCTCAGAAAGCTTCTTTCTCTTTGTTATCGGAGGATATTTCCTTTGGCCCTATAGTCTTCAAAGGGATCCAAAATATCTGTTCTCAGATTCCACAGAAATAAGGCTAGCAAAGAGATCCACAAAATACAGATGTAAGTCTGTGAGATGAATTAACAGAACACTCAGCAGTTTCTCAGAAAGCTTCTTTCCAGATTTCATCTGAGGATATTTCCTTTTTCACCATAGCCCTCTATGGGCTTCCAAAAATCACTTTGCCAATTCCACAAGAACTGTCTTAGCGAAAGTCTTCTTGAGGGGAAAGCTGTAACTCTGTGAGATGATTTCACAGAACACAAAGAAGTTTCTCAGAAAGCTTCTTTCTCTTTGTTATCGGAGGATATTTCCTTTGGCCCTATAGTCTTCATAGGGATCCCAAATATCTGTTCTCAGATTCAACAGAAATACGGCTAGCAAAGAGATCCACGAAATACAGATGTACCACTGTGAGATGAATTAACAGAACACTAAGCAGTTTCTCAGAAAGCTTCTTTCTCTTTGTTATCAGAGGATATTTCCTTTGGCCCTATAGTCTTCAAAGGGATCCAAAATATCTGTTCTCAGATTCCACAGAAATAAGGCTAGCAAAGAGATCCACGAAATACAGATGTAACTCTGTGAGATGAATTAAGAGAACACTCAGCAGTTTCTCAGAAAGCTTCTTTCCAGATTTCATCTGAGGATATTTCCTTTTTCACCATAGCCCTCTATGGGCTTCCAAATATCACTTTGCCAATTCCACAAGAACTGTCTTAGCGAAAGTCTCCTTGAGGGGAAAGCTGTAACTCTGTGAGGTGATTTCACAGAACACAAAGAAGTTTCTCAGAAAGCTTCTTTCTCTTTGTTATCGGAGGATATTTCCTTTGGCCCTATAGTCTTCAAAGGGATCCGAAATATCTGTTCTCAGATTCCACAGAAATAAGGCTAGCAAAGAGATCTACGAAATACAGATGTAACTCTCTGAGATGAATTAACAGAACACTAAGCAATTTCTCAGAAAGCTTCTTTCCAGAATTCATCTGAGGATATTTCCTTTTTCACCATAGCCCTCTATGGGCTTCGAAATATCACTGTGCCAATTCCACAAGAACTGTCTTAGTGAAATGCTTATTGAGGGTAAAGCTGTAACTCTGTGAGATGATTTCACAGAACACAAAGAAGTTTCTCAGAAAGCTTCTTTCTCTTTGTTATCGGAGGATATTTCCTTTGGCCCTATAGTGTTCAAAGGGATCTGAAATATCTGTTCTCAGAATCCACAGAAATAGGGCTAGCAAAGATTTCCACGAAATAAAGATGTAACTCTGTTTGTGGAAGTCACATATCACAGAGCAGCTACTCAGAAAGCTTCTTTCCAGATTTCATCTGAGGATATTTCCTTTTTCACCATAGCCCTCTATTGGCTTCAAAATATCACTTTGCCAATTCCACAAGAACTGTCTAATGAAAGGCTTCTCGAGGGGAAAGCTGTAACTCTGTGAGATGATTTCACAGAACACAAAGAAGTTTCTCAGAAAGCTTCTTTCTCTTTGTTATCAGAGGATATTTCCTTTGGCCCTATAGTCTTCAAAGGGATCCGAAATATCTGTTCTCAGATTCCACAGAAATAAGGCTAACAAAGAGATCCACGAAATACAGATGTAACTTTGTGAGATGAATTAACAGAACACTAAGCAGTGTCTCATAAAGCTTCTTTCCAGATTTCATCTGAGGATATTTCCTTTTTCACCATAGCCCTCTATGGGCTTCCAAATATCACTTTGCCAATTCCACAAGAACTGTCTTAGCCAAAGGCTTCTTGAGGGGAAAGCTGTAACTCTGTGAGATGATTTCACAGAACACAAAGAAGTTTCTCAGAAAGCTTCTTTCTCTTTGTTATCGGAGGATATTTCCTTTGGCCCTATAGTCTTCAAATGGATCCGAAATATCTGTTCTCAGATTCCACAGAAATAAGGCTAGCAAAGAGATCCACGAAATAAAGAAGTAACTCTGTGAGAGAATGAACAGAACACTAAGCAGTTTCTCAGAAAGCTTCTTTCCAGATTTCATCTGAGGATATTTCCTTTTTCACCATAGCCCTCTATGCGCTTCGAAATATCACTTTGCCAATTCCACAAGAACTGTCTTAGCGAAAGGCTTCTTTAGGGGAAAGCTGTAACTCTGTGAGATGATTTCACAGAACACAAAGAAGTTTCTCAGAAAGCTTCTTTCTCTTTGAGTCGGAGGATATTTCCTTTGGACCTATAGTCTTCAAAGGGATCCGAAATATCTCTTCTCAGATTCCACAGAAATAAGGATACCAAAGAGATCCACGAAATACAGATGTAACACTGTGAGATGAATTAACAGAGCACTAAGCAGTTTTTCAGAAAGCTTCTTTCCAGATTTCATCTGAGGATATTTCCTTTTTCACCATAGCCCTCTATTGGCTTCCAAATATCACTTTGCCAATTCCACAAGAACTGTCTTAGCGAAAGGCTTCTTGAGGGGAAAGCTGTAACTCTGTGAGATGATTTCACAGAACACAAAGAAGTATCTCAGAAAGCTTCTTTCTCTTTGTGTTCGGAGGATATTTCCTTTGGCCCTATAGTCTACAAAGGGATCCGAAATATCTGTTCTCAGATTCCACAGAAATAAGGCTAGCAAAGAGATCCACGAAATACAGATGTAACTCTGTGAGATGAATTAACAGAACACTAAGCAGTTTCTCAGAAAGCTTCTTTCCAGATTTCATCTGAGGATATTTCCTTTTTCACCATAGACCTCTATGGGCTTCCAAATATCACTTTGCCAATTCCACAAGAACTGTCTTAGCGAACGGCTTCTTGAGGGGAAAGCTGTAACTCTGTGAGATGATTTCACACAACACAAAGAAGTTTCTCAGAAAGCTTCTTTCTCTTTGTTATTGGAGGATATTTATTTTAGCCCTCTATTCTTCAAAGGGATCCCAAATATCTGTTCTCAGATTCCACAGAAATAAGGCTAGCAAAGAGATCCACGAAATACAGATGTAACTCTGTGAGATGAATTAACAGAACACTAAGGAGTTTCTCAGACAGCTTCTTTCCAGATTTCATCTGAGGATATTTCCTTTTTCACCATAGCCCTCTATGGGCTTCCAAATATCACTTTGCCAATTCCACAAGAACTGTCCTAGCGGGAGGCTTCTTGAGGGTAAAGCTGTAAGTCTGTGAGATGATTTCACAGAACACAAAGAAGTTTCTCAGAAAGCTTCTTTCTCTTTGTTATCGGAGGATATTTCCGTTGGCCCTATAGTCTTCTAAGGGATCTGAAATATCTCTTGTCAGATTCCACAGAAATAAGGCTAGCAAACAGATCCACGAAATACAGATGTAACTCTGTGAGATGAATTAACAGAACACTAAGAAGTTTCCCTGAAAGCTTTTTTCCAGATTTCATCTGAGGATATTTCCTTTTTCACCATAGCCCTCTATGGGCTTCCAAATATCACTTTGCCAATTCCACAAGACCTGTCATCGCGAAAGGCTTCTTGAGGGGAAAGCTGTAACTCTGTGAGATGATTTCACAGAACACAAAGAAGTTTCTCAGAAAGCTTCTTTCTCTTTGTTATCGGAGGATATTTACTTTGGCCCTAGAGTCTTCAAAGGGATCCGAAATATCTGTTCTCAGATTCCACAGAAATAAGGCTAGCAAAGAGATCCACGAAATAGAGAAGTAACTCTGAGAGAGAATTAACAGAACACTAAGCAGTTTCTCAGAAAGCTTCTTTCCAGATTTCATCTGAGGATATTTCCTTTTTCACCATATCCCTCTAGGGGCTTCCAAATATCACTTTGCCAATTCCACAAGAACTGTCTTAGCGAAAGGCTTCTTAAGGGGAAAGCTGTAACTCTGTGAGGTGATTTCACACAACACAAAGAACTCTCTCAGAAAGCTTCTTTCTCTTTGTTATCGGAGGATATTTCCTTTGGCCCTATAGTCTTCAAAGGGATCCGAAATATCTCTTCTCAGATTCCACAGAAATAAGGATAGCAAAGAGATCCACGAAATACAGATGTAACACTGTGAGATGAATTAACATAACACTAAGCAGTTTCTCAGAAAGCTTCTTTCCAGATTTCATCTGAGGATATTTCCTTTTTCACCATAGCCCTCTATGTGCTTCCAAATATCACTTTGCCAATTCCACAAGAACTGTCCTAGCGAGAGGCTTCTTGAGGGTACACCTGTAACTCTGTGAGATGATTTCACAGAAAACAAAGAAGTTTTTCAGAAAGCTTCTTTCTCTTTGTTATCGGAGGATATTTCCTTTGGCCCTAGAGTCTTCAAAGGGATCCGAAATATCTGTTCTCAGATTCCACAGAAATAAGGCTAGCAAAGAGATCCACGAAATACAGAGGTAACTCTGTGAGATGAATTAACAGAACACTCAGCAGTTTCTCAGAAAGCTTCTTTCCAGATTTCATCTGAGGATATTTCCTTTTTCACCATAGCCCTCTACGGGCTTCCAAATATCACTTTGCCAATTCCACAAGAACTGTCTTAGCGAAAGGCTTCTTGAGGGGAAAGCTGTAACTCTGTGAGATGATTTCACAGAACACAAAGAAGTTTCTCAGAAAGCTTCTTTCTCTTTGTTATCGGAGGATATTTCCTTTGGCCCTATAGTCTCCAAAGGGATCCGAAATATCTGTTGTCAGATTCCACAGAAATAAGGCTAGCAAAGAGATTCACGAAATACAGATGTAACTCTGTTAGTGGAAGACACATATCACAGAGCAGTTTCTCAGAAAGCTTCTTTCCAGATTTCATCTGAGTATATTTCCTTTTTCACCATAGCCCTCTATGGGCTTCCAAATATTTCTTTCCCAATTCACAAGAACTGTCTTAGCGAAAGCGTTCTCGAGGGGAAAGCTGTATCTCTGTGAGATGATTTCACAGAACACAAAGAAGTTACTCAGAAAGCTTCTTTCTCTTTGTTATCGGAGGATATTTCCTTCGGCCTTATAGTCTTCAAAGGGATCCGAAATATCTGTCCTCAGATTCCACAGAAATAAGGCTAGCAAAGAGATCCACGAAATACAGATGTAACTCTGTGAGATGAATTAACAGAACACTCAGCAGTTTCTCAGAGAGCTTCTTTCCAGATTTCATCCGAGGATATTTCCTTTTTCACCATAGCCCTCTACGGGCTTCCAAATATCACTTTGCCAATTCCACAAGAACTGTCTTAGCGAAAGGCTTCTTGAGGGGAAAGCTGTAACTCTGTGAGATGATTTCACAGAATGCAAAGAAGGTTCTCAGAAAGCTTCTTTCTCTTTGTTATCGGAAGATATTTCCTTTGGACAAATAGACTTCAAAGGGATCCGAAATATCTGTTCTCAGATTCCACAGAAATAAGGCTAGCAAGTAAATCCACGAAATACAGATGTAACTCTGTGAGATGAATTAACAGAACACTAAGCAGTTTCTCAGAAAGCTTCTTTCCAGATTTCATCTGAGGAAATTTCCTTTTTCACCATAGCCCTCTAGGGGCTTCCAAATATCACTTTGCAAATTCCAAAGGACTGTCTTAGCGAAAGGCTTCTTGAGGGGAAAGCTGTAACTCTATGAGATGGTTTCACAGAACACATAGAAGTTTCTCAGAAAGCTTCTTTCTCTTTGTTATCGGAGGATATTTTCTTTGGCCCTATTGTCTTCAAAAGGGATCCAAAATATCTGTTCTCATTTCCACAGAAATAAGGCTAGCAAAGAGATCCACGATATACAGATGTAACTATGTGAGATGAATTAAAAGAACACTAAGCAGTTTCTCAGAAAACTTCTTTCCAGATTTCATCTGAGGATATTTCCTTTTTCACCATAGCCCTCTATGGGCTTCCAAATATCACTTTGCCAATTCCACAAGAACTGTCTAAGCGAAAGGCTTCTTGAGGGGAAAGCTGTAACTCTGTGAGATGATTTCACAGAACACAAAGAAGTTTCTCAGAAAGCTTCTTTCTCTTTGTTATCGGAGGATATTTCCTTTGGCCCAATAGTCTTCAAAGGGATCCGAAATATCTGTTCTCAGATTCCACAGAAATAATGCTAGCAAAGAGATCCACGAAATAGAGAAGTAACTCTGTGAGAGAATTAACAGAACATTAAGCAGTTTCTCAGAAAGCTTCTTTCCAGATTTCATCTGAGGATATTTCCTTTTTCACCATAGCCCTCTAGGGGCTTCCAAATATCACTTTGCCAATTCCAAAGGACTGTCTTAGCGAAAGGCTTCGTGAGGGGCAAGCTGAAACTCTATGAGATGGTTTCACAGAACACAAAGAAGTTTCTCAGAAAGCTTCTTTCTCTTTTTTATCGGAGGATATTTCCTTTGGCCCTATAGTCTTCAAAGGGATCCGAAATATCTCTTGTCAGATTCCACAGAAATAAGGATAGCAAAGAGATCCACGAAATACAGATGTAACTCTGTGAGATGAATTAACAGAACACTAAGCAGTTTCTCAGAAAGCTTCTTTCCAGATTTCATCTGAGGGTATTTCCTTTTTCACCATAGCCCTCTATGGGCTTCCAAATATCACTTTGCCAATTCCACAAGAACCGTCTTAGCGAAAGGCTTCTTGAGGGGAAAGCTGTAACTCTGTGAGATGATTTCACAGAACACGAAGAAGTTTCTCAGAAAGCTTCTTTCTCTTTGTTATCGGAGGATATTTCCTTTGGCCCTATAGTCTTCAAAGGGATCCGAAATATCTGTTCTCAGATTCCACAGAAATAAAGCTAGCAAAGAGATCCACGAAATACAGATGTAACTCTGTGAGTGGAAGACACATATCACAGAGCAGTTTCTCAGAAAGCTTCTTTCCAGATTTCATCTGAGTATATTTCCTTTTTCACCATAGCCCTCTATGGACTTCCAAATATCACTTTGCCAATTCCACAAGAACTGTCTTAGCGAAAGGCTTCTCGAGGGGTTAGCTGTAACTCTGTGAGATGATTTCACAGAACACAAAGAAGTTACTCAGAAAGCTTCATTCTCTTTGTTATCGGAGGATATTTGCTTCGGCCTTATAGTCTTCAAAGGGATCCGAAATATCTGTCTTCAGATTCCACAGAAATAAGGCTAGGAAAGAGATCCAAGAAATACAGATGTAACTCTGTGAGATGAATTAACAGAACACTCAGCAGTTTCTCAGAAAGCTTCTTTCCAGATTTCATCTGAGGATATTTTCTTTTTCACCATAGCCCTCTATGGGCTTCCCAATATCACTTTGCCAATACCACAAGAAATGTCTTAGCGAAAGGCTTCTTGAGGGGAAAGCTGTAACTCTGTGAGATGATTTCACAGAACACAAAGAAGTTTCTCAGAAAGCTTCTTTCTCTTTGTTATCGGAGGATATTTCCTTTGGCCCTAGAGTCTTCAAAGGGATCCGAAATATCTGTTCTCAGATTCCACAGAAATAAGGCTAGCAAAGAGATCCACGAAATAGAGAAGTAACTCTGTGAGAGAATTAACAGAACACTAAGCAGTTTCTCGGAAAGCTTCTTTCCAGATTTCATCTGAGGATATTTCCTTTTTCACCATAGCCCTCTAGGGACTTCCAAATATCACTTTGCCAATTCCACAAGAACTGTCTTAGCGAATGGCTTCTTGAGGGGAAAGCTGTAACTCTGTGAGATGATTTCACAGAATGCAAAGAAGGTTCTCAGAAAGCTTCTTTCTCTTTGTTATCGGAAGATATTTCCTTTGGCCAAATAGACTTCAAAGGGATCCGAAATATCTGTTCTCAGATTCCACAGAAATAAGGCTAGCAAAGAGATCCACGAAATACAGATGTTACTCTGTGAGTGGAAGACACATATCACAGAGCAGTTTCTCAGAAAGCTTCTTTCCAGATTTCATCTGAGTATATTTCCTTTTTCACCATAGCCCTCTATGGGCTTCCAAATATCACTTTGCCAATTCCACAAGAACTGTCTTAGCGAAAGGCTTCTCGAGGGGAAAGCTGAAACTCTATGAGATGGTTTCACAGAACACAAAGAAGTTTCTCAGAAAGCTTCTTTCTCTTTTTTATCGGAGGATATTTCCTTTGGCTCTATAGTCTTCAAAGGGATCCGAAATATCTCTTGTCAGATTCCACAGAAATAAGGATAGCAAAGAGATCCACGAAATACAGATGTAACACTTTGAGATGAATTAACAGAACACTAAGCAGTTTCTCAGAAAGCTTCTTTCCAGATTTCATCTGAGGATATTTCCTTTTTCACCATAGCCCTCTATGGGCTTCCAAATATCACTTTGCCAATTCCACAAGAACTGTCTTACCGAAAGGCTTCTTGAGGGGAAAGCTGTAACTCTGTGGAATGATTTCACAGAACACAAAGAAGTTTCTCGGAAAGCTTCTTTCTCTTTGTTATCGGAGGATATTTCCTTTGGCCCTATAGTCTTCAAAGGGATCCGAAATATCTGTTCTCAGATTCCACAGAAATAAGGCTAGCAAAGAAATCCACGAAATACAGATGTAACTCTGTGAGATGAATTAACAGAACACTAAGCAGTTTCTAAGAAAGCTTCTTTCCAGATTTCATCTGAGGAAATTTCCTTTTTCACCATAGCCCTCTAGGGGCTTCCAAATATCACTTTGCCAATTCCAAAGGACTGTCTTAGCGAAAGGCTTCTTGAGGGGAAAGCTGTAACTCTTTGAGATGGTTTCACAGAACACATAGAAGTTTCTCAGAAAGCTTCTTTCTCTTTGTTATCGGAGGATATTTTCTTTGGCCCTATAGTCTTCAAAAGGGATCCAAATTATCTGTTCTCAGATTCCACAGAAATAAGGCTAGCAAAGAGATCCACGATATACAGATGTAACTATGTGAGATGAATTAAAAGAACACTAAGCAGTTTCTCAGAAAACTTCTTTCCAGATTTCATCTGAGGATATTTCCTTTTTCATCATAGCCCTCTATGGGCTTCCAAATATCACTTTGCCAATTCCACAAGAACTGTCTAAGCGAAAGGCTTCTTGAGGGGAAAGCTGTAACTCTGTGAGATGATTTCACAGAACACAAAGAAGTTTCTCAGAAAGCTTCTTTCTCTTTGTTATTGGAGGATATTTCCTTTGGCCCTATAGTCTTCAAAGGGATCCGAAATATCTGTTCTCAGAATCCACAGAAATAAGGCTAGCAAAGAGATCCACGAAATAGAGAAGTAACTCTGTGAGAGAATTAACAGAACATTAAGCAGTTTCTCAGAAAGCTTCTTTCCAGATTTCATCTGAGGATATTTCCTTTTTCACCATAGAACTCTAGGGGCTTCCAAATATCACTTTGAAAATTACACAAGAACTGTCTTAGCGAAAGGCTTCTTAAGGGGAAAGCTGTAACTCTGTGAGATGATTTCACAGAACACAAAGAAGTTTCTCAGAAAGCTTCTTTCTCTTTTTTATCGGAGGATATTTCCTTTGGTCCTATAGTCTTCAAAGGGATCCGAAATATCTCTTGTCAGATTCCACAGAAATAAGGATAGCAAAGAGATCCACGAAATACAGATGTAACACTGTGAGATGAATTAACAGAACACTAAGCAGTTTCTCAGAAAGCTTCTTTCCAGATTTCAACTGAGGATATTTCCTTTTTCACCATAGCCCTCTATGTGCTTCCAAATATCACTTTGCCAATTCCACAAGAACTGTCTTAGCGAAAGGCTTCTTGAGGGGAAAGCTGTAACTCTGTGAAATGATTTCACAGAACACAAAGAAGTTTCTCAGAAAGCTTCTTTCTCTTTGTTATCTTAGGATATTTCCTTTGGCCCTATAGTCTACAAAGGGATCCGAAATATCTGTTCTCAGATTCCACAGAAATAAGGCTAGCAAAGAGATCCACGAAATACAGATGTAACTCTGTGAGATGAATTAACAGAACACTAAGCAGTTTCTCAGAAAGCTTCTTTCCAGATTTCATCTGAGGCTATTTCCTTCTTCACCATAGCCCTCTATGGGCTTCCAAATATCACTTTGCCAATTCCACAAGAACTGTCTTAGCGAAAGGCTTCTTGAGGGGAAAGCTGTAACTCTGTGGGATGCTTTCACAGAACACAAAGAAGTTTCTCAGAAAGCTTCTTTCTCTTTGTTATCGGAGGATATTTCCTTTGGCCCTATAGTCTTCAAAGGGTTCCGAAATATCTGTTCTCAGATTCCACAGAAATAAGGCTAGCAAAGAGATCCACGAAATACAGATGTAACTCTGTGAGATGAGTTAACAGAACACTCAGGAGTTTCTCAGAAAGCTTCTTTCCAGATTTCATCTGAGGATATTTCCTTTTTCACCATAGCCCTCTATGGGCTTCCAAATATCACTTCGCCAATTCCACAAGAACTGTCTTAGCGAAAGGCTTCCTGAGGGGAAAGCTGTAACTCTGTGGGATGATTTCACAGAACACAAAGAAGTTTCTCGGAAAGCTTCTTTCTCTTTGTTATCGGAGGATATTTCCTTTGGCCCTATAGTCTTCAAAGGGATCCGAAATATCTGTTCTCAGATTCCACAGAAATAAGGCTAGCAAAGAAATCCACGAAATACAGATGTAACTCTGTGAGATGAATTAACAGAACACTAAGCAGTTTCTCAGAATGCTTCTTTCCAGATTTCATCTGAGGAAATTTCGTTTTTCACCATAGCCCTCTAGGGGCTTCCAAATATCACTTTGCCAATTCCAAAGGACTGTCTTAGCGAAAGGCTTCTTGAGGGGAAAGCTGTAACTCTATGAGATGGTTTCACAGAACACATAGAAGTTTCTCAGAAAGCTTCTTTCTCTTTGTTATCGGAGGATATTTTCTTTGGCCCTATAGTCTTCAAAAGGGATCCAAAATATCTGTTCTCAGATTCCACAGAAATAAGGCTAGCAAAGAGATCCACGATATACCGATGTAACTATGTGAGATGAATTAAAAGAACACTAAGCAGTTTCTCAGAAAACTTCTTTCCAGATTTCATCTGAGGATATTTCCTTTTTCAACATAGCCCTCTATGGGCTTCCAAATATCACTTTGCCAATTCCACAAGAACTGTCTAAGCGAAAGGCTTCTTGAGGGGAAAGCTGTAACTCTGTGAGATGATTTCACAGAACACAAAGAAGTTTCTCAGAAAGCTTCTTTCTCTTTGTTATCGGAGGATATTTCCTTTGGCCCTATAGTCTTCAAAGGGATCCGAAATATCTGTTCTCAGATTCCACAGAAATAAGGCTAGCAAAGAGATCCACGAAATACAGATGTAACTCTGTGAGATGAATTAACAGAACACTAAGCAGTTTCTCAGAAAGCTTCTTTCCAGATTTCATCTGAGGCTATTTCCTTCTTCACCATAGCCCTCTATGGGCTTCCAAATATCACTTTGCCAATTCCACAAGAACTGTCTTAGCGAAAGGCTTCTTGAGGGGAAAGCTGTAACTCTGTGGGATGCTTTCACAGAACACAAAGAAGTTTCTCAGAAAGCTTCTTTCTCTTTGTTATCGGAGGATATTTCCTTTGGCCCTATAGTCTTCAAAGGGATCCGAAATATCTGTTCTCAGATTCCACAGAAATAAGGCTAGCAAAGAGATCCACGAAATACAGATGTAACTCTGTGGGATGAGTTAACAGAACACTCAGGAGTTTCTCAGAAAGCTTCTTTCCAGATTTCATCTGAGGATATTTCCTTTTTCACCATAGCCCTCTATGGGCTTCCAAATATCACTTCGCCAATTCCACAAGAACTGTCTTAGCGAAAGGCTTCCTGAGGGGAAAGCTGTAACTCTGTGGGATGATTTCACAGAACACAAAGAAGTTTCTCGGAAAGCTTCTTTCTCTTTGTTATCGGAGGATATTTCCTTTGGCCCTATAGTCTTCAAAGGGATCCGAAATATCTGTTCTCAGATTCCACAGAAATAAGGCTAGAAAGAAATCCACGAAATACAGATGTAACTCTGTGAGATGAATTAACAGAACACTAAGCAGTTTCTCAGAATGCTTCTTTCCAGATTTCATCTGAGGAAATTTCGTTTTTCACCATAGCCCTCTAGGGGCTTCCAAATATCACTTTGCCAATTCCAAAGGACTGTCTTAGCGAAAGGCTTCTTGAGGGGAAAGCTGTAACTCTATGAGATGGTTTCACAGAACACATAGAAGTTTCTCAGAAAGCTTCTTTCTCTTTCTTATCGGAGGATATTTTCTTTGGCCCTATAGTCTTCAAAAGGGATCCAAAATATCTGTTCTCAGATTCCACAGAAATAAGGCTAGCAAAGAGATCCACGATATACCGATGTAACTATGTGAGATGAATTAAAAGAACACTAAGCAGTTTCTCAGAAAACTTCTTTCCAGATTTCATCTGAGGATATTTCCTTTTTCAACATAGCCCTCTATGGGCTTCCAAATATCACTTTGCCAATTCCACAAGAACTGTCTAAGCGAAAGGCTTCTTGAGGGGAAAGCTGTAACTCTGTGAGATGATTTCACAGAACACAAAGAAGTTTCTCAGAAAGCTTCTTTCTCTTTGTTATCGGAGGATATTTCCTTTGGCCCTATAGTCTTCAAAGGGATCCGAAATATCTGTTCTCAGATTCCACAGAAATAAGGCTAGCAAAGAGATCCACGAAAGAGAGAAGTAACTCTGAGAGAGAATTAACAGAACATTAAGCAGTTTCTCAGAAAGCTTCTTTCCAGATTTCATCTGAGGATATTTCCTTTTTCACCATAGCCCTCTATGGGCTTCAAAATATCACTTTGCCAATTACACAAGAACTGTCTTAGCGAAAGGCTTCTTAAGGGGAAAGCTGTAACTCTCTGAGATGATTTCACAGAACACAAAGAAGTTTCTCAGAAAGCTTCTTTCTCTTTTTTATCGGAGGATATTTCCTTTGGCCCTATAGTCTTCAAAGGGATCCGAAATATCTGTTCTCAGATTCCACAGAAATAAGGCTAGCAAAGAGATCCACGAAATACAGATGTAACACTGTGAGATGAATTAACAGAACACTAAGCACTTTCTCAGAAAGCTTCTTTCCAGATTTCATCTGAGGATATTTCCTTTTTCACCATAGCCCTCTATGGGCTTCCAAATATCACTTTGCCTATTCCACAAGAACTGTCTTAGCGAAAGGCTTCTTAAGGGGAAAGCTGTAACTCTGTGGGATGATTTCACAGAACACAAAGAAGTTTCTCGGAAAGCGTCTTTCTCTTTGTTATCGGAGGATATTTCCTTTGGCCCTATACTCTTCAAAGGTATCCGAAATATCTGTTCTCAGATTCCACAGAAATAAGTATAGCAAAGAGATCCACGAAATACAGATGTAAGTCTGTGAGATGAATTAACAGAACACTAAGCAGTTTCTCAGAAACTTCTCTCCAGATTTCATCTGAGGATATTTCCTTTTTCAACTTAGCCCTCTATGGGCTTCCAAATATCACTTTGCCAATTCCACAAGAACTGTCTTAGCGAAAGGCTTCCTGAGGGGAAAGTTGTAAGTCTGTGAGATGATTTCACAGAACACTAAAAGTTTCCCAAAAAGCTTCTTTCTCTTTGTTATCGGAGGATATTTCCTTTGGCACTATAGTCTCCAAAGGGATCCGAAATATCTGTTCTCAGATTCCACAGAAATAAGACTTGCAAAGAAATAAACGAAATACAGATGTAACTCTGTGAGATGAATTAACAGAACACTAAGCAGTTTCTCGGAACGCTTCTTTCCAGATTTCATCTGAGGATATTTCCTTTTTCACCATAGCCCTCTAGGGGCTTCCAAATATCACTTTGCCAATTCCACAAGAACTGTATTAGCGAAAGGCTTCTTGAGGGGAAAGCTGTAACTCTGTGAGATGATTTCACAGAAAACAGAGAAGTTTCTCGGAAAGCTTCTTTCTCTTTGTTATCGGAGGATATTTCCTTTGGCCCTATAGTCTTCAAAGGGATCCGAAATATCTGTTCTCAGATTCCACAGAAATAAGGCTAGCAAAGAGATCCACGAAATACAGATGTAACTCTGTGAAATGAATTAACAGAACACTAAGCAGTTTCTCAGAAACTTCGCTCCAGATTTCATCTGAGGATATTTCCTTTTTCACCATAGCCCTCTAGGGGCTTCCAAATATCACTTTGCCAATTCCAAAGGACTGTCTTTGGGAAAGGCTTCTTGAGGGGAAAGCTGATACTCTATGAGATGGTTTCACAGAACACAAAGAAGTTTCTCAGAAAGCTTCTTTCTCTTTGTTATCGGAGGATATTTCCTTTGGCCCTATAGTCTTCAAAGGGATCCGAAATATCTCTTGTCAGATTCCACAAAAATAAGGATAGTAAAGAGATCCACGAAATACAGATGTAACACTGTGAGATGAATTAACAGAACACTAAGCAGTTTCTCAAAAAGCTTCTTTCCAGATTTCATCTGAGGATATTTCCTTTTTCAGCATTGACCTCTATGGGCTTCAAAATATCACTTTGCCAATTCCACAAGAACTGTCTTAGCGAAAGGCTTCTTGAGGGGAAAGCTGTAACTCTGTGGGATGATTTCCCAGAACACAAAGAAGTTTCTCGGAAAGCTTCTTTCTCTTTGTTATCGGAGGATAATTCCTTTGGCCCTATAGTCTTCAAAGGGATCCGAAATATCTGTTCTCAGATTCCACAGAAATAAGGCTAGCAAAGAGATCCACGAAATACAGATGTAACTCTGTGAGATGAATTAACAGAACACTAAGCAGTTTCTCAGAAACTTCTCTCCAGATTTCATCTGAGGATATTTCCTTTTTCACCATAGCCCTCTATGGGCTTCCAAATATCACTTTGCCAATTCCACAAGAACTGTCTTAGCGAAAGGCTTCCTGAGGGGAAAGCTGTAAGTCTGTGAGATGATTTCACAGAACACAAAAAGTTTCACAAAAAGCTTCTTTCTCTTTGTTATCGGAGGATATTTCCTTTGGCACTATAGTCTCCAAAGGGATCCGAAATATCTGTTCTCAGATTCCACAGAAAAAAGACTTGCAAAGAGATCCACGAAATACAGATGTAACTCTGTGAGATGAATTAACAGAACACTAAGCAGTTTCTCAGAAAGCTTCTTTCCATATTTCATCTGAGGATATTTCCTTTTTCACCATAGCCCTCTAGGGGCTTCCAAATCTCACTTTGCCTATTCCAAAGGACTGTCTTAGCGAAAGGCTTCTTGAGGGGAAAGCTGTAACTCTATGAGATGGTTTCACAGAACACAAAGAAGTTTTTCAGAAAGCTTCTTTCTCTTTGTTATCGGAGGATATTTTCTTTGGCCCTATAGTCTTCAAAGGGATCCGAAATATCTGTTCTCAGATTCCACAGAAATAAGGCTAGCAAAGAGATCCACGAAATACAGATGTAACTATGTGAGATGAATAAACAGAACACTAAGCTGTTTCTCAGAAAGCTTCTTTCCAGATTTCATCTGAGGATATTTCCTTTTTCACCATAGCCCTCTATGGGCTTCCAAATATCACTTTGCCAATTCCACAAGAACTGTCTAAGCGAAAGGCTTCTTGAGGGGAAAGCTGTAAATCTGTGAGATGATTTCACAGAACACAAAGAAGTTTCTCAGAAAGCTTCTTTCTCTTTGTTATCGTAGGATATTTCCTTTGGCCCTATAGTCTTCAAAGGGATCCGAAATATCTGTTCTCAGATTCCACAGAAATAAGGCTAGCAAAGAGATCCACGAAATACAGATGTAACGCTCTGAGATGAATTAACAGAACACTCAGCACTTTCTCAGGAAGCTTCTTTCCAGATTTCATCTGAGCGTATTTCCTTTTTCACCATAGCCCTCTTTGGGCTTCCAAATATCACTTTGCCAATTCCACAAGAAATGTCTTAGCGAAAGGCTTCTTGAGGGGAAAGCTGTAACTCTGTGAGATGATTTCACAGAACACAAACAAGTTTCTCAGAAAGCTTCTTTCTCTTTGTTATCGGAGGATATTCCCTTTGGCTCTATAGTCTTCAAAGGGATCCGAAATATCTGTTCTCAGATTCAACAGAAATAAGGCTAGCAAAGAGATCCACGAAATACAGATGTAACTCTGTGAGATTAATTAACAGAACACTCAGCAGTTTCTCAGAAAGCTTCTTTCAAGATTTCATCTGAGGATATTTCCTTTTTCACCATAGCCCTCTATGGGCTTCCAAATATCACTTTGCCAATTCTGCAAGAAGTGTCCTAGAGAGAGGCTTCTTGAGGGTAAAGCTTTAACTTTGTGAGATGATTTCACAGAACACAAAGAAGTTTCTCAGAAAGCTTCTTTCTCTTTCTTATCGGAGGATATTTCCTTTGGCCCTGTAGTCTTCAAAGGGATCCGAAATATCTGTTCTCAGATTCCACAGTAATAAGGCTAGCAAAGAGATCCACGAAATACAGATGTAACTCTGTGAGTGGAAGTCACATATTCCCGAGGAGATTCTCGGAAAGCTTCTTTCCAGATTTCATCTGAGGATATTTCCTTTTTCACCGTAGCCCTCTATGGGCTTCCAAATATCACTTTGCCAGTTCCACAAGAACTGTATTAGCGAAAGGCTTCTTGAGGGGATAGCTGTAAGTCTGTGAGATGATTTCACAGAACACAAAGAAGTTTCTCAGAAAGCTTCTTTCTCTTTGTTATCGGAGGATATTTCCTTTGGCCCTATAGTCTCCAAAGGGTTCCGAAATATCTGTTCTCAGATTCCACAGAAATAAGGCTAGCAAAGACATCCACGAAATACAGATGTAACTCGGTGAGATGAATTAACAGATCACTCAGCAGTTTCTCAGAAAGGTTCTTTCCAGATTTCATCTGAGGATATTTCCTTTTTCACCATAGCCCTCTATGGGCTTCCAAATGTCACTTTACCAATTCCACAAGAACTGTCCTAGCGAGAGGCTTCTTGAGGGTAAAGCTGTAAGTCTGTGAGATGATTTCACAGAACACAAAGAAGTTTCTCAGAAAGCTTCTTTCTCTTTGTTATCGGAGGATATTTCCTTTGGCCGTGTAGTCTTCAAAGGGATCCGAAATATCTGTTCTCAGATTCCACAGAAATAAGGCTAGCAAAGAGATCCACGAAATACAGATGTAACTCTGTGAATGGAAGTCACATATCACAGAGCAGTTTCTCGGAAATCTTCTTTCCAGATTTCATCTGAGGATATTTCCTTTTTCACCATAGCCCTCTAAGGGCTTCCAAATATCACTTTGCCAATTCCACAAGAACTGTCCTAGCGAGAGGCTTCTTGAGGGTAAAGCTGTAACACTGTGAGATGATTTCACAGAACACAAAGAAGTTTTTCAGAAAGCTTTTTTCTCTTTTTTATCGGAGGATATTTCCTTTGGCCCTATAGTCTTCAAAGGGATCCGAAATATCTGTTCTCAGATTCCACAGAAATAAGGCTAGCAAAGAGATCCGCGAAATACAGAGGTAACTCTGTGAGATGAATTAGCAGAACACTCAGCAGTTTCTCAGAAAGCTCCATTCCAGATTTCATCTGAGGATATTTCCTTTTTCACCATAGCCCTCTATGGGCTTCCAAATTTCACTTTGCCAATTCCACAAGAACTGTCTTAGCGAAAGGCTTCTTGAGGGGAAAGCTGTAACTCTGTGAGATGATTTCACAGAACGCAAAGGAGGTTCTCAGAAAGCTTCTTTCCTTTGTTATCGGAAGATATTTCCTTTGGCCCAATAGACTTCAAAGCTATCCGAAATATCTGTTCTCAGATTCCACAGAAATAAGGCTAGCAAAGAGATCCACGAAATACAGATGTAACTCTGTGAGATGAGTTAACAGAACACTAAGCAATTACTCAGAAAGCTTCTTTCCAGATTTCACCTGAGGATATTTCCTTTTTCACCATAGCCCTCTATGGGCTTCCAAATATCACTTTGCCAATTCCACAAGAACTGTCTTAGCGAAAGCCTTCTTGAGGGGAAAGCTGTAACTCTGTGAGATGATTTCAAAGAACACAAAGAAGTTTCTCAGAAAACTTCTTTCTTTTTGTTATCGGAGGATATTTCCTTTGACCCTATAGTCTTCAAAGGGATCCGAAATATATGTTCTCAGATTCCACAGAAATAAGGCTAGCAAAGAGATCCACGAAATACAGATGTAACTCTGTGAATGGAAGTCACATATCACAGAGCAGTTTATCGGAAAACTTCTTTCCAGATTCCATCTGAGGATATTTCCTTTTTCACCATAGCCCTCTATGGGCTTCCAAATATCACTTTGTCAATTCCACAAGAACTGTCTTAGCGAAAGGCTTCTTGAGGAGAAAGCTGTAACTCTGTGAGATGATTTCAAAGAACACAAAGAAGTTTCTCAGAAAACTTCTTTCTTTTTGTGATAGGAGGATATTTCCTTTGGACATATAGTCTTCAAAGGGATCCGAAATATCTGTTCTCAGATTCCACAGAAATAAGGCTTGTAAAGAGATCCATGAAATACAGATGTAACTCTGTGAGATGAATTAACAGAACACGAAGCAGTTTCTCAGAAAGCTTCTTTCCAGATTTCATCTGAGGATATTTCCTTTTTCACCAGAGCCCTCTATGGGCTTCCAAATATCACTTTGTCAATTCCACAAGAACTGGCTAAGCGAAAGGCTTCTTGAGGGGAAAGCTGTAAGTCTGTGAGATGATTTCACAGAACACAAAAAGTTTCTCAAAAAGCTTCTTTCTCTTTGTTATCGGAGGATATTTCCTTTGGCCCTATAGTCTTCAAAGGGATCCGAAATATCTGTTCTCAGATTCCACAGAAATAAGGCTGGCAAAGAGATCCACGAAACACAGATGTAACTCTGTGAGATGAATTAACAGAACACTCAGCAGTTTCTCAGAAAGCTTCTTTCCATATTTCATCTGAGGATATTTCCTTTTTCACCATAGCCCTCTAGGGGCTTCCAAATATCACTTGGACAATTCCAAAGGACTGTCTTAGCGAAAGGCTTCTCGAGGGGAAAGGTGTAACTCTGTGAGATGATTTCACAGAACACAAAGAAGTTTCTCAGAAAGCTTCTTTCTCTTTGTTATCGGAGGATATTTCCTTTGGCCCTATAGTCTTCAAAGGGATCCGAAATATCTGTTCTCAGATTCCACAGAAATAAGGCTAGCAAAGAGATCCACGAAATACAGATGTAACGCTCTGAAATGAATTAACAGAACACTCAGCACTTTCTCAGGAAGCTTCTTTCCAGATTTCATCTGAGGATATTTCCTTTTTCACCATAGCCCTCTATGGGCTTCCAAATATCACTTTGCCAATTCCACAAGAACTGTCTTAGCGAAAGCCTTCTTGAGGGGAAAGCTGTAACTCTGTGAGATGATTTCACAGAACACAAAGAAGTTTCTCAGAAAGCTTCTTTCTCTTTGTTATCGGAGGATATTCCCTTTGGCTCTATAGTCTTCAAAGGGATCCGAAATATCTGTTCTCAGATTCCACAGAAATAAGGCTAGCAAAGAGATCCACGAAATACAGATGTAACTCTGTGAGATGAATTAACAGAACACTAAGCAGTTTCTCAGAAACTTCTCTCCAGATTTCATCTGAGGATATTTCCTTTTTCACCATAGCCCTCTATGGGCTTCCAAATATCACTTTGCCAATTCCACAAGAACTGTCTTCGCGAAAGGCTTCCTGAGGGGAAAGCTGTAAGTCTGTGAGATGATTTCACAGAACACAAAAAGTTTCACAAAAAGCTTCTTTCCCTTTGTTATCGGAGGATATTTCCTTTGGCACTATAGTCTACAAAGGGATCCGAAATATCTGTTCTCAGATTCCACAGAAAAAAGACTTGAAAAGAGATCCACGAAATACAGATGTAACTCCGTGAGATGAATTAACAGAACACTAAGTAGTTTCTCAGAAAGCTTCTTTCCAGATTTCCTCTGAGGATATTTCCTTTTTCACCATAGCCCTCTATGGGCTTCCAAATATCACTTTGCCAATTCCGCAAGAAGTGTCCTAGAGCGAGGCTTCTTGAGGGTAAAGCTTTCACTTTGTGAGATGATTTCACAGAACACAAAGAAGTTTCTCAGAAAGCTTCTTTCTCTTTCTTATCGGAGGATATTTCCTTTGGCCCTGTAGTCTTCAAGGGGATCCGAAATATCTGTTCTCAGATTCCACAGAAATAAGGCTAGCAAAGAGATCCACCAAATACAGATGTAACTCTGTGAGTGGAAGTCACATATTCCCGAGCAGATTCTCGGAAAGCTTCTTTCCAGATTTCATCTGAGGATATTTCCTTTTTCACCCTAGCCCTCTATGGGCTTCCAAATATCACTTTGCCAGTTCCACAAGAACTGTATTAGCGAAAGGCTTCTTGAGGGGATAGCTGTAACTCTGTGAGATGATTTCACAGAACACAGAGAAGTGTCTCAGAAAGCTTCTTTCTCTTTGTTATCGGAGGATATTTCCTTTGGCCCTATAGTCTTCAAATGGATCCGAAATATCAGTTCTTAGATTCCACAGAAATAAGGCTAGCAAAGATATCCACTAAACACAGATGTAACTCTGTGAGATGAACTAACAGAACACTCAGCAATTTCTCAGAAAGCTTCTTTCCAGATTTCATCTGAGGATATTTCCTTTTTCACCATAGCCCTCTATGGGCTTCCAAATATCACTTTGCCTATTCCACAAGAACTGTCTTAGCGAAAGGCCTCTTGAGGGGAAAGCTGCAACTCTGTGAGATGATTTCACAGAACACAGAGAAGTGTCTCAGAAAGCTTCTTTCTCCTTGTTATCGGAGAATATTTCCTTTGGCCCTATAGTCTTCAATGGGATCCGAAATATCTGTTCTCAGATTCCACAGAAATAAGGCTAGCAAAGAGATCCACGAAATACAGATGTAACTCGGTGAGATGAATTAACAGAACACTAAGCAGTTTCTCAGAAATCTTCTTTCCAGTTTTCATCTGAGGATATTTCCTTTTTCACCATATCCCTCTATGGGCTTCCCAATATCACTTTGCCAATTCCACAAGACCTGTCTTAGCGAAAGTCTTCCTGAGGGGAAAACTGTAAGTCTGTGAGATGATTTCACAGAACACAAAGAAGTTTCTCACAAAGCTTCTTTCTCTTTGTTATCGGAGGATATTTCCTTTGGCCCTATAGTCTCCAAAGGGTTCCGAAATATCTGTTCTCAGATTCCACAGAAATAAGGCTAGCAAAGACATCCACGAAATACAGATGTAACTCGGTGAGATGAATTAACAGAACACTCAGCAGTTTCTCAGAAAGGTTCTTTCCAGATTTCATCTGAGGATATTTCCTTTTTCACCATAGCCCTCTATGGGCTTCCAAATATCACTTTGCCAATTCCAAAAGAACTGTCCTAGCGAGAGGCTTCTTGAGGGTAAAGCTGTAACACTGTGAGATGATTTCACAAAACACAAAGAAGTTTTTCAGACAGCTTTTTTCTCTTTTTTATCGGAAGATATTTCTTTGGCCCTATAGTCTTCAAAGGGATCCGAAATATCTGTTCTCAGATTCCACAGAAATAAGGCTAGCAAAGAGATCCGCGAAATACAGAGGTAACTCTGTGAGATGAATTAGCAGAACACTCAGCAGTTTCTCAGAAAGCTCCATTCCAGATTTCATCTGAGGATATTTCCTTTTTCACCATAGCCCTCTATGGGCTTCCAAATATCACTTTGCCAATTCCACAAGAACTGTCTTAGCGAAAGGCTTCTTGAGGGGAAAGCTGTAACTCTGTGAGATGATTTCACAGAACACAAAGAAGTTTCTCAGAAAGCTTCTTTCTCTTTGTTATCGGACGATATTTCCTTTGGCCCTATATTCTTCAAAGGGATCCGAAATATCTATTCTCAGATTCCACAGAAATAAGGCTACCAAAGAGATCCACGAAATACAGATGTAACTCTGTGAGATGAATTAACAGAACACTAAGCAGTTTCTCATAAAGCTTCTCTCCAGATTTCATCTGAGGATATTTCCTTTTTCACCATAGCCCTCTATGGGCTTCCAAATATCACTTTGTCATTTCCACAAGAACTGTCTTAGCGAAAGGCTTCCTGAGGGGAAAGCTGTAAGTCTGTGAGATGATTTCACAGAACACAAAAAGTTTCTCAAAAAGCTTCTTTCTCTTTGTTATCGGAGGATATTTCCATTGGCACTATAGTCTCCAAAGGGATCCGAAATATCTGTTCTCAGATTCCACAGAAAAAAGACTTGCAAAGAGACACACGAAATACAGATGTAACTCTGTGAGATGAATTAACAAAACACTAAGCAGGTTCTCAGAAAGCTTCTTTCCAGATTTCATCTGAGGATATTTCCTTTTTCACCATAGCCCTCTTTGGGCTTCCAAATATCACTTTGCCAATTCCACAAGAACTGTCTTAGCGAGAGGCTTCTTGAGGGGAAAGCTGTAACTCTGTGAGATGATTTCACAGAACACAAAGAAGTTTCTCAGAAAGCTTCTTTCTCTTTGTTATCGGAGGATATTTCCTTTGGCCGTGTAGTCTTCAAAGGGATCCGAAATATCTGTTCTCAGATTCCACAGAAATAAGGCTAGCAAAGAGATCCACGAAATACAGATGTAACTCTGTGAATGGAAGTCACATATCACAGAGCAGTTTCTCGGAAATCTTCTTTCCAGATTTCATCTGAGGATATTTCCTTTTTCACCATAGCCCTCTAAGGGCTTCCAAATATCACTTTGCCAATTCCACAAGAACTGTCCTAGCGAGAGGCTTCTTGAGGGTAAAGCTGTAACACTGTGAGATGATTTCACAGAACACAAAGAAGTTTTTCAGAAAGCTTTTTTCTCTTTTTTATCGGAGGATATTTCCTTTGGCCCTATAGTCTTCAAAGGGATCCGAAATATCTGTTCTCAGATTCCACAGAAATAAGGCTAGCAAAGAGATCCGCGAAATACAGAGGTAACTCTGTGAGATGAATTAGCAGAACACTCAGCAGTTTCTCAGAAAGCTCCATTCCAGATTTCATCTGAGGATATTTCCTTTTTCACCATAGCCCTCTATGGGCTTCCAAATTTCACTTTGCCAATTCCACAAGAACTGTCTTAGCGAAAGGCTTCTTGAGGGGAAAGCTGTAACTCTGTGAGATGATTTCACAGAACGCAAAGGAGGTTCTCAGAAAGCTTCTTTCCTTTGTTATCGGAAGATATTTCCTTTGGCCCAATAGACTTCAAAGCTATCCGAAATATCTGTTCTCAGATTCCACAGAAATAAGGCTAGCAAAGAGATCCACGAAATACAGATGTAACTCTGTGAGATGAGTTAACAGAACACTAAGCAATTACTCAGAAAGCTTCTTTCCAGATTTCACCTGAGGATATTTCCTTTTTCACCATAGCCCTCTATGGGCTTCCAAATATCACTTTGCCAATTCCACAAGAACTGTCTTAGCGAAAGCCTTCTTGAGGGGAAAGCTGTAACTCTGTGAGATGATTTCAAAGAACACAAAGAAGTTTCTCAGAAAACTTCTTTCTTTTTGTTATCGGAGGATATTTCCTTTGACCCTATAGTCTTCAAAGGGATCCGAAATATATGTTCTCAGATTCCACAGAAATAAGGCTAGCAAAGAGATCCACGAAATACAGATGTAACTCTGTGAATGGAAGTCACATATCACAGAGCAGTTTATCGGAAAACTTCTTTCCAGATTCCATCTGAGGATATTTCCTTTTTCACCATAGCCCTCTATGGGCTTCCAAATATCACTTTGTCAATTCCACAAGAACTGTCTTAGCGAAAGGCTTCTTGAGGAGAAAGCTGTAACTCTGTGAGATGATTTCAAAGAACACAAAGAAGTTTCTCAGAAAACTTCTTTCTTTTTGTGATAGGAGGATATTTCCTTTGGACATATAGTCTTCAAAGGGATCCGAAATATCTGTTCTCAGATTCCACAGAAATAAGGCTTGTAAAGAGATCCATGAAATACAGATGTAACTCTGTGAGATGAATTAACAGAACACGAAGCAGTTTCTCAGAAAGCTTCTTTCCAGATTTCATCTGAGGATATTTCCTTTTTCACCAGAGCCCTCTATGGGCTTCCAAATATCACTTTGTCAATTCCACAAGAACTGGCTAAGCGAAAGGCTTCTTGAGGGGAAAGCTGTAAGTCTGTGAGATGATTTCACAGAACACAAAAAGTTTCTCAAAAAGCTTCTTTCTCTTTGTTATCGGAGGATATTTCCTTTGGCCCTATAGTCTTCAAAGGGATCCGAAATATCTGTTCTCAGATTCCACAGAAATAAGGCTGGCAAAGAGATCCACGAAACACAGATGTAACTCTGTGAGATGAATTAACAGAACACTCAGCAGTTTCTCAGAAAGCTTCTTTCCATATTTCATCTGAGGATATTTCCTTTTTCACCATAGCCCTCTAGGGGCTTCCAAATATCACTTGGACAATTCCAAAGGACTGTCTTAGCGAAAGGCTTCTCGAGGGGAAAGGTGTAACTCTGTGAGATGATTTCACAGAACACAAAGAAGTTTCTCAGAAAGCTTCTTTCTCTTTGTTATCGGAGGATATTTCCTTTGGCCCTATAGTCTTCAAAGGGATCCGAAATATCTGTTCTCAGATTCCACAGAAATAAGGCTAGCAAAGAGATCCACGAAATACAGATGTAACGCTCTGAAATGAATTAACAGAACACTCAGCACTTTCTCAGGAAGCTTCTTTCCAGATTTCATCTGAGGATATTTCCTTTTTCACCATAGCCCTCTATGGGCTTCCAAATATCACTTTGCCAATTCCACAAGAACTGTCTTAGCGAAAGCCTTCTTGAGGGGAAAGCTGTAACTCTGTGAGATGATTTCACAGAACACAAAGAAGTTTCTCAGAAAGCTTCTTTCTCTTTGTTATCGGAGGATATTCCCTTTGGCTCTATAGTCTTCAAAGGGATCCGAAATATCTGTTCTCAGATTCCACAGAAATAAGGCTAGCAAAGAGATCCACGAAATACAGATGTAACTCTGTGAGATGAATTAACAGAACACTAAGCAGTTTCTCAGAAACTTCTCTCCAGATTTCATCTGAGGATATTTCCTTTTTCACCATAGCCCTCTATGGGCTTCCAAATATCACTTTGCCAATTCCACAAGAACTGTCTTCGCGAAAGGCTTCCTGAGGGGAAAGCTGTAAGTCTGTGAGATGATTTCACAGAACACAAAAAGTTTCACAAAAAGCTTCTTTCCCTTTGTTATCGGAGGATATTTCCTTTGGCACTATAGTCTACAAAGGGATCCGAAATATCTGTTCTCAGATTCCACAGAAAAAAGACTTGAAAAGAGATCCACGAAATACAGATGTAACTCCGTGAGATGAATTAACAGAACACTAAGTAGTTTCTCAGAAAGCTTCTTTCCAGATTTCCTCTGAGGATATTTCCTTTTTCACCATAGCCCTCTATGGGCTTCCAAATATCACTTTGCCAATTCCGCAAGAAGTGTCCTAGAGCGAGGCTTCTTGAGGGTAAAGCTTTCACTTTGTGAGATGATTTCACAGAACACAAAGAAGTTTCTCAGAAAGCTTCTTTCTCTTTCTTATCGGAGGATATTTCCTTTGGCCCTGTAGTCTTCAAGGGGATCCGAAATATCTGTTCTCAGATTCCACAGAAATAAGGCTAGCAAAGAGATCCACCAAATACAGATGTAACTCTGTGAGTGGAAGTCACATATTCCCGAGCAGATTCTCGGAAAGCTTCTTTCCAGATTTCATCTGAGGATATTTCCTTTTTCACCCTAGCCCTCTATGGGCTTCCAAATATCACTTTGCCAGTTCCACAAGAACTGTATTAGCGAAAGGCTTCTTGAGGGGATAGCTGTAACTCTGTGAGATGATTTCACAGAACACAGAGAAGTGTCTCAGAAAGCTTCTTTCTCTTTGTTATCGGAGGATATTTCCTTTGGCCCTATAGTCTTCAAATGGATCCGAAATATCAGTTCTTAGATTCCACAGAAATAAGGCTAGCAAAGATATCCACTAAACACAGATGTAACTCTGTGAGATGAACTAACAGAACACTCAGCAATTTCTCAGAAAGCTTCTTTCCAGATTTCATCTGAGGATATTTCCTTTTTCACCATAGCCCTCTATGGGCTTCCAAATATCACTTTGCCTATTCCACAAGAACTGTCTTAGCGAAAGGCCTCTTGAGGGGAAAGCTGCAACTCTGTGAGATGATTTCACAGAACACAGAGAAGTGTCTCAGAAAGCTTCTTTCTCCTTGTTATCGGAGAATATTTCCTTTGGCCCTATAGTCTTCAATGGGATCCGAAATATCTGTTCTCAGATTCCACAGAAATAAGGCTAGCAAAGAGATCCACGAAATACAGATGTAACTCGGTGAGATGAATTAACAGAACACTAAGCAGTTTCTCAGAAATCTTCTTTCCAGTTTTCATCTGAGGATATTTCCTTTTTCACCATATCCCTCTATGGGCTTCCCAATATCACTTTGCCAATTCCACAAGACCTGTCTTAGCGAAAGTCTTCCTGAGGGGAAAACTGTAAGTCTGTGAGATGATTTCACAGAACACAAAGAAGTTTCTCACAAAGCTTCTTTCTCTTTGTTATCGGAGGATATTTCCTTTGGCCCTATAGTCTCCAAAGGGTTCCGAAATATCTGTTCTCAGATTCCACAGAAATAAGGCTAGCAAAGACATCCACGAAATACAGATGTAACTCGGTGAGATGAATTAACAGAACACTCAGCAGTTTCTCAGAAAGGTTCTTTCCAGATTTCATCTGAGGATATTTCCTTTTTCACCATAGCCCTCTATGGGCTTCCAAATATCACTTTGCCAATTCCAAAAGAACTGTCCTAGCGAGAGGCTTCTTGAGGGTAAAGCTGTAACACTGTGAGATGATTTCACAAAACACAAAGAAGTTTTTCAGACAGCTTTTTTCTCTTTTTTATCGGAAGATATTTCTTTGGCCCTATAGTCTTCAAAGGGATCCGAAATATCTGTTCTCAGATTCCACAGAAATAAGGCTAGCAAAGAGATCCGCGAAATACAGAGGTAACTCTGTGAGATGAATTAGCAGAACACTCAGCAGTTTCTCAGAAAGCTCCATTCCAGATTTCATCTGAGGATATTTCCTTTTTCACCATAGCCCTCTATGGGCTTCCAAATATCACTTTGCCAATTCCACAAGAACTGTCTTAGCGAAAGGCTTCTTGAGGGGAAAGCTGTAACTCTGTGAGATGATTTCACAGAACACAAAGAAGTTTCTCAGAAAGCTTCTTTCTCTTTGTTATCGGACGATATTTCCTTTGGCCCTATATTCTTCAAAGGGATCCGAAATATCTATTCTCAGATTCCACAGAAATAAGGCTACCAAAGAGATCCACGAAATACAGATGTAACTCTGTGAGATGAATTAACAGAACACTAAGCAGTTTCTCATAAAGCTTCTCTCCAGATTTCATCTGAGGATATTTCCTTTTTCACCATAGCCCTCTATGGGCTTCCAAATATCACTTTGTCATTTCCACAAGAACTGTCTTAGCGAAAGGCTTCCTGAGGGGAAAGCTGTAAGTCTGTGAGATGATTTCACAGAACACAAAAAGTTTCTCAAAAAGCTTCTTTCTCTTTGTTATCGGAGGATATTTCCATTGGCACTATAGTCTCCAAAGGGATCCGAAATATCTGTTCTCAGATTCCACAGAAAAAAGACTTGCAAAGAGACACACGAAATACAGATGTAACTCTGTGAGATGAATTAACAAAACACTAAGCAGGTTCTCAGAAAGCTTCTTTCCAGATTTCATCTGAGGATATTTCCTTTTTCACCATAGCCCTCTTTGGGCTTCCAAATATCACTTTGCCAATTCCACAAGAACTGTCTTAGCGAAAGGCTTCTTGAGGGGAAAGCTGTAACTCTGTGAGATGATTTCACAGAACACAAAGAAGTTTCTCAGAAAGCTTCTTTCTCTTTGTTATCGGAGGATATTTCCTTTGGCCCTATAGTCTTCAAAGGGATCCGAAATATCTGTTCTCAGATTCCACAGAAATAATGCTAGCAAAGAGATCCACGAAATACAGATGTAACTCTGTGAGATGAATTAACAGAACACTCAGCAGTTTCTCAGAGAGCTTCTTTCCAGATTTCATCTGAGGATATTTCCTTTTTCACCATAGCCCTCTATGGGCTTCCAAATATCACTTTGCCAATTCCACAAGAACTGTCTTAGCGAAAGGCTTCTTTAGGGGAAAGCTGTAACTCTGTGAGATGATTTCACAGAATGCAAAGGAGGTTCTCAGAAAGCTTCTTTCTCTTTGTTACCGGAAGATATTTCCTTTGGCCGAATAGACTTCAAAGCTATCCGAAATATCTGTTCTCAGATTCCACAGAAATAAGGCTAGCAAAGAGATCCACGAAATACAGATGTAACTCTGTGAGATGAGTTAACAGAACACTCAGCAGTTTCTCAGAAAGCTTCTTTCCAGATTTCATCTGAGGATATTTCCTTTTTCACCATAGCCCTCTGTGGGCTTGCAAATATCACTTTGCAAATTCCACAAGAACTGTCTTAGCGAAAGCCTTCTTGAGGGGAAAGCTGTAACTCTGTGAGATGATTTCAAAGAACACAAAGAAGTTTCTCAGAAAACTTCTTTCTTTTTGTTATCGGAGGATATTTCCTTTGACCCTATAGTCTTCAAAGGGATCAGAAATATCTGTTCTCAGATTCCACAGAAATAAGGCTAGCAAAGAGATCCACGAAATACAGATGTAACTCTGTGAGTGGAAGTCACATATCACAGAGCAGTTTCTCGGAAAGCTTCTTTCCAGATTTCATCTGAGGATATTTCTTTTTTCACCATAGCCCTCTATGGGCTTCCAAATATCACTTTGTCAATTCCACAAGAACTGTCTTAGCGAAAGGCTTCTTGAGGGGAAAGCTGTAACTCTGTGAGATGATTTCAAAGAACACAAAGAAGTTTCTCAGAAAACTTCTTTCTTTTTGTGATCGGAGGATATTTCCTTTGGACATATAGTCTTCAAAGGGATCCGAAATATCTGTTCTCAGATTCCACAGAAATAAGGCTTGCAAAGAGATCCATGAAATACAGATGTAACTCTGTGAGATGAATTAACAGAACACTAAGCAGTTTCTCAGAAATCTTCTCTCCAGATTTCATCTGAGGATATTTCCTTTTTCACCATAGCCCTCTATGGGCTTCCAAATATCACTTTGTCAATTCCACAAGAACTGGCTTAGCGAAAGGCTCCTTGAGGGGAAAGCTGTAAGTCTGTGAGATGATTTCACAGAACACAAAAAGTTTCTCAAAAAGCTTCTTTCTCTTTGTTATCGGAGGATATTTCCTTTGGCCCTATAGTCTTCAAAGGGATCCGAAATATCTGTTCTCAGATTCCACAGAAATAAGGCTAGCAAAGAGATCCACGAAACACAGATGTAACTCTGTGAGATAAATTAACAGAACACTCAGCAGTTTCTCAGAAAGCTTCTTTCCATATTTCATCTGAGGATATTTCCTTTTTCACCATAGCCCTCTAGGGGCTTCCAAATATCACTTTGCCAATTCCAAAGGACTGTCTTAGCGAAAGGCTTCTCGAGGGGAAAGGTGTAACTCTGTGAGATGATTTCACAGAACACAAAGAAGTTTCTCAGAAAGCTTCTTTCTCTTTGTTATCGGAGGATATTTCCTTTGGCCCTATATTCTTCAAAGGGATCCGAAATATTTGTTCTCAGATTCCACAGAAATAAGGCTAGCAAAGAGATCCACGAAATACAGATGTAACGCTCTGAGATGAATTAACAGAACACTCAGCACTTTCTCAGGAAGCTTCTTTCCAGATTTCCTCTGAGGATATTTCCTTTTTCAACATAGCCCTCTATGGGCTTCCAAATATCACTTTGCCAATTCCACAAGAACTGTCTTCGCGAAAGCATTCTTGAGGGGAAAGCTGTAACTCTGTGAGATGATTTCACAGAACACAAACAAGTTTCTCAGAAAGCTTCTTTCTCTTTGTTATCGGACGATATTTCCTTTGGCCCTATATTCTTCAAAGGGATCCGAAATATCTATTCTCAGATTCCACAGAAATAAGGCTAGCAAAGAGATCCACGAAATACAGATGTAACTCTGTGAGATGAATTAACAGAACACTAAGCAGTTTCTCATAAAGCTTCTCTCCAGATTTCATCTGAGGATATTTCCTTTTTCACCATAGCCCTCTATGGGCTTCCAAATATCACTTTGTCATTTCCACAAGAACTGTCTTAGCGAAAGGCTTCCTGAGGGGAAAGCTGTAAGTCTGTGAGATGATTTCACAGAACACAAAAAGTTTCTCAAAAAGCTTCTTTCTCTTTGTTATCGGAGGATATTTCCATTGGCACTATAGTCTCCAAAGGGATCCGAAATATCTGTTCTCAGATTCCACAGAAAAAAGACTTGCAAAGAGACACACGAAATACAGATGTAACTCTGTGAGATGAATTAACAAAACACTAAGCAGGTTCTCAGAAAGCTTCTTTCCAGATTTCATCTGAGGATATTTCCTTTTTCACCATAGCCCTCTTTGGGCTTCCAAATATCACTTTGCCAATTCCACAAGAACTGTCTTAGCGAAAGGCTTCTTGAGGGGAAAGCTGTAACTCTGTGAGATGATTTCACAGAACACAAAGAAGTTTCTCAGAAAGCTTCTTTCTCTTTGTTATCGGAGGATATTTCCTTTGGCCCTATAGTCTTCAAAGGGATCCGAAATATCTGTTCTCAGATTCCACAGAAATAATGCTAGCAAAGAGATCCACGAAATACAGATGTAACTCTGTGAGATGAATTAACAGAACACTCAGCAGTTTCTCAGAGAGCTTCTTTCCAGATTTCATCTGAGGATATTTCCTTTTTCACCATAGCCCTCTATGGGCTTCCAAATATCACTTTGCCAATTCCACAAGAACTGTCTTAGCGAAAGGCTTCTTTAGGGGAAAGCTGTAACTCTGTGAGATGATTTCACAGAATGCAAAGGAGGTTCTCAGAAAGCTTCTTTCTCTTTGTTACCGGAAGATATTTCCTTTGGCCGAATAGACTTCAAAGCTATCCGAAATATCTGTTCTCAGATTCCACAGAAATAAGGCTAGCAAAGAGATCCACGAAATACAGATGTAACTCTGTGAGATGAGTTAACAGAACACTCAGCAGTTTCTCAGAAAGCTTCTTTCCAGATTTCATCTGAGGATATTTCCTTTTTCACCATAGCCCTCTGTGGGCTTGCAAATATCACTTTGCAAATTCCACAAGAACTGTCTTAGCGAAAGCCTTCTTGAGGGGAAAGCTGTAACTCTGTGAGATGATTTCAAAGAACACAAAGAAGTTTCTCAGAAAACTTCTTTCTTTTTGTTATCGGAGGATATTTCCTTTGACCCTATAGTCTTCAAAGGGATCAGAAATATCTGTTCTCAGATTCCACAGAAATAAGGCTAGCAAAGAGATCCACGAAATACAGATGTAACTCTGTGAGTGGAAGTCACATATCACAGAGCAGTTTCTCGGAAAGCTTCTTTCCAGATTTCATCTGAGGATATTTCCTTTTTCACCATAGCCCTCTATGGGCTTCCAAATATCACTTTGTCAATTCCACAAGAACTGTCTTAGCGAAAGGCTTCTTGAGGGGAAAGCTGTAACTCTGTGAGATGATTTCAAAGAACACAAAGAAGTTTCTCAGAAAACTTCTTTCTTTTTGTGATCGGAGGATATTTCCTTTGGACATATAGTCTTCAAAGGGATCCGAAATATCTGTTCTCAGATTCCACAGAAATAAGGCTTGCAAAGAGATCCATGAAATACAGATGTAACTCTGTGAGATGAATTAACAGAACACTAAGCAGTTTCTCAGAAAGCTTCTCTCCAGATTTCATCTGAGGATATTTCCTTTTTCACCATAGCCCTCTATGGGCTTCCAAATATCACTTTGTCAATTCCACAAGAAATGGCTTAGCGAAAGGCTCCTTGAGGGGAAAGCTGTAAGTCTGTGAGATGATTTCACAGAACACAAAAAGTTTCTCAAAAAGCTTCTTTCTCTTTGTTATCGGAGGATATTTCCTTTGGCCCTATAGTCTTCAAAGGGATCCGAAATATCTGTTCTCAGATTCCACAGAAATAAGGCTAGCAAAGAGATCCACGAAACACAGATGTAACTCTGTGAGATAAATTAACAGAACACTCAGCAGTTTCTCAGAAAGCTTCTTTCCATATTTCATCTGAGGATATTTCCTTTTTCACCTTAGCCCTCTAGGGGCTTCCAAATATCACTTTGCCAATTCCAAAGGACTGTCTTAGCGAAAGGCTTCTCGAGGGGAAAGGTGTAACTCTGTGAGATGATTTCACAGAACACAAAGAAGTTTCTCAGAAAGCTTCTTTCTCTTTGTTATCGGAGGATATTTCCTTTGGCCCTATATTCTTCAAAGGGATCCGAAATATTTGTTCTCAGATTCCACAGAAATAAGGCTAGCAAAGAGATCCACGAAATACAGATGTAACGCTCTGAGATGAATTAACAGAACACTCAGCACTTTCTCAGGAAGCTTCTTTCCAGATTTCCTCTGAGGATATTTCCTTTTTCACCATAGCCCTCTATGGGCTTCCAAATATCACTTTGCCAATTCCACAAGAACTGTCTTCGCGAAAGCATTCTTGAGGGGAAAGCTGTAACTCTGTGAGATGATTTCACAGAACACAAACAAGTTTCTCAGAAAGCTTCTTTCTCTTTGTTATCGGAGGATATTCCCTTTGGCTCTATAGTCTTCAAAGGGATCCGAAATATCTGTTCTCAGATTCCACAGAAATAAGGCTAGCAAAGAGATCCACGAAATACAGATGTAACTCTGTGAGATTAATTAACAGAACACCCAGCAGTTTCTCAGAAAGCTTCTTTCAAGATTTCATCTGAGGATATTTCCTTTTACAACATAGCCCTCTATGGGCTTCCAAATATCACTTTGCCAATTCCACAAGAACTGTCTTAGCGAAAGGCTTCCTGAGGGGAAAGCTGTAAGTCTGTGAGATGATTTCACAGAACACAAAATGTTTCACAAAAAGCTTCTTTCCCTTTGTTATCGGAGGATATTTCCTTTGGCACTATAGTCTCCAAAGGGATCCGAAATATCTGTTCTCAGATTCCACAGAAAAAAGACTTGCAAAGAGATCCACGAAATACAGATGTAACTCTGTGAGATGAATTAACAGAACACTAAGCAGTTTCTCAGAAAGCTTCTTTCCATATTTCATCTGAGGATATTTCCTTTTTCACCATAGCCCTCTAGGGGCTTCCAAATATCACTTTGCCTATTCCAAAGGACTGTCTTAGCGAAAGGCTTCTTGAGGGGAAAGCTGTAACTCTATGAGATGGTTTCACAGAACACAAAGGAGTTTCTCAGAAAGCTTCTTTCTCTTTGTTATCGGAGGATATTTTCTTTGGCCCTATAGTCTTCAAAGGGATCCGAAATATCTGTTCTCAGATTCCACAGAAATAAGGCTAGCAAAGAGATCCACGAAATACAGATGTAACTATGTGAGATGAATAAACAGAACACTAAGCAGTTTCTCAGAAAGCTTCTTTCCAGATTTCATCTGAGGATATTTCCTTTTTCACCATAGCCCTCTATGGGCTTCCAAATATCACTTTGCCAATTCCACAAGAACTGTCTAAGCGAAAGGCTTCTTGAGGGGAAAGCTGTAAATCTGTGAGATGATTTCACAGAACACAAAGAAGTTTGTCAGAAAGCTTCTTTCTCTTTGTTATCGTAGGATATTTCCTTTGGCCCTATAGTCTTCAAAGGGATCCGAAATATCTGTTCTCAGATTCCACAGAAATAAGCCTAGCAAAGAGATCCACGAAATACAGATGTAACGCTCTGAGATGAATTAACAGAACACTCAGCACTTTCTCAGGAAGCTTCTTTCCAGATTTCATCTGAGGGTATTTCCTTTTTCACCATAGCCCTCTATGGGCTTCCAAATATCACTTTGCCAATTCCACAAGAACTGTCTTAGCGAAAGGCTTCTTGAGGGGAAAGCTGTAACTCTGTGAGATGATTTCGCAGAACACAAACAAGTTTCTCAGAAAGCTTCTTTCTCTTTGTTATCGAAGGATATTCCCTTTGGCTCTATAGTCTTCAAAGGGATCCGAAATATCTGTTCTCAGATTCAACAGAAATAAGGCTAGCAAAGAGATCCAAGAAATACAGATGTAACTCTGTGAGATTAATTAACAGAACAGTCAGCAGTTTCTCAGAAAGCTTCTTTCAAGATTTCATCTGAGGATATTTCCTTTTTCACCATAGCCCTCTATGGGCTTCCAAATATCACTTTGCCAATTCCGCAAGAAGTGTCCTAGAGAGAGGCTTCTTGAGGGTAAAGCTTTAACTTTGTGAGATGATTTCACAGAACACAAAGAAGTTTCTCAGAAAGCTTCTTTCTCTTTCTTATCGGAGGATATTTCCTTTGGCCCTGTAGTCTTCAAAGGGATCCGAAATATCTGTTCTCAGATTCCACAGAAATAAGGCTAGCAAGGAGATCCACGAAATACAGATGTAACTCTGTGAGTGGAAGTCACATATTCCCGAGCAGATTCTCGGAAAGCTTCTTTCCAGATTTCATCTGAGGATATTTCCTTTTTCACCATAGCCCTCTATGGGCTTCCAAATATCACTTTGCCAGTTCCACAAGAACTGTATTAGCGAAAGGCTTCTTGAGGGGATAGCTGTAACTCTGTGAGATGATTTCACAGAACACAGAGAAGTGTCTCAGAAAGCTTCTTTCTCTTTGTTATCGGAGGATATTTCCTTTGGCCCTATAGTCTTCAAATGGATCCGAAATATCAGTTCTTAGATTCCACAGAAATAAGGCTAGCAAAGATATCCACGAAATACAGATGTAACTCTGTGAGATGAACTAACAGAACACTCAGCAATTTCTCAGAAAGCTTCTTTCCAGATTTCATCTGAGGATATTTCCTTTTTCACCATAGCCCTCTATGGGCTTCCAAATATCACTTTTCCTATTCCCCAAGAACTGTCTTAGCGAAAGGCCTCTTGAGGGGAAAGCTGCAACTCTGTGAGATGATTTCACAGAACACAGAGAAGTGTCTCAGAAAGCTTCTTTCTCCTTGTTATCGGAGAATATTTCCTTTGGCCCTATAGTCTTCAATGGGATCCGAAATATCTGTTCTCAGATTCCACAGAAATAAGGCTAGCAAAGAGATCCACGAAATACAGATGTAACTCTGTGAGATGAATTAACAGAACACTAAGCAGTTTCTCAGAAATCTTCTTTCCAATTTTCATCTGAGGATATTTCCTTTTCCACCATATCCCTCTATGGGCTTCCCAATATCACTTTGCCAATTCCACAAGACCTGTCTTAGCGAAAGTCTTCCTGAGGGGAAAGCTGTAAGTCTGTGAGATGATTTCACAGAACACAAAGAAGTTTCTCACAAAGCTTCTTTCTCTTTGTTATCGGAGGATATTTCCTTTGGCCCTATAGTCTCCAAAGGGTTCCGAAATATCTGTTCTCAGATTCCACAGAAATAAGGCTAGCAAAGACATCCACGAAATACAGATGTAACTCGGTGAGATGAATTAACAGAACACTCAGCAGTTTCTCAGAAAGCTTCTTTCCAGATTTCATCTAAGGATATTTCCTTTTTCACCATAGCCCTCTATGGGCTTCCAAATATCACTTTGCCAATTCCACAAGAACTGTCCTAGCGAGAGGCTTCTTGAGGGTAAAGCTGTAAGTCTGTGAGATGATTTCACAGAACACAAAGAAGTTTCTCAGAAAGCTTCTTTCTCTTTGTTATCGGAGGATATTTCCTTTGGCCGTGTAGTCTTCAAAGGGATCCGAAATATCTGTTCTCAGATTCCACAGAAATAAGGCTAGCAAAGAGATCCACGAAATACAGATGTAACTCTGTGAATGGAAGTCACATATCACAGAGCAGTTTCTCGGAAATCTTCTTTCCAGATTTCATCTGAGGATATTTCCTTTTTCACCATAGCCCTCTATGGGCTTCCAAATATCACTTTGCCAATTCCACAAGAACTGTCCTAGCGAGAGGCTTCTTGAGGGTAAAGCTGTAACACTGTGAGATGATTTCACAAAACACAAAGAAGTTTTTCAGAAAGCTTTTTTCTCTTTTTTATCGGAGGATATTTCTTTGGCCCTATAGTCTTCAAAGGGATCCGAAATATCTGTTCTCAGATTCCACAGAAATAAGGCTAGCAAAGAGATCCGCGAAATACAGAGGTAACTCTGTGAGATGAATTAGCAGGACACTCAGCAGTTTCTCAGAAAGCTCCATTCCAGATTTCATCTGAGGATATTTCCTTTTTCACCATAGCCCTCTATGGGCTCCCAAATATCACTTTGCCAATTCCACAAGAACTGTCTTAGCGAAAGGCTTCTTGAGGGGAAAGCTGTAACTCTGTGAGATGATTTCACAGAACACAAAGAAGTTTCTCAGAAAGCTTCTTTCTCTTTGTTATCGGACGATATTTCCTTTGGCCCTATATTCTTCAAAGGGATCCGAAATATCTGTTCTCAGATTCCACAGAAATAAGGCTAGCAAAGAGATCCACGAAATACAGATGTAACTCTGTGAGATGAATTAACAGAACACTAAGCAGTTTCTCATAAAGCTTCTCTCCAGATTTCATCTGAGGATATTTCCTTTTTCACCGTAGCCCTCTATGGGCTTCCAAATATCACTTTGTCAATTCCACAAGAACTGTCTTAGCGAAAGGCTTCCTGAGGGGAAAGCTGTAAGTCTGTGAGATGATTTCACAGAACACAAAAAGTTTCACAAAAAGCTTCTTTCTCTTTGTTATCGGAGGATATTTCCATTGGAACTATAGTCTCCAAAGGGATCCGAAATATCTGTTCTCAGATTCCACAGAAAAAAGACTTGCAAAGAGACACACGAAATACAGATGTAACTCTGTGAGATGAATTAACAAAACACTAAGCAGGTTCTCAGAAAGCTTCTTTCCAGATTTCATCTGAGGATATTTCCTTTTTCACCATAGCCCTCTATGGGCTTCCAAATATCACTTTGCCAATTCCACAAGAACTGTCTTAGCGAAAGGCTTCTTGAGGGGAAAGCTGTAACTCTGTGAGATGATTTCACAGAACACAAAGAAGTTTCTCAGAAAGCTTCTTTCTCTTTGTTATCGTAGGATATTTCCTTTGGCCCTATAGTCTTCAAAGGGATCCGAAATATCTGTTCTCAGATTCCACAGAAATAATGCTAGCAAAGAGATCCAGGAAATACAGATGTAACTCTGTGAGATGAATTAACGGAACACTCAGCAGTTTCTCAGAGAGCTTCTTTCCAGATTTCATCTAAGGATATTTCCTTTTTCACCATAGCCCTCTAGGGGCTTCCAAATATCACTTTGCCAATACCACAAGAACTGTCTTAGCGAAAGGCTTCTTGAGGGGAAAGCTGTAACTCTGTGAGATGATTTCACAGAATGCAAAGGAGGTTCTCAAAAAGCTTCCTTCTCTTTGTTATCGGAAGATATTTCCTTTGGCCCAATAGACTTCAAAGCTATCCGAAATATCTGTTCTCAGATTCCACAGAAATAAGGCTAGCAAAGAGATCCACGAAATACAGATGTAACTCTGTGAGATGAGTTAACAGAACACTCAGCAGTTTCTCAGAAAGCTTCTTTCCAGATTTCATCTGAAGTTATTTCCTTTTTCACCATAGCCCTCTATGGGCTTCCAAATATCACTTTGCCAATTCCACAAGAACTGTCTTAGCGAAAGCCTTCTTGAGGGGAAAGCTGTAACTCTGTGAGATGATTTCAAAGAACACAAAGAAGTTTCTCAGAAAACTTCTTTCTTTTTGTTATCGGAGGATATTTCCTTTGACCCTATAGTCTTCAAAGGGATCCGAAATATCTGTTCTCAGGTTCCACAGAAATAAGGCTAGCAAAGAGATCCACGAAATACAGATGTAACTCTGTGAGATTAATTAACAGAACACTAAGCAGTTTCTCATAAAGCTTCTCTCCAGATTTCATCTGAGGATATTTCCTTTTTCACCATAGCCCTCTATGGGCTTCCAAATATCACTTTGTCATTTCCACAAGAACTGTCTTAGCGAAAGGCTTCCTGAGGGGAAAGCTGTAAGTCTGTGAGATGATTTCACAGAACACAAAAAGTTTCTCAAAAAGCTTCTTTCTCTTTGTTATCGGAGGATATTTCCATTGGCACTATAGTCTCCAAAGGGATCCGAAATATCTGTTCTCAGATTCCACAGAAAAAAGACTTGCAAAGAGACACACGAAATACAGATGTAACTCTGTGAGATGAATAAACAAAACACTAAGCAGGTTCTCAGAAAGCTTCTTTCCAGATTTCATCTGAGGATATTTCCTTTTTCACCATAGCCCTCTTTGGGCTTCCAAATATCACTTTGCCAATTCCACAAGAACTGTCTTAGCGAAAGGCTTCTTGAGGGGAAAGCTGTAACTCTGTGAGATGATTTCACAGAACACAAAGAAGTTTCTCAGAAAGCTTCTTTCTCTTTGTTATCGGAGGATATTTCCTTTGGCCCTATAGTCTTCAAAGGGATCCGAAATATCTGTTCTCAGATTCCACAGAAATAATGCTAGCAAAGAGATCCACGAAATACAGATGTAACTCTGTGAGATGAATTAACAGAACACTCAGCAGTTTCTCAGAGAGCTTCTTTCCAGATTTCATCTGAGGATATTTCCTTTTTCACCATAGCCCTCTATGGGCTTCCAAATATCACTTTGCCAATTCCACAAGAACTGTCTTAGCGAAAGGCTTCTTTAGGGGAAAGCTGTAACTCTGTGAGATGATTTCACAGAATGCAAAGGAGGTTCTCAGAAAGCTTCTTTCTCTTTGTTACCGGAAGATATTTCCTTTGGCCGAATAGACTTCAAAGCTATCCGAAATATCTGTTCTCAGATTCCACAGAAATAAGGCTAGCAAAGAGATCCACGAAATACAGATGTAACTCTGTGAGATGAGTTAACAGAACACTCAGCAGTTTCTCAGAAAGCTTCTTTCCAGATTTCATCTGAGGATATTTCCTTTTTCACCATAGCCCTCTGTGGGCTTGCAAATATCACTTTGCAAATTCCACAAGAACTGTCTTAGCGAAAGCCTTCTTGAGGGGAAAGCTGTAACTCTGTGAGATGATTTCAAAGAACACAAAGAAGTTTCTCAGAAAACTTCTTTCTTTTTGTTATCGGAGGATATTTCCTTTGACCCTATAGTCTTCAAAGGGATCAGAAATATCTGTTCTCAGATTCCACAGAAATAAGGCTAGCAAAGAGATCCACGAAATACAGATGTAACTCTGTGAGTGGAAGTCACATATCACAGAGCAGTTTCTCGGAAAGCTTCTTTCCAGATTTCATCTGAGGATATTTCCTTTTTCACCATAGCCCTCTATGGGCTTCCAAATATCACTTTGTCAATTCCACAAGAACTGTCTTAGCGAAAGGCTTCTTGAGGGGAAAGCTGTAACTCTGTGAGATGATTTCAAAGAACACAAAGAAGTTTCTCAGAAAACTTCTTTCTTTTTGTGATCGGAGGATATTTCCTTTGGACATATAGTCTTCAAAGGGATCCGAAATATCTGTTCTCAGATTCCACAGAAATAAGGCTTGCAAAGAGATCCATGAAATACAGATGTAACTCTGTGAGATGAATTAACAGAACACTAAGCAGTTTCTCAGAAAGCTTCTCTCCAGATTTCATCTGAGGATATTTCCTTTTTCACCATAGCCCTCTATGGGCTTCCAAATATCACTTTGTCAATTCCACAAGAAATGGCTTAGCGAAAGGCTCCTTGAGGGGAAAGCTGTAAGTCTGTGAGATGATTTCACAGAACACAAAAAGTTTCTCAAAAAGCTTCTTTCTCTTTGTTATCGGAGGATATTTCCTTTGGCCCTATAGTCTTCAAAGGGATCCGAAATATCTGTTCTCAGATTCCACAGAAATAAGGCTAGCAAAGAGATCCACGAAACACAGATGTAACTCTGTGAGATAAATTAACAGAACACTCAGCAGTTTCTCAGAAAGCTTCTTTCCATATTTCATCTGAGGATATTTCCTTTTTCACCATAGCCCTCTAGGGGCTTCCAAATATCACTTTGCCAATTCCAAAGGACTGTCTTAGCGAAAGGCTTCTCGAGGGGAAAGGTGTAACTCTGTGAGATGATTTCACAGAACACAAAGAAGTTTCTCAGAAAGCTTCTTTCTCTTTGTTATCGGAGGATATTTCCTTTGGCCCTATATTCTTCAAAGGGATCCGAAATATTTGTTCTCAGATTCCACAGAAATAAGGCTAGCAAAGAGATCCACGAAATACAGATGTAACGCTCTGAGATGAATTAACAGAACACTCAGCACTTTCTCAGGAAGCTTCTTTCCAGATTTCCTCTGAGGATATTTCCTTTTTCACCATAGCCCTCTATGGGCTTCCAAATATCACTTTGCCAATTCCACAAGAACTGTCTTCGCGAAAGCATTCTTGAGGGGAAAGCTGTAACTCTGTGAGATGATTTCACAGAACACAAACAAGTTTCTCAGAAAGCTTCTTTCTCTTTGTTATCGGAGGATATTCCCTTTGGCTCTATAGTCTTCAAAGGGATCCGAAATATCTGTTCTCAGATTCCACAGAAATAAGGCTAGCAAAGAGATCCACGAAATACAGATGTAACTCTGTGAGATTAATTAACAGAACACCCAGCAGTTTCTCAGAAAGCTTCTTTCAAGATTTCATCTGAGGATATTTCCTTTTACAACATAGCCCTCTATGGGCTTCCAAATATCACTTTGCCAATTCCACAAGAACTGTCTTAGCGAAAGGCTTCCTGAGGGGAAAGCTGTAAGTCTGTGAGATGATTTCACAGAACACAAAATGTTTCACAAAAAGCTTCTTTCCCTTTGTTATCGGAGGATATTTCCTTTGGCACTATAGTCTCCAAAGGGATCCGAAATATCTGTTCTCAGATTCCACAGAAAAAAGACTTGCAAAGAGATCCACGAAATACAGATGTAACTCTGTGAGATGAATTAACAGAACACTAAGCAGTTTCTCAGAAAGCTTCTTTCCATATTTCATCTGAGGATATTTCCTTTTTCACCATAGCCCTCTAGGGGCTTCCAAATATCACTTTGCCTATTCCAAAGGACTGTCTTAGCGAAAGGCTTCTTGAGGGGAAAGCTGTAACTCTATGAGATGGTTTCACAGAACACAAAGGAGTTTCTCAGAAAGCTTCTTTCTCTTTGTTATCGGAGGATATTTTCTTTGGCCCTATAGTCTTCAAAGGGATCCGAAATATCTGTTCTCAGATTCCACAGAAATAAGGCTAGCAAAGAGATCCACGAAATACAGATGTAACTATGTGAGATGAATAAACAGAACACTAAGCAGTTTCTCAGAAAGCTTCTTTCCAGATTTCATCTGAGGATATTTCCTTTTTCACCATAGCCCTCTATGGGCTTCCAAATATCACTTTGCCAATTCCACAAGAACTGTCTAAGCGAAAGGCTTCTTGAGGGGAAAGCTGTAAATCTGTGAGATGATTTCACAGAACACAAAGAAGTTTGTCAGAAAGCTTCTTTCTCTTTGTTATCGTAGGATATTTCCTTTGGCCCTATAGTCTTCAAAGGGATCCGAAATATCTGTTCTCAGATTCCACAGAAATAAGCCTAGCAAAGAGATCCACGAAATACAGATGTAACGCTCTGAGATGAATTAACAGAACACTCAGCACTTTCTCAGGAAGCTTCTTTCCAGATTTCATCTGAGGGTATTTCCTTTTTCACCATAGCCCTCTATGGGCTTCCAAATATCACTTTGCCAATTCCACAAGAACTGTCTTAGCGAAAGGCTTCTTGAGGGGAAAGCTGTAACTCTGTGAGATGATTTCGCAGAACACAAACAAGTTTCTCAGAAAGCTTCTTTCTCTTTGTTATCGAAGGATATTCCCTTTGGCTCTATAGTCTTCAAAGGGATCCGAAATATCTGTTCTCAGATTCAACAGAAATAAGGCTAGCAAAGAGATCCAAGAAATACAGATGTAACTCTGTGAGATTAATTAACAGAACAGTCAGCAGTTTCTCAGAAAGCTTCTTTCAAGATTTCATCTGAGGATATTTCCTTTTTCACCATAGCCCTCTATGGGCTTCCAAATATCACTTTGCCAATTCCGCAAGAAGTGTCCTAGAGAGAGGCTTCTTGAGGGTAAAGCTTTAACTTTGTGAGATGATTTCACAGAACACAAAGAAGTTTCTCAGAAAGCTTCTTTCTCTTTCTTATCGGAGGATATTTCCTTTGGCCCTGTAGTCTTCAAAGGGATCCGAAATATCTGTTCTCAGATTCCACAGAAATAAGGCTAGCAAGGAGATCCACGAAATACAGATGTAACTCTGTGAGTGGAAGTCACATATTCCCGAGCAGATTCTCGGAAAGCTTCTTTCCAGATTTCATCTGAGGATATTTCCTTTTTCACCATAGCCCTCTATGGGCTTCCAAATATCACTTTGCCAGTTCCACAAGAACTGTATTAGCGAAAGGCTTCTTGAGGGGATAGCTGTAACTCTGTGAGATGATTTCACAGAACACAGAGAAGTGTCTCAGAAAGCTTCTTTCTCTTTGTTATCGGAGGATATTTCCTTTGGCCCTATAGTCTTCAAATGGATCCGAAATATCAGTTCTTAGATTCCACAGAAATAAGGCTAGCAAAGATATCCACGAAATACAGATGTAACTCTGTGAGATGAACTAACAGAACACTCAGCAATTTCTCAGAAAGCTTCTTTCCAGATTTCATCTGAGGATATTTCCTTTTTCACCATAGCCCTCTATGGGCTTCCAAATATCACTTTTCCTATTCCCCAAGAACTGTCTTAGCGAAAGGCCTCTTGAGGGGAAAGCTGCAACTCTGTGAGATGATTTCACAGAACACAGAGAAGTGTCTCAGAAAGCTTCTTTCTCCTTGTTATCGGAGAATATTTCCTTTGGCCCTATAGTCTTCAATGGGATCCGAAATATCTGTTCTCAGATTCCACAGAAATAAGGCTAGCAAAGAGATCCACGAAATACAGATGTAACTCTGTGAGATGAATTAACAGAACACTAAGCAGTTTCTCAGAAATCTTCTTTCCAATTTTCATCTGAGGATATTTCCTTTTCCACCATATCCCTCTATGGGCTTCCCAATATCACTTTGCCAATTCCACAAGACCTGTCTTAGCGAAAGTCTTCCTGAGGGGAAAGCTGTAAGTCTGTGAGATGATTTCACAGAACACAAAGAAGTTTCTCACAAAGCTTCTTTCTCTTTGTTATCGGAGGATATTTCCTTTGGCCCTATAGTCTCCAAAGGGTTCCGAAATATCTGTTCTCAGATTCCACAGAAATAAGGCTAGCAAAGACATCCACGAAATACAGATGTAACTCGGTGAGATGA